>NW_021939798.1:999202-1092270 GCF_001715985.3 Manacus vitellinus | reverse complement strand
CAGGGGGTGACTCTTGGGGATGGGCCTGTGCAGGGCTGAGGGTTGGACTGGATGATCCATGTGGGTCCCTTCCAACTCAGCATATTCTGGGATTCTGTGATTCTGTGGTTCTGTGATGATGTCCAGGTTGATTCAGACTGAAATTCCCTGCATGAAATATCTTTTTTTTATTTATTTATTTTTTCCTCTTCTTTTTTTTTATCTTATTTCCTTTTTTTTTTTTTTTTTTTAGCCAATTTTTAACAAATATTTGGAATGGTTCTTAGGTTGGGTTGAGCTTTCGTTCTGGAAGAGTTTCTGGTAGTGTCTGGCTCTCTCACCAATGTTCCCCAGGGTGTGTTTCCTGGAAGGTGGGAACCATGCACAGCTGTACAAGATGTTGCCAAATACACCTGCAATTTCCATACTGGCTGTTCATGGGGAAATTCTGCCAAATCAGCTTTCCAGTGATGTTTCCAGTGGCTTGAAATGCAGCAAACGTGTCCAGCTCCTTGTTCAGAGGCTCTTAAGTCTGTGCTCATACTGGAAGGGGAAAGAAAATGAAATGCTCCAAACTTTCTTTGCAAGTCAGCATGGTGTAGTTTGCATTCCCTAATAATGGCAGCACAGCTTGAAATAGTGGCACTCCCAGGATGGGTTGTGAATGACCCCGTGGTGTTGCTTTTAGGACATGTGGTCACAGCCCCAAACCTGCCAGAGTTCAAGGAGTGTTTGGACAATGCCCTCAGGCACATGGTGGGTTTTTTGGGCTGTGCAGGGCCAGAAGCTGGACTTTGATGATCCTGGTGGGCCCCTTCCCACTCAGAGTATTTGCTGATTTGTGCTGTGTCCCAGGGTGGTGCAGTAGGGAGCCCAGGGTGGTACCAGCAGTCTCATCTCACAGGCCCCAGGTCTCGGGGCTCCCCAGACACCCTCTGGGGACACACGTCTGCTCTCGGGGTGAGCAGGGCAGGGCCTCTGGGACAGCCCTGAGGCCCCTCCCTGCACCCTGACCTGGCTGGGGATCCCTGAGTCCTGCCTTGGCTGAGTCCGGGGTTTGCTGGCAGTACCACTGTGCAACAGGGCCATGTCCCATTCCCACAGCCCTCTCTGCCTGTCTTCCCATCAGGAAGCTGAAGCCACAGCTCTTGGCTTGCATTCCACCCCCTCATTCCTCCCCTGCAGTTTGGGGTGACTGCTGCCCTGTGGGGTGTGAGCAGCTCTGCCCAGAACATCCTCCCCAGGCAGAGGCAGAGCACAGGAGACTGGGAAGGGGACTTCAAGGCCTTTTCCAAAAGGCTTCCTGTCTAGAGAGCACTTATTTGTTGTTAAACACGAGAATACTTCACTGTTGTCCAGTGCAGAAGTCACTTTCTGTAGTGCTGTGCAAGCCCCATGTGTGGCCTTACACAGAGCAGCTGGCACGGGGTGTGTCTGACAGAGCAGCCAGGGCTGCCTGACCCCATGGGAAACAAAACACCACAGGATGCTCTCACAGGCCAGCCCTTCTGCCCTGCTCAGTGCAGGGAGCTGGGAACTGTGCTTCCCAGGCTACCCCAGTTCCTGGGAACAGGTCAGATTGGGTGCAGGCCCCAGGCAGGAGGCTGTGATGGCCACCCTTGGGCCATCTGCAAACCCTCAGACCTGCTGGTCCACCAAGGGCAGCTGGAGGCTGGCGATGATCACCCAGGGCAGCCAGGGATGTGACCCCTGGGTCACTCTCTATCCGTTAAAAGCACCTGGGCAGAGGAGGGTGACACACTGTGGTATCACCTGTGGTGTTGAAAGAGATGGTGAAGGGCCTAGAGGGGCCATATGAGGAGCAGCTGAGGTCACTTGGCTTGTTCAGCCTGGAGGAGGCTGAGGGGAGACCTCACTGGGGTCTGCAACTTCCTCATAAGGGGAATTGGAGCAGCAGCTCCATCTCTGCTCAGTGTGAGCTGCAACAGCATCCGAGGGAACGGCTGGAGCTGTGCCAGGGGAGGGTTAGATTGGATTTTAGGAAAAGGTTCTTCCCCTGAAGGCGGTGGGGCACTGAACAGGCTCCCCAGGGCAGTGGGCACAGCCCCAAGGCTGACAAGAGTGTTTGTCAACACTCTCAGGGACAGGGTGGGATTGTTGGGGTGTCTGTGCAGGGCCAGGGGTTGGACTGGATGATCCTCGTGGGTCCCTTCCAACCCAGGAGATCCTATTATTCTGTGATTCTGTATATGGGCCACCAGACTGTTGCAAGCATAAGTCCTGGGCTGTGTCTCGGCCCGCTCTACCCAGAATTCTCCAAAATGTACCTGTTGTCCAAGTTCGTTGTCCAAGGGCATGTGAAAAGGGCACCCCTTACTGAGAACACAAACTCCCATGGGAATGCATCCCATACACAGCCCCCTACAACCCTTCTGCTGGGCTCCTCACTCCTGGTCTGCCCCTGCAGATGTGGGCACCTCAGGCTGGGATGACCCGAAGGTCTTTTGGGATGCCGAGATCCATCGCCTACAGCTGCTGTGTCCTCCTGGACATCCCAGGGGTGTTACTGGTGGCCACCATGGTGCCATTTATCAGACTGTGCTTTCACCTGCTCAGAAGAGACTTGTGGGTGCACAAAGCCATGACCTCAGAGACGGACTCAAGGTGAGGTTGCTCATCCTAAAGAGTAATTACAGAATCACAGAATGGTTTGGATTGGAAGGGACCTTAAAGATTATCCAGTTCCACCCCTCCCCCCCACAAGCAGTGGATAAGGGATTAGAAAGATGCCAATAGTCTTTTGAATGTTTCCTCAGCAAGTTGTTTAGGGGTGTGTTAAGGTACCACCAGGCTCATGTGTGTATCCCTAGAACTGGGCAGGCTTTTTAGGAGTTTAACCAGGAATTTTATTTGCTTAAATGGCTGTTTGGGGAGTCAGTACTTCTGTCTTGTACTGTATTTTACTCTAAATTATTGGGATATACTTCCAGTATTGCAGCACAGCGTGGCTTTTGTCTGATTTTTGTACTGATTAAAAAAATCTCATTGGAACATTAAACAAGAAAGGTGAAGGGAACGTTCCTCCAGTAAGGATGTGAGCTGACCTAACTTTCTGGAGCTGTGAGTACCAAGCTTGTACTTACAAAAACAAGTGATCATGGAAATTCCATTGATCTCCTTGTCCAAGGGCCAGAACAGAGTAACTCCTGCACAGCTGACCAGGTCAGGTTTGTGGTATTTTAATTTGCTCTGCTGTTATCCAGAAGAAATACATCTCCTGAACCCATGGTGTGTTCTCCTGAATGTGGATGGTGCACAATTGTCTACCTCATCTGCTGCTGCTCTGTCCCCTGTAGGATGCAACTGTTCTTCACTAGTCAGTATTTTTAAAGACTTCTAGGATTAATGGTTGGTCTTGCTGTGACTTTTCATAGTGACATGAGCTGAGAGCCCTGAAATGTCAGTACCATGAGGAGGCACCTCTGTGCTCTGCCATTTGTTGGGCAGGCAGAAAATGCCAGCTCCTAAGAGAGGATTTTTTGGGAAGAGCGGTGACTCAGGAAAGGCTGGAAATTGTGAGCACAGTGAGTTTCTCCTACAATTTGCTGCTCAGCATATATGGAAAAACAGGATTTTGGACACAACTGATAGTACCCAAGACTGTGCAGAAGAGGTCCCTGAATCAATTACTAACATTTTTGTCTAGTAGTGCAAACCTACAGTATCTTAGGGCTTGGCTAAGTGTGTGCAGAGCATAGTTTGTGAGTTGATCTTGGTGAATTACAATTAGACAGATGATGGGGATATTTGCAAAACAATAGCACAGGAATGGAGAGAAGCTGTAGGAGAAGAGGACACCTCCCCAGCAGTGATAAAGATCACTATGGAAGTTTTCACAGAAGAGCTGTGGAGGAGATGCTGGGGCAGAAAGTCCATTTGCATGACTGTCAGCAAGGAGGTGGACATGGGCAGGACCTTGTGTTTGCAGCACAACGTCTCCTGCTGGTACAGGATGTGGAAGGCTGTTCTTCTCACATGGGGTCAAAGACCATTGTCTGGCTAGAAATCTCCCCAGGAGGTGCCTCTGGCTTGGTTTGGCATCCTGGTACAGTGAATGGCTGGGAAAACCAGACAAGGGGAGAGGTTTTAACAATCAGCTTGAGTGGACCAGTTACTGCCAAACTTATCCCCATAAAAAAGAGACTCAGTGATCCAAATCTGATACCAGCTCTTGATGTGTGGCTTGGATCCAGGCACCTCTCTGAGTTGGCCTGAGCAAAGCTAAGAGCTGGGGGGAAAGGGAGAAGTAAGAAACCCCACCTGAACTGGCAGACGGTCTGCAGAGACTCAAGTGACAAATGTGGCTGAGTATCAACGAGGGGTTCCAGGATAAACTTTCGCTGAGTAAGCAAATAGTCACTCTTTTGGGGCTGGAGATCAGTGGGGAAGGCCAAAGGCACTCCAGAGCCTTGAAGTTTGCCACAGATCCCAAATCTTTTCTGGCAGAGACTCACCTGAGAAGGAGGGAGCTGTGAGGGAGGGAGCTGGACACTGGTTGAGATATGGAACCATGTCTGTTATTGATGGCGGAAACCTCGACACGGGTCCTGGCCAGAGAGTCCTTGAGCAATTAGAAGAAGTGACATGTCCTGTCTGTAAAGCAAGAGGACTGGTAAGAAGGCAAAAATTAGGAGAACCCAGTGAGTTAGATGCTGGCACCTTCCAAACTCCCCATTTAAAGGCCCTTCCTGGTTTGCGGGGCTGGTCCGAGTTGGCAGCTGAACCATCTGAGGGAGGGTTGGTCCCATTACCCCATGGCTCCTGTCACCACCTAGAACCATCAGAGCTGTCTCCAGCCCAGGCACTGCTGCTGACAGGGCTGCTTTTAGTGTAGTGAAGAAAACACAAACCCAATATAGTATCCACACTCCACAAGCAAATCCTGCAGGTCACAGCATGGGCACTCCTCCCATGAAGCAGCCTTGAGGACTTGAACACTCTTCTTCCTCCAGAGCCCAAAGAGCATCACACAGGGGATTCTGGGAGTTTATAGACCCAATGGATGAAGAAAATTTCTGCCTGGATGCACCTGGGCTCTTCACACAAAGTACATCCTTAATTCCTGAGGTAGGGAATGAGGGTCTCACCGCAGGGTTTACAGTTGTTCCCCGAGAATTCCAAGTCTCCAGCTGTTCCCCAACCCCACATTGCTTACCCTGGGTGATTTTCCATCAGAATGCTGCATCTGCTCTGCTTTCTTCCCAGGTTTTTTCTTGCCCTCTCCCCTCTTGTGCCCAGCACTGTAGAGGCAGAAAGCAAAGGAAAACCTGGTGTCTGAGCAAAGGAGCAGGAGGGAGGGCAGGATCAGAAACGCTGTGATGTGTCAGAGTTTGCCTATTTTCCCCTCCTCTCTTTGCCTCTCAGTCCCTGAAGAGCACAGCTATTGCTCCTCCTGCATCACCAGAAGTGTTTTGCTTTTGTACAAGGGACAGGGTCTTGGAAAGCTGCCTGTCAGGAAGGATGAGGCTGAAACAGGGAACAGGAGGATCAAGGACTTGGTTGCCACTCAGCTGCTGTACATTTGCCACCTTTGGGTAGTGCAGATCATCAGAAAGGTTTGGAGTCTTTACCCTGGGATTCCAGTTGCTGCCTAGAAGCTTTGTTGAGAATAACCTACACTCTGCCTGGAGCTCTTCTGCCTTGTTTCTTGGAGGTGTTGTTACTCCTCACTCCAGGATGAATTGACTCTGGCCCCAGAAGCCTCTCTGGTTCTGGCATCACAGCTCTTGTCCATCAGCCTAGCAGCCCTTAATTCCAGTAGGAATTGTGGGGTGCTGCAGGATGTGGTAGCTGAATCATCCATTAATCCCGGATCTTTGCCTTTTCTGCTGATTCATGTGGCTGCAGCATTGAGGCCCTGAGCTGCCATCTTGCAGACATGTGTCAGAGTGTGTCACACCTCTGTTATGGGCTCTTATCTCCCCTCACTTATTTGGTTTCCCGTGTCCACTGAGTGGTGATTCATGGTGCCTCCCCCAGCTGTGGGGTGCTGGGCACAAGCTGCAATTAAGAATGGCTTTCAAACTGTCAAGATAATCCTGTATTCAGCTGAAATAGATCCTCATCAGCTCGAGCCAGGAACCACAAGGGACCTCCTGTGATTTCAGTGGGGTTTCAGCTTTCTCTGTTCCTCCCTCAGGTTGGCCCAGAACAGAGTGTACTGGATAGAGGAGATGACTTTTCAGGGGCCATCACATCTAGGAGGTGACACAGAAGCTACCTCAGTCTCTCTGAAATGCCTTTTCCATCCTACCTCTCTCCAAGCTCATGGCCAGCACCACTTGGCACTTGGCAGAGCATCAGAGCTGTGTCTGCAGTGTGTGCTGGGCCCAGGTCACTGTGCTGCTTCTCCTTCCTCCACCATCCCAGGCTGTAGCTAATTTTTTCAGAACACATTCTGCCCCCGCTCTCTGGACAGGCTGCACCACTCATCTGCACGGAGGTGGCAGAGTAAAATTTGCTGCAGCTGCAGCCTGGGCTCCCCACTTTGCCCAGTGCTGAGAGCCCCACTGGACCTCAGCTAGTCCTGTTTGCTCTTGCTTGGCACATCCAGTTGTGATCCTGCTGGAGATCCCTTATCTTTCAGTACTTCCTGATGCTGTGCTTTCCTGAGTGATGTAAAAGTACACTTTCTCCTCATTAATTATCAGTGTTTTGTGGAGACAACTTCCCTCATGGCTGGAGGTACGGTGTGTTCTGGGTGACCTCCCTTCTAGATGGGAAGGACTTCGCCATGTGATTTTTAGGGTAAACCAGGGAACATGCATCACAGCCCAGGGGTTCCTGCCACATGCTCAAGGGTGGTTCATCCCTCTCTGTGTTTTCTCCCTGGTTTGCATTAGACTCCTTCCTCCAAGGATTCAGCTGAGGCAGGTGGTCCAGCACTGAATTAGGAGCATAGCAATCATAGCAGTGGTAGTTTGGCAAAAAAGCCTGGCAGCTCTGCCCATAGCAACACTGGGGCAAAATCCCTCAGGTGTGTGCCAAGCATCCTAAATCCAGAGCAGCAGCCAGCACTCAGGGAATTCTCCCTTGCTAATGTTGAGCATGGGTACATGGATGGTTTTCAAGCCTCTTCCTCCAGCACTTCCAAAGCAAACACTGTGTTTTCCAGGGAAGATGTGCTGCACGTGGGTGGGATGAGGATCTGCAGGGGAGCTCCTGCTGCGTGCTCAGGGGTGCCTGTGCTCCCCAGAGCTGCAGCAGCGAGGCACACACTCACCTGGCTCCCCAGCCACTGGCTCTGCTACCAGAGCAGCCACTGCCAGAGCTGATTATTCCTCCTGTGCTGCATTGGAGAGAGCAGCTGGCAGCCACCTCCTCAGTGAGAAGGAGGAACTAAACACACAAGCCAAGCCAGCGTGGTGCAGTCCCCAGGAGACTGGGCTGGCTAGGAGCACCAGGCTCGGTTCTGCCACCCAGCCTGGCGCTGAGCTC
The DNA here is from genome assembly GCF_001715985.3 of Manacus vitellinus. Classification (NCBI taxonomy): domain Eukaryota; kingdom Metazoa; phylum Chordata; class Aves; order Passeriformes; family Pipridae; genus Manacus; species Manacus vitellinus. Next base: position 1,084,833 of record NW_021939798.1, on the reverse strand, counting down.
ACACACATCCCAGCCCTTGCTTCAGAGCAGCTGGAACTGGGAGCAGGGGGTGAGCTGTTGGGTGGGTTTGCTGCACTGTGTGTTCCTGCACCAAGTCTCTCCCTTGCAGAGAGCAGCACAGGCATCTTGTAAGGTGCAGGATGTTTGGGAATGGCTGGAGCTGGGTGATGGAAGCAATGGAGGTGGATGCTGCTCTGCCCTCCCTCACATGGCTAGTGTCATCCTCAGGTGTTCAGCACAGAGATGAGCTCAGTTTGTTAGAGCATGTGCTAATAACACCAAGGTCGAGGGTTTGATCCCCGTAGGAGCCATTCATTTAAGAATTGAATTCAATGGTCCTTGTGGGTCCCTTTCAACTCAGAATATGATTCTGATTCTGAGCTCTGTGCTTGGGCACAGCTCGTGGTCTGAATTGGAGCATAACTCATGCAGGAGCACTGGTAGAGCTCTTCCCCCGGGTCAGGGCAAGAAGCTGCTTGCACTATTCCCCCCTCATCAGGACTCCCAGGGAGCCACGGTCCCACTGTGCCTGGAGCTCCAGGCCCGCGGGAAGCCGAGGATGTGGAGCTGCAGCGCGCATGGGCTGCAGGGCTCCCACGGTCCCTCTAGAGGTTTGTGAGTGTGATGACTCCAAGCTGCTGGTGATGATTTCCAGGATGAGGGATGTGAGTGCTACTGAACAGTGTGAGGAGTGCCGCAGGCACAGTTCTTTCACCAAACACCCACGCTGGCTGCACTCTCTGCAGAGTCTCTGAGTTTTCAGAGAGGAGATGTTTGGTGTGCTCAGCAGCTTCCTTTCCTTCCTAACTGGAAGAGGGCATCCAGCTGAGATGATCACTGAGCTCACAAACATCACTGGGCTCTCATATGGCCTTGGCAGACCCCCAACACCAGAACTAAGAGATCCAGGTAACCCACTCCCTCCCACAACCCAGCCTCAAGGAAAGGGCTAGGCAGGAAAGCCCAGATCTTCAAAGCTGAAGGATACACTTTTGTCCAGTCCTGAAGCTCCTGAACACTGGGTATGGGGGAAGGAGATGTGAGTCTTTCTTCTCATGCCCCTTTGTTCCAGCCTCAGACTGAGGTGTCCTGCAGCTTGTGTGGCACCATGGCTGTGTCCTGTTGAGGTGGCCCAGTTTGGTGGAGCAGTTGACAGCAGTGGGTGTTCCTGGATCACAGGGGTGAAAAGAGACCGCCCGTGGGAAGGTGAAGGGGAGTTGCCTCCCCAGGGAAAGCAAATCCAAATCTATAAGGCTACCGAAGGGTACATTCATCAGAGTGGCTTTCCAGGCCTACCGTGTGGTCAGGCTGTGCTGTGAGCCAAGCCAGGCCACATCCACAAGGACGTGGCCACCCACCCTCAGGACAGATGCTTCCATTGGACTGCACGTTATTAAACTGCTGTGGGCTTTCAGAGCTTCCCTTGTTCTTGGAAAGATGCTGTGTTGTACTAATTAGTAGGAACATTGGGAATAGACGTACTTTGCAAGTCCTGCTGCTCGTGCCAGTCCCCATTTTTCAGTTTGATTTAAATAACGCCCGCTCTCCCTGCCCAGAGCAGCTGAAGGCACTGATGCAAAGTTGCATAACCCAGTGCTGCTTGTGTACATGCTTGAGAAGAAACAGCCACGGAAAAATCCTGTAACATTCCTTGGCTGGTCCGTCTCCTGGTATCAAAGCGTTTCCTGCTGTGCTTTCACCTTTGAATCTTAATCCGATGGCTTTGTAAGAGTGGAGAGAGGGGGTGGGCCAGGGCTCTGTAGAGACCCCTCTGAGGAGAGGGTGGGTAAAGCTGAGTCAGGCTGTGTCCTCCAGAGGAGCGAGAGATCCCTGGTTGGTGTCTGACAGGAGGAAATCTGTCTCCTGGGCTGTGCAAAGCTGTGGGTCCTGGTGCCAGAGTCAGTGCAGATGTTGTTGCTCACTCTGCCTTGGTTCCCTGGGGAGGACCCACAGCTCTGAGTCCCTGTGTTCCCCATAACCCTCCTCTCATTCAGCAGCCAAAGACTGGTGTGTCTGGAAAGGCAGCCCCAAAACCAGCTTTTATATCAGAAGAGCACATTTCAGCCCTTACCTATCCATTACTGAACCACTCCTGCTATGTGAGCCCCCAGCCCAGGTACAGGTGGCTGGACCAGTTTGCAGTTAGAAGCAAGTCAGATTGTTTTCTCATGTTCTCCTCTGCTGTCCTGTGTGACTGATGGTTGGGATTCCCAGGGAAATAGCAGCACTCAAAGAGCAGATCTTTTTCCTTTCTGGCCTGGCCTTGTAGGATCCAAACTGTCAGCGCTTGAGGCAGGTGCTGAGGTGCCCTCTTCCCATGGTGGGCACTTTTTGCCCATCTCCTCTTCCCAGGACAGTCTGTTTTCTGGGAAAAAGGAAGATCTGGGCAAGGAAACTTGATCAGAGCAGAGCTGAAATTTCCTGTCCCAGGAGGAATTACTGTCCCTTGCAGAGGTGCCAGGGCCTTTTCCTGATGGTGTCCAGGATGGGAAGGAGAGCAGAATGGATCTTCATGTGGTGGGTGTGGGAGTGGAGAACATGGTGTCAGCTCTGCACCCCCAGGGTGGGTGAGTGCCCTGCTCCCCCCCAGGGGCACCGGCAGGTCTGGCTGGTCAAGAGAGGAGGGAGGGCTGTTCCCACTGCTGTCCCCTGGTACAGTGGTGTTTGGAGGGGTGGCTGCTGCCCAGCCTCTGCTCTGGGAAGCTGTGCTGCCTCTCCTGGTCCCGAGCCTTGCAAAGACAGCTATGGACTTGTCTGAAGGCTTGCCCATGACATGAGTTTGATATATCTGCCTGCCCTTGGGAGCACAACCTGGTTAGATCAGTGCTTTGCCTAATATGAGGGTTCTGGGGACACTAAAGCCAGCCATGTGCTGGGGGACACCTCCCCTGAAGCAGCAGTGTGCTGTGGCACTGCCTCCCCTGCTTGTGGTCTAGTGTGGACCCTGCATGGTGGCAAAGGACGAGAACAGGGAGCCCCAGGGACATAAAGCACTGAAATGTCTTAGGATCCTCTTCCTCCTCACCCTCAGCTGGCTTAGCAGCCTTTCCAGGACAAGGAAGAGGTGGGGCGTGCCTGCTGCCCACAGGAAGGTTAAACACAGACTAACCATGAGAACCACTATGAGAACTCCACAACCAAAGTGATTCATGCATATCCCCATCCCTCCCAAAAACTGAACAAATGTTGGAAACAGTTGCCACCTGAAGTGGCTCTGGACCCTGATCCTGAAGTAACCCAGGAAGGAATGAGGCTTTATTTCCTGCTCTTTAACATTTCTGTCACATCTCTGCAGTGTGTGCAAGGGCTGCCTTCCCCTACAAGCAGCACAGGCCTGTGTTCAGGGGCCTTCCAGCCCTGAGATAATCCACTGAGTGTTTGACACTGAACATGGAGACCCAAATATGCTTCAGATGGAAGCCCTGCTCAGTCCTTGCTGACAGAGCATCACCCCACAGCAGCTCCCACACCTGCCTGAGTGCCAGTGTGTGTAATGGAATCCACAGGAATTGATGAACTCCACATCTCTGCTGAATTAAGTAGGTGTGAGAAAGGTTACTCATGTGAACTGGTCCATGCCCAGCTCATGTGGGTGTCTCTGAAGTGTCAGAGACACTTCTCTCAAAGCAGATCCTGCTCCTTGGAGAGCAGAGATGGCAGTTTATTGTCATGTACCTTGAGTGTGACATTTTGGCTTTGCCAGCCCTCACTCCAGGCAGCACCTTGGCTCAATTGTATGGGTTCACTTTATGACTCACCCTGCAACTTGATGCATTGTGTCCAGATAAAAGATACTTTATCCCTATGATAAAACCGGACAAAGATGATGTCAAAATAAAAGAATGTTTTCTCATCCGAATAAAAGTTGAAGCTGCTGTTCTTGGGGTTATTTCGCTTGAAAACCTCCAGAGAAAGCAAGACTTTGAGTTTTTACCATTTATAGTTAGTTTCAGAAAATTCTGCATGTGAGGTTTGCTATCTGCCTTCCTCCCTTCGTTTGGAGAGGAGTGTGTCTGTGCTGGTTGTCTGGGACCACGTTGGGGCTGCAGGGGGTATGTGACCATCCGGGATGGACCCAAACTCGTGGGGCACTCCTTGGGTAGGGAGGGGGTAGCTCTGCTGGGTACTCACAACCTCCTGCCAAGGCAGCTGTCCCAAGTGTTGTGGAAGAGCTGGTACCTGGAGGACCTGCAGACACAGCCTCCAGGAGTTCACCCCGATAATGAAGGACTGTCCTTGCCCATCCCACCACCAGAGCCTGGACATTCCCACAGTGGGATCATGGCCAGGCACGAGGGCAGCCGGTCTGAGGGAGGGCCCAAGCCCTTGGGGAGCTGTGTCTTCCTAGCTGTGTTTCATTGAGCAGGAGTTTAATTTTAGCAAACAATGCCAATTAGAGAGAGATTGTTCAATGGCTGCGTCTCAACGGAGAGCAACAGCTGCTGGCACAGCTCTGAAGGACCCTATCTGTGGAGGATCCTCCCAGGACAGGGGAGGGGGCAGCTGAGCTCTGCTCTGCTGCTGGTTCAGCTTCTGGTTCTTCTGCTGCTCTGAGGTCACAATTCCTGTTCCTTGGGAAGCAGAGATTGGGCTCACCAAGTGTCACCACGGCCTTCTGGGGGATCTTGAAACATTGGGTTTAAAGGCTGTGGTTGCCTCCACTCATTGGTCTCAGAAGAGCCTGTGCCTCTGCCCACACATGTTCACTGCAGCTGGGGAGGGTATTTGTGTGGCTGAAGGGCCAGAGAGGGATGGACAGATCTATCTGCACTAGTGCAGAACAAATAAGCACAAGTAGGAATCAGGCAAAGGACCATCCTGTGTGGATTCTTGTTTCAGAGGTGAATTGATCCCATTGCTTCAATTAAGTTGTTCTTATTAATATAATTAAATTTTTGGTGGAGGAGGATCATGGATCACCTGCACCCTGAGTGTATGCAACCATCAGACTGTGTCAAGGGAAAGTGCTCCATGAGAATGCCTCAGGGTGAAAGTACCAGTCTGGGGTACCCAACATTAGTTGCTTTTTGGTATTTTTCTGGCTGTAAAGACAAAGTCTTTCAAGTCTTTGACCAGTCAGCAAATTTGTGACCTTCCCTCTGAATCTGTGCCTCAGAGAGTCCTAGAGACAGTGGGGGGATAAAGGTTGTAGGACTCATGTCCTGTGGGCTCTCAGGGGGGATGAAGTCCTCTGAATGTGTCAAAACACCAACCATACAGGCTGCAAAGCTGATGTCCTCCTGAGGGAAACCAGACAGTCACTGTTCCTGCCCAAAGGAATTCATATCCCAGTGCAGGCTGTTTGCACTGTGAACTGTGCCCAGCCCTCAGTTAATTTGCCAATGAAACAACTTGTAAAAAAGGTGAAGAGAAACCACAAGAGGGAAAGAAACAGAGTCACAAAGATGTCAAAATGCCTCATTTTGGAAATGAAAGAGCCTGCTGGCAATGGCAGAGCTTCACATGCTGAGTTGGAATCACAACCCAGGGAAAAAGGGAATGGATTAAACAGAACAAGAACTGAGGGACTCTAAATGCTGTCTTCAACATTTCAGTAGAGGCCTCATAAATCTAGGCAATTATGAGATGCACTTAGAGAAGCCCAGCACTGTTATGTTGGGGCAGGAGGGCAACTCCTTGGAAACAAAGAATTTCCAAGGAGCTCTTAGACTGAGGGCATACTGGAGCAATGTGACCTGTGTGACTCTTTAGTACCTGAAAGGGAAAGGCTGGATGAATGGAGTGGGTTGGAAACACTAACTTCATTAACTCATGCAACACAGGACAAGACAAATGTTCCTTGGCTTCAGCCTCTTTCCTTTTTTGGATGCTTGTCTGAATCCTGAGTAGCCAGCCCTGGAGTCCCCTCTGGGTGTCAAGGTGACTCGTGAGAGGAGGCTCTCGATTGAGCTCCTCCAGGGCTGGGCTCATGCCCTTGGTGTGACTGATTTTCCACCAGACACTGACAGGAGACTCAGCCTGTATGGGCTCTGCAGGAGAGAGAGATGCCTGCCTGCCTTGCTACACTGTTCAGGAGCCTTTACAACAAAAACTAGAAGAAATACATATCAACACACTATTTTGTGTGTTTTCCCCTCCAGACTGTAGTAAAAAGAGCCCTTCTAGTGTGTTAGAGTACCAGTGTGCTGGCCTGTGCTGAGGGTTCAGCCACCAAGAGCCAGCTGAGGTGAAGCAGGGTGGGTTTTCCTGTGGCTCCAGGGCTGTGCTGTGGGTGGGGACAGTCTGCTCTGCATGGGACATCAGTGCTGGTTGCATTGCTCGTGGGACCCTACACTAGCACAGGGAGGGGAGCACAATCTCAGTGCAGGTGCAGGGCTCCCCTGCTCCACCCCAGGGGTGCTGTGGTTTGCACCTGCATCCCCTCCGAGCCTCCTCCAGCACAGGCAGCACTGCCCACAGTGTCTCCTCACCTGGAGGTGGGAGTTTGGCACTTCCCTACATCTGGTCTCCTGCAGTTTTATCTTTTCACAGCTCAACACCATCCCTGTCCCAGAAACATGAGCAGGGCAGGGAAGGGTGTGCTGAGGCACTGGACACTGGACACTGAGGTACTTGGCTGCCATCACGGAAAGCTCTGTTTTGGGGGTACGGTGGGATGAGCAGTCACTGGACAGCACCATCGCTCCCAGTGAGCAGCAGGAGTGGGGGTGTTGTGCCCTTTGCAGTGTCAGGGAGGGACAGAGCAGGTGAAACGGGCAGAGCAGTCCCCTGAGGCCGCCAGGGGAGGGCTGGCACAGCCCCCAGCCCTGACAAGGCAGGTGGTGTGGGAGCAGGGACTGTATGTCCCCAGGCTTCACACTGAGCCCAAGCCCTGGCTCTGCCCTGCAGCACTAAAACCACCCCAGCACGGACCCTGGGAGTGCAGGACAGCCCAGATGGCCCCTCCACAGCCCCCCCTCTGCAGAGCTCAGGGCTTGCTGTGTCTTGGCCGAGCACCTCCAGAGTGAGGGCCAGACACCCCTGTGGCTGCCACAGAGGAGCTCAGCTCCGGGATGCCCTGGATATGTGTGACTGCCCAGAGCTTCCCCAGGACCATCTCCAGCCTCGTCATGTGGTCAAATAGGATAAAGCAAGAGCTCACTGGGTACTTGCTTGGAAGGGAGTGTTTCCCTTCTTCCCTTGTGTGGGAAGGTGAATGAACCAGCCCCAGCAGAGGCCATTCATAAAGTGGATGTGGGCCAGGGGATCTCAATGGGGTCACGGTGCCCTGTTTCACCCCACAGCCCAGGCTGGGCATGGTGGCAGGCACAGCTCCTTGGCAAGGACCTGCTGGGGAGGGATGGGATATGTCTTTGCACATGTCTTGCTCACACCCCTGCTCCAAGAGCAAATCCAGAGGTATTTTATCCTCTGTACATTTGTTTAAGGAAGTTTAAAAGCAAATTTGGCCCCTGCCTTTGAATCCTCGCTCCTATAAATTCAAACACCTTGGACAGAGCATGTCTGTGCAGTCTTACATGTGACATTTAGCTAAAACCACTTACAAACAACTTGCATTACAAGTTTATTCATTCCCCACAGAATGTTGGCTCGGCTGAGTGTCTCACGAGCCATCTGCTGTGGGTGAGCTGCTTATCTTTGCTATCAGAGCCCTCTTCTAAATATTATGACCAAACAGAATTCCAAGAACAACATCCATCCCGCTGCACTGCAAATGCACAAAGCTGATAAACTGTTTATATATTATCAGCTAAATAAGTTGGGTTTATCTGGAAGGGTTGCAAAAGAAAGTCTCTTGGGGTGCTTGGAAAGAATGTATTTTGCAGGTGGTGCTGGTGAGATGGGGAGTTCATTTGGGCTCCACTCGACCTGCCAACTCTGCCTGAGCCAGCCCCAGGATGCCCATGGGATGGGGTCCCACCGAGGTCAACAGTTCCCCCCAAGAGTGGACCCAGGAGCCTGATAAGCTGTGGTGCAGCAGTGGTTGAGCATCAGCTCCTTGCAGTGTGTTTGTGTGGCACATGGGGCTGGGCTGAGCCACTCGCCCCAGATCCAGCAATGCGGGAAGAGCCCCCCAAGCCCTGCTGCCCGCGCTGTCAGCAGCTGCCTCTGTGTCTCTGTGTCTCTCCTGCCCCATGCTCGGCTTCTGCAGCCTCAAGTTACCCTTGGTCTGTCACACCGGATCACCTTCTTGACCAGCTTGTCCTCAGAAGGGGCAGCCCAGGGAGCTGTGTGATGTCCCTGCATGGGACAGCAGGGCCTGCTCACTCTGGCGCCTGGGACAGTGCCCAGAGCCCTGATCCCAGTGCCCCAGCATGAATTATCTAAAGGCCTGTGAAATCCACCCAAAGTGTCTCTACCCTTCCCAGCCCAAATTGGGTATCACGGGCTGTGTTTATTCTTCCACACTGGGTTCTGTACATTGCCTTTTGGTGTCAAGAAACCTTGGGACAAGGCCATGAGCAGAGGTCAGTGTGGGTTGGCGCAGCAGACCCCAACAGTCCCAGCAGATGGAGAGCATTTGTTTTCCCTGAGGGACTTCAGATTTAAGGACATTTTGTCTGCTGGCTGCCAGCAAGAACATCTCACAGCTCCAGAGGGTTCCTGCTGGCCCCAGCTGCCCTCTCTGGGAGCACTCCGGATCAGCTGGAGCGTGGCCAGTCCAGCAGTGTGGGGCACGGAGGGCCAGGCTGACCACGGCTCCTGGGGTGACCCCATGGGGCTGGGAGCAGCCAGGGAGTCAAAAGAGGATCTGTGGCACTGAACATCACCAAGTCTGCCCAGCTCTGGCTGCTGTGTGTCACTTTAGGACCTTGTGAGGTAGGAATTGAGGGGCTGTGACTGGGGTGGGGAGACGGTGGGCTCAGGAAACCCCAGGGCAAAGACATCTCAGCCTGGCAGGAGGAAAAAAAAAGGGGCAGGGAGTTGTGATTTTAACAGGGATCCTGAAGCAGAGCAGGTCACTCTGGTGCAGAGCAGGGCTGTGAGTGTGCCTGCCCAGGGCACTCTCAGCTGAGAAGCCAGGGCTTCTCTGCTGACCCAGCAATGGAGGAGTGTTTCTCCTGCTCACACTTGCAGGGAGCAAAACTGCTGGAGAGGTGTGAAAAGGACAACTGTGGGGAACTGAGCTGGGTCACATGGCTCATCCAGAGAAAATTCATCATCCAGCAGTGAAAATTGTCCTCCAGGTGGTTCAGGGCTCTGTATTGTGCCAGCCAGAGGGAACAGGGACTTGGGTGAGGAGGTGAAGTGAATGTAAGTGGGTATGGAGGAAGGGCTGGTGCCTGGATGAGGATCAGGGCATTGAGGAGGAGCTGTGCGTTCTGCACAGAGTGGCAGGAATGTTCCTGCAGATGGAATGTCATGTGCTGACCCAAGCCAGGGCTTCTCAGGGTGTCTGCAATTGGGAGCAAACTCACATATTGACTTCAGACTGAAGAAACCACCCCGGGGAGTTGTGTGGAGTTGGGTGATCCAGGGAGCCTTGGGATGTGTCAGTGTAATGGGTTCACACCTTCCAAGCAGGTCAGTGCACAGCCTGTCCTGGTGCCCCACGCTGCAGGTGGGGAGTGAGACCTGGCATCAGGTGAACACGTTTCCAGGGGGGATGAACAGAGCCTGGCAACAAGAGGTGGCAGCAGGGCCGTGGCTGCAGCAGGGACAGGCTCTCCTGGGCCTTGGTGTGTCCTGGTGGAGGTTGGGTGCCTCTTTAGACAGCTGGCATGCTGCACAGCTGGAGTTTCCTGCGTCTGTGAGGCAGTAAACAGTGACACATGGTACAGCAATAGGGATGGGGGACCCTTTTGTCATCTAACTTACCCTGTTTATGTTTTACAAAACTCCTCACAGTTTTAACCATTGTATTCAAACCATATTTAAGGACAGCAAGGGATCCAGCCATGGCTGGGTGACTGGATCAGTCACAGCTGGGGGGTTGTTCCAGTGACAGGACTGTGGCCCGAAGCTGTTTCCAGCCAAGGTCCTCAGTCGTTGCAGGGTTGATCCCCCAGAAGGTTGTCAGAAGGTGGGGAACAATGTGGTTCCTGCACATCAGCCATAGAAGGGGTACTGCCACCTCTGTGCCTTGTGTTTGTCCCCTCAGGGCATGGCTTCTCTTCTGGCAAGCTCATCACGTTGACCTTGAATGACCCTTTGCAGTGGCATTTTATTCCCATGTTGTTCTCATCTGAGGAGCAGCTCACTACACCAACCCCTAGCTGGTGGAGCTGATACAGGGACAGACCCTGGTTCTCGATGCTTGGTGGCACTTGTGACACTTGTTTTTTCTGTGCCAAAGCTTGTGATCACAAGGTCTTGTTCCCGTCTGTGTTCAGGATGGAGGTATCAGAGGCAGGCACAAACCCAGAATCCCCTGGAGATGCCACCAGCCTACATCTCTCCACTGTTTATGACTGTAAGGATCCAAAGCAGGAAGATGTTACTGCTCCTTCTTACAAATCTGAAAACGGAGACAAAAAGAGGCCACAGTCTCAGGAAGCCTGTCAGGAAGTGAGCCCAGGTATCCAGGGTTCATCCTTCCTTTTTCTTTCATGCTTTCACACTCTGACATAGTACTTTTCATTTTTGGAAGAAAGTTTAAAGGAAGGGGAGACAGTGGCTATTTTTTTTGGTGCCAATATCCAGCCATCAGAAGTGCTGTCCCCATGGCACAGAGGAGAGGGGACTCACTAGGGATAAAACCAGCAGGGACAGCTGAAAGGAACACAAAGTGTGCCAGGGCTGGGGAAGAGGAATGTTGTGGGGGAGAGCAGCTCCCCGAGCACTGACCTGGGACTGAGAAATGCAGTAGCTGCTCTGGGATATCCAGGCCTCTCTGCCAGCTCAGCCACTGCTGATTACACTTTGGGGCTACTGCCGTTTTCTGCCATCCCCTACCAAGAACATGTTCCCCCAGGTCACTTCTCAGTAGCTCTGCAGGGATTCTGGCCACACAATGTCTGTCTGGAGCTTCACTGGGGGCAACAAGTCATTCCCACCCAAGCTGCTGCTGGAATGAGCCCTCACCCTGCCATGCCCAGACCCCCTGAAAACTCCTGACCCCTGACCCCACGAAAACGCTGTCCTTTGGCAGGTTTCCTGCCCTCAGGGTGGAGAATTTCCCTGAGCAGATCTCCAGTGTACAGAGGCACTCCTTGTCCTGGGTGCTCAGCCTGGCTCCGAGCCCCATCGGTCGCCATATCTTGTATATATGAAGCAACTCCTTTGCATAAAGATATGGAGTTTATTAGGAGACATTGGAGCTTAGGAGCTGTCAGGAGTGGAAGTCAATTCTGTTTCTGACACGCAAAGAGCCTTTTATGGGCACAGGACCCCAGCGAGTGCCTCTCCCTTGGCGCTCTCCTCGCCCCTTCCCAGGCACCACTGGAGGCTGATACTTGGACTTCCTCGGGTTGGAGTTGGGACCCCATCCCTTGCCGTGAGAGATAACGCCACAATCTAAGGAATCTCTTAAGCTGACCTCATTCAAACACACCCTCAGGCAGACTGTGCTCCCCCAGGCTCTTCTCCCCAACACTCCTTAACCCGTGTCCTTTCCTGGAAGCTCAAGGAGGTAGCAGGAGCCTCATGAGCCTGGTTGTGAGGGACATTGACCCTCTGCTCTCTCTCCACTGTAACATCAGGACTGCAGCAGCACCAGCTCCTCTCCTGGGACTCCTGTCAGCCCTGGACCCCAGGGCTTTCCCATCTCCTTCTCCACTCCATCGTCTCCCAGAGTTCCAAGGAGCCATATGTTTGTGACACTTTTCTGTCATATCCTCTCCTCAGCCCCTCAGTCACTCCCATCACATTTGTTTTTCCATGACTTCTCTCTATCAGAGAGGGGGTTTTCACCCCTTAGGTCTCTCAGGTGTCATTCCCCAGGCTCCTCGGTCCCTTCAGTTACGCAACATCCTTGCACAATGCAGATGTCCCTCCCTTTCTGTCCTCTTCCCGCTCTGGCCTTGCTATCCTGGCTCAGAAAAACTAACTAGTGATTTTTTATTAATTTTGTGGTCACAAGATTCCTTTTCTGACCTGCGTCCAGGCCTCCTCCCAGAGAATACCTGGAATTACTCTGTTTCTCCAAAAGTATCAGCCGTGTCTTTCAGTGATTAATCTCACCCAGGAACAGACTGGGGATGGAGCTCACTCAGGGCCAGAGACCCCAGCTCAGCTTTCCCTGTGGATCCAGCTGTGAGCCAGTTCTGATTGCTGCAGATGGTCTGTCACCTTTTCCCAGCTGATGGGGATGGGAGCAGGTTTCAGGCATGTCCCCCAAGCCCTGGAGCTTGGAGCAAGTTCCTGGACTTGGACCTTTTGAAACTTGAAATGTGGGAGAATGCTCCTAAAGGAAGAGTCTTCACTTGTGTTCTGGATTATTTCAAAGGAAGTTGCCTTCTACCAGTGTTTAAATCTTCATCTGGACTTGCAGGTCCCCTGCCCCAGACTGTCTGGCTGTCCCTCCCCAGTGGGCTGTGATTTATGTTCCAGGCACATGCCATCCCCCACCCTGAGTGCTGGAGGCACACTTCCCTCTGGGGTGGCTTCTGCATGGCTGCAGTGTCCAAGGGAGCCTGGAAACAGAGGTCAGTGACCGTGTGCCATCCAGCCCTGAGCCCTGGGCAGCCTTTGCTGAGAAGAGGAGAGACTGTGAGCCAACACTTTCTGCCAAAACTCCACCCAGATCTCTGCACACGCTGCTCCTCAGGGACAGAGCCCTCTGAGCACTGCGCCGTGGGCGGTGGGAGACTCCAGCAGAGACAGAGACATGTCACTGGGAATCTCACTCATTTGTAGCTCATTCCAGTTGCACAGCTGTCTCCTTTAAACAAAGTTTACTCAGTGTTACTTAATGCTTCAGCCAGGCCTGTGCCAGGAGGATGTTCAGCTGCAGCGTGTGCGACAGCTACCCACCGAGTCACTGGGGGGAAGCTGAACCCACAGGGCTTGGGCATGGAGCTTGTTTGGAGCTGGATTGAGCTGTTGGGACTTGGCCCAGCTCTCCCACCACTCACACACTCCAGGGACAGGGCTCACCAGACCAAATTGTCCTGGGCTTTCCACAGAAACTCCTCCTCACTCCGTCCGGGCCCTTCTTTATTTCAGTCCTGCTTGTATCCCTTGGTTCTTCCTTGCTGGCCAAGGCTGGCAAGGCTGGTGCTGCCAGCTGGGGATGGTGCTGTCCTGAATTCCACTGTTGTGGCTGCAGATCCTGAGCACTCAGGTGAGCTTTGCTCCAGCGTGTCCCACAGGAGATCCCAGGGTCAGGGCACTGGGGGCCATCATGACCCCACTTTGGTCTGTGGCACAAAGAGAATCAGGAACAGGCTGTGACTCAGTGTCTTGCAACATCCAGAGGAAGAAATCACCCTGGGCTGTGCCTCAGTTTCCCCACTTGCAAAGAAGAGGAGTGCTCTGAAAACTTCAAGAAAAGCCTGCTGAGTGCCCAGATCATCTGGGATGCACATGGGCCCTTCTCCTGGGGTCCCAAGGGGCTCCATGGGGCCTCTGAAGCTTCCCAGGTGCCCAGGAGAGGAGACTTTAGGACATATGTCTATAAGATCCTTCCAACGTTTTCAAACAGTCTGTTCATAAGCCTTTTTGGACACTGAACTTCCCATCAGACCGTGCTGGGGTTACCTCCCTCTGTCCCAGGGCTGGTGGGAGTGCTGTGCAGAGCAGCAGCCAGCAGATTTATGGCCCTGGTGTCTAGACCAGCTCCGGTGTTCTGGGAGGACAGGTACATCCTGGTGAAAGGCAGGAAGCCTGTCTTTGGCCTTCTGGCCCTTCATCTTAGAGCCAAGAAGAGAGAATTTGCCAAAAATCATGCTGCAGCACTGGCCAGAGACACGGGGGCTGTCCATCAGGCCACCCTGCTCTGCTGCCTGTGGGCTACAGTGGGATCCACCCCCTGTTAATGGTACCAGCTCCCCCTCTGCAGCAAAACCATAGGGATGTGGTTAGGGTGGGATTCCCGGGAAAGGGTCTGCAGGGAGCCTGATGCTGCTCCATCCTTGCTGGGAGTCTCAGCTCTGTGAGAGCAGAGCTGGGCTGGGCACATGGGATTGGGGAGATGTGTGGAAAGGCTGGAGCAGACAAAACCAACAGGCTGCCCATGTGCAAAGGGTAGAAGAGACCAATTCCACAAATGCATGTGAGGGAAAGGAAGGCAGCTCAGGGTGAAGGGGCAGGGGTGCTGGGATGCTCAGTCGTGCTGGGAGCTGTGGCAGAAGCAGGAAGGCATTTCTGTCCTGGGTGGGAGTCCTGGTACCAGCAGATCTCCTCAGCCCACTGGCAGCTGGCAGTGGCATCTCAGTGCTGCAGAACCTGCTGGGCTAAGCAGGGCAGCTACGGGCACATGGGACCCTGCTGGTGGCAGGCTGGGCTGGGGATGGATGCAGGAGCACCAGGGCAGTGTTGGGATAGGGCGTGCTGCCACTTTGCTACTCACTGTCTCATTTTTACCATTTTTCCAGGGATTTATCACAGGTGGCAGCACCTTTGCAAGCAAGAGGTCCAGGCCCGTGTGTCCCCGTGCAGTTGTGTACGTGCACGTGCCTGCTGATAAACATACAGATGCGAATGTGAGGGGAAACGTAAATATATACAATAATTTTCCACAATTAAGAGATGTTTTAGAGAAGAAAATTTCCATTTTAGGCATAGGAAGATCAATTTTATAAATAAAAGATTTAAATAAACATTAGCATAGCTACATCAACACACACACACACACAAACACACACACACACATACACTCTCACTTTAAATAGGCTCCCACACTGTAATTTAAATAGTACAAAACAAATGAATTCTCCAAATATTGTTTAAACTGGCACGGGGGGTTATGATGTCATTTCTGTAGTAATCATAAACTTCTTTTCCTGTAATAAATATGATTGTTTTTCCCATTAACAGTCGATTAGGACTTTTAGTCTCTGTGGGCCCAGCCCCGGGCTGTGGCTGGTTTTGATTGCTGCAGGCTGCCCTGGGGCTCCATCCTCGTGCTGCTCTCAATAGGCACTCTTGGATTTTCTCATCCTTTTCCTCCTGGGAAATAAGGGCCGGCGCCGGGCTCGGGAGTGGGGTGGCAGCTCTGCAGCCAGAGGTGGGGCTGCCAGCTCTGACACTGCCTTCAGTGGAGCAGGACTGGGCCACAGGGCTGGGGACAGGAGTCAGAGGTCGTCCCAGTGCGGGGCTGTGGAGGGCATGGGAGTGTGGGGGTGGAGAGAGGGTGGGCTCATGCTCCCTGTTCCCCCAGCCAGTGCCCTCCCAGAGCTGGTGAGGAGGAGCCAAGCCCAGCCTGTGTCACATCCCTGAGCTGAAACAAGGCTGTCACAGCTGTGGTGTCACAGCTGGGGGGTGTGTGAGCATCCCAACAGCTCAGGGGGATGCTCTGACATCTCCACCTGCAGGGGCCTGTGCTGGAGGAGGAGGTGCATCCCCTTCCCAGTGACAGAAAGAGTCAGACAGAAAAAGAGTAGGTTTAGATTAAACGTTAGAAAGAAATTCTTGAGGGTGTTGAGGCCCTGGCCCAGGTTGCCCAGGGAAGCTGTGGCTGCCTCATCCCTGGAAGTGTTCAAGGCCAGGTTGGATGGGGTTTGGAGCAACCTGGGCTAATGGAAGGTGCCCCTGCCCACGGCAGAGAGTTCAAATGAGATGGTTTTTAAGGCCCCTTCCACCCCCCAAACAGTCTCTGGTTCTATGACAGGGAGGAGGTCCCAGATATGCATTCCTGCACATCAGCAGATTTTCCCCTGTGGGTGCAGATGAGCCCCACTCCCGGTGCCCTGCTGGGACAGCACCTGTGTCCTGCACTACCTGCAGCCAGGGATGGCCATGGCACGGAGCTGGAGGCACCCAGCAGCCCCAGGGACAGATTTGGATTGGGACACAAAACACTCCATGGGATCTTTTGCCCCATCCCTAGAAGTGTCCAAGGCCAAGTTGGATGGGGCTCTGAGTAACCTGGAAGTTGTCCCTGACCATGGCAGGTGGGGTTGAAATATGATGATCTTTGAGGTCCCTTCCAACCCAAAGCACTCTGTGATTCTGTGATGATTCCATGATCTCTGAGCAGGCAGAGGGTCCCAGTCTCCCCTCCCCCTGACGGTCGAATCCCACTGCTCTGCCTCCTGCTCACACACACAGCCCTGCAAGAAATGCCATCGGAACATGTGAGCTCTGCCCCTGGAGCTCTGTTCATTCACACTTACCAGCACCAGGACAGGGTGTCTCTGAATGACTTAGAATAATATTTGGAAAAATCCATCTTAAGTATGTTAGTCCACTAAGCCTTTAAGTCTTCACAAGGGCCTTAATTCCAAGGATGCTGGTGCATTCCTGTGCCAAGGATTTTGCAAGGCAGTGACACAGAGGCAGCCGGGCTTGTTCCACGCCCCATCCTGCTGCCTCCAAAATGGTTAACAAATGTCTTGCTGCTGGAAGTCTGTTTCTGCTTAGCTGGGAAGCAGTGGGGTTCTGAACCTTGCTTTGTAGCACCCTGCTGGCAGCTTTTGTCATTCCCAGGCTTGGCATATTATTGGAATTATTAAATGATGTTGCATTGCCTCATTGTATTTAGATTTTAAACATATTTGTAAGGCTTTGAAAAAAATTTTTTTCTCATTATTAAAGCAACGTAACAAATACCTTCTAGTAAATAATGTGTCCCAGAAGTGCTCTGCTCACCCAGAGTGGGCTGGGGAGCAATAAACCAGCAAAAGGGAAGGAAAAAAATAGCCTGGATGTTACCGAGATGTAGAGCCAGGAGGAATGAGAAGTAGGAAAGCATGGGATGATGCAGCTGAACTCCCTGTGAGCTTCTGTTCACAGGCACAGCCCACCCGCCTGGGAGGGCATCGCCTCCCACCAGGAGCCCAGGGCAGGATGCAGGGAGCCAAGCCCAGAGAGGGGAGATGGGATGAGTGGGGTGTGCCCGGTGCCACTGCCCCTGGCAGTGCTGGCAGAGCCGGGCCCTTGGCATGCAGGGTGCGGCAGCCAGGGATGTCAGGAGCTCAGAGGTTCCCTGCAGGCTGCTGGGGGAGGTGGGAGCAGCCTGAGGAAACTCAGCACTCAGCTGCCTTTGCGTCTCAGTTCCCCTTGTCTGAGCAGCTGCCTGGCCAGAACACAGCGGGAGAAGCCTTTGATTTCCAGGCTACCAGGCTGAATAAATCAGGAGACAAAGCCAACCTGCCTGTCCACCTACACATCTCTCCATATAGGTGGAGATGGAGACACCTGTGTTTGGAAAACTGCCTTAGCCAAGTCATTTCACCAACCTTGCCCTGCCACTGCTGGCACCTGCTTTACCCAGCCTGGCAATACCTCCCCCCCCCCCCAGAACTCTCTTGTAAACTTTTTTCCAGGGTTTGACTGATTCCTTGGCACATCTGAACTTACACCTGTTGACAAATGTTTCTCTCCACCCATCTAGTCAGAGCAGACCCCCAAATGCAGAGTTCATCTGCCTTTGTTCTCCCAATCTCCTGCCGTGGTCGAAGGGGCTCAGGGAGTGAGCCTGGGAGAGTCACAGCTTGTCCCATCTCCGGGCTCCCTCCCCAGGGAGGGATGAGCTGTGCTGGAGGAGGAATAGCAGGGGTCACTGCTCTCTGTTTACTTGCAGTGCCATACAGCCTCTGTGCCAGCATCTCCAGGCTACAGAGCTGTGAAGGCACCAATGAGCCAACCCAAGTCATGAGCCTCCCTCACTTCTGCAGCAGAGCAAATTACCAGTGATGGGACTGACAGCACTAACCTGGGCCAAGGTTAGGTCAATCTTCTAGAAGCTGGGAAAGTAACAAAAAGCAAACAAAATCAAGACAACAGGACAACAAAAAGCCAGGGAGAAAGGAAAATAGCTGTGATGCTGTTGTGATGTCTGTGCATGAGTATTTTTGCAGGGAAGGAATGCAGATGCATTTTTGCTGGGTTACAGCACAGTTCTCGACAGACCAGCAATGATGCACTGTAAACAGACCATACTAAAACACAGAGTTCTCTCTAGATCTTTCTGCTGTATTTTCTCCAAATAGTTATTTTGTAATAGGCATTTTATTTGCTTTGCAGAGTCCCTAAATAGTATGAGCCCAAGTTCAGGAACATGCATGTTCTGGCGTTTATTTTAAAGGGCTCTTTATTTAGCAAGTGTTGCCACAAGTGATATCCCCCCATGACTCCCCTTGCCCACGGTGCCCTGTTCCTGCTCTAAGCCAGGGTCCCTGATCCCCAGTAAAGCCTGAGCAGGGCCCCAGAGCAACCTCTCTTCACAAAACCACCTCCCCTTACCCACAGGGGAAGACAGGAGCTGAGCTTGACTGTGTTATGGAACCAGCAAAGGTTATCCAGGTAGATTTTTCCTCCTCCAGTAAACAGGAAAGTGACACTGAGAATGGGGAAATCAGGCATATTCAAGAGCAAAGCCTTTTGAATTGTTTCAGAGACCATTAGGCTACATGAGGATGTAAAGCCAAATTCTGAGCCCTGCTGCCCCAAGGGTAATGCCCCACTGCCCTGTGTGCCCAGAGAAGGCAGCCAAGTGAATTTCCCTCTGGATTATGTTGCAGGAATTGGGCCTTTTCAGGAATCTGATTTGCATTCAAATCAAGGTGAATCAGTTCCAGAGAGAATGGAGCACCCCTTGAAGTGCTGCACTGACAAATGTGACATTCCAGAGGCAGCAGTCACAGGTGAAGGTGAGCAGGGCACCCAGTGCAGGGCAGCTGGGGAAGCTCTGTTATCTCCCTCTGAGCTCTCAGCCTCCAGGCAGTGGGACCAGGATGTGGCCATAGGAAGGGGAAGACAGCCCTGAACTTTGGAGAATGAGTCAGCTACCTACCTACCTGCCTCTCCGCTGGCTGTGGGATGCCATGCCAGAGGAAGTTTTAGTGGAGGCACCAGACCTAGTCAGCACTGTCTGTCACTCACTGGAGTTGGGATTGAGTCAGAGGGAGCTCCTGTGTCAGTGCTGATGTTTCCAGCATATTGCAGGATGCACAGAGGTTTGGACACCATCCAAGGTCACCTGCCTGCCTTGGGGCACAGGAAAGGCCACACTGTGCTGAGCATCGCAATAGGAAGCAAAGATTTTCCATGTCTCCCCAATATTACTTTTTTTGGTGAGGAATACAATCTAAAAACTACCTTCTTTGAGACCTTTAAATCTGTTTCTCAGTGGTTGCTCTTCTATTCTCCCTTCCCCCTCCAAATCTCCATGTCACTAGCAGGAATTCCTTTATGGTTTTGTAGAAAACAAATTGGAAACAAACTAGAAAATATTTTGCTTTTGCAAAAAAGGGGGAAAGGCAAACAAAAGTTAAATGCAATTTTCTATAGTGGCCTCATTTACGGTACCAAGTTTTGCCCATTGTGCAAAAGGCAGCTCATGTACCCAAGCAATGTAGCTGGAAAGGCAGCACTTTGGGCTGGGTGAAGCTGTTTGGTTTGGGAGATCACGCTATGGAATTGCACGCCAAGGAGAGCTTGCCATTGTGGTTACCAGCTCCAAATGGGAATGGAAGAATAGCCAAACTTTTCATAGGCGTTGTAAATTGTCTTTCCACAAACCAACTTCCAGGAATAACAGCATGCTTTTCTAAACGATGCTTGTTTGCTCTCTGCACCCCTTCCAGCCCTCCCCCTTCTCTGCTCTGCTTTTTATTCTTTTTAGTCATTCAAGTGATGAAAACTTAGGGAATATTTTGGTGACTTTCACAGACATTTGTGATTTTTCCTCCTGAACTGCCAAAGTAAAAGTTGGCCCAGAGCAGCTAAGACACTTCCAGTGGGATTTGAGGATGGTAAATCAGAGAGAGGCAACAGCATAGTGAAATCTTGGTTAGAAATTACAATACCATTTCCCCCCCTCGCAACAAACGGAAAGACAGAAATAACTTCAGGAAAGACTTTCCTGCCTCCGCAAAGCCAGTTGGAATTTGCAGCAAACCCAAAGCCTTTCTCCCCTTTCCCGCTCGCACACACTCCACGTTTGGCTCATTAGAGAGTCCCTGACACGAGACCTCAGCACTTTATCTGATACAAGAAGTGGAGCAGCTGCTGGACAGGCCTTGCAGTAACAGCCCACCTAAGTCGTGTGAAAACTGGGGCTCGATGGGGGCAGGATTATGAGAACTCCCGTTCTGAATCATTCCTGGAGCTATTCCTGTGCAGGCCGCACTCACACTCAGGCTGTTTGCAGCCCTGGCTCCCGAAGGCCTGTATCTGAAGGTTGTGGTCAGCAGCAACTCAGTCCTGAACTGCTCCGAGGACACTGCCAGCCATCCCAGCACAAGGACAGGGGGTCTTTCACCTCCCTCCCAACACCGGTGGCTGGACAAGGGTATCCTGGTGGTGTGTGCCTCATTGTTTGGGAATTGTTTGGGAAAAATGTGTGGGGGTTGACTCACTGGTCACTGCAGTTACAGGAGATGCTCTAGAGCAACACTGGACCCTGATGGCAGTGTCTGATGTGGGGCAGGAGTCGGCAGCTGAGTCTGTGGCAGAAGGGCTGGAATCTGTGTCTTCTCCTGACTCTACCATCTGCTGAAGGGAGCCTGGACAGGACAGTGGTTACTGGGTCTGGCTGGAAGAGATGAGAAGGTCATGATGTTGAAAAGAGGAGTTTTGTACAGAAGTAATTGGTGGGATTCTTCAAAGAAGCATTGAGATCTTATACTTTTAAATCACTTTAAACCCCGGTTTTGCCATCAAAAAAGGGATCACGCTGGACAACTCTGTGATGACTAAAAAAGTAAAAAAAGGCTAAGAAAGTACAGTGGAAGCACAAGAGGAACATCACCTCCCAGGAGTGAGGGAGGAAGAGTGTCATCCCAGATGGGACTCAGGCAATCCAGATATGAGGGGTCATGACTCCAGAATATAAACACAGAAGGGGATGAACTCTGGGAGAGAGACCTCTTGGAACTGCAGGACACGGTGTCACAAGACAACCTAATCATGAACGTGAAAGGGGCAAAGGTGTTTTTCAGCCATCAAAGCAGGGAAATACCAGAAAACCTTCCAAAGGAGAGAAATGAAGAACAAAGGTCATCATAGCAGGGACTGGACTTGAACAGAGAGTGTTGGGTGGGCATCATATCCCATGAATCCTAGGACAGGGAAGATGCTGTGTTTCAGAGGAAATGGAGCCCAGGGCTGGGGCTGGGCTGTCACAGACACAACAGGTCACACCAGTTGTAGTGACCTTGGACAATCCCAATGGGGTGTCCCATGGGCAGACTACAGTGACCAGCAGTCACACTGTCATGGTGCTGTGGGTCCAAGGGCACTGGATCAGGCCGTCCCCTGAAGTCAGACCCTGACAAGCGGGACTGTCCTCCTTGATTAACCATATTGCAGGGAGTCCACGGGTAGGATAATGCTGCCAGGAGCAAGAGTTTTCTGGAACCAGATCCAGTCTGGGGGTGAGATGTGATGGCTGAAAGGTCAGTGAGAAACATGGGAGAGACCTCACAAAGGAGCTCTTAAAGGTGTGATTTTGAGCCACTCTGAAAATCTGAAAGCAAGAAAAATATAGTTTTAGAGAAGTTTCTCCCATGCCCATGGATCTTGGGCACACAGGGCTTTAAATGAAGTCACTTAAGACCAAACTAGGGGGTCAGAACCTTCTCACGAGGTGGTGACTGTGCCCATGACACCTGATGCTGCCTGGGGCAGGGGCAGGGTCCGGGAGGAGAAGCCCAGCCCAGAGGGTGGCAGGAGCAGAGTGGGGTGGTGGTTGAGGGGTGTCTGTGTCCCCCCCTGCACAGATCCCCCCATCTCTCCCTGCCACGTGCAGACATGTCACTCTCCCTTTGCTGAACAAGGCAATACATTGTCTGGGGACTGTGGATTGGCAACTCCTTATTCTCTGGTGAATTGCCCTGCTTGAAAATCCAGTCCTGTGCATGTTTCCATTTCTATACCCACTGGTATAACATCAGGTCCTGGGAATGCTCCCCCCTCCTGCACTCTTTCAGGGGGTATCGATGTTTCCATTTAATGTGGGGTTTTTTGCCCCCACTAAAGAATTCTACAAATTGTTTGTTTATTGTGTCAATCTCTGCCTTTGTGAGCAGAAGAGGGAGCATCTGGAGAGCATCATGAACTCTTGGCATGAATGTTCCTGGGAGGCTGTGCTCTCCCCAGCGTGAGAGCAGCAGCCCATCCCCACCCCCAAACCCCCATCACATCCTCAGATGGGGTCTGAGCACATCATTCTGCTACCCACTGTGTGTGAGGCGGTGTCAGGGTGCGGGGAGAACCACTCTGGCTCTGCTAATGGACAGTCACTCACTCTGCTCTGGGCCACGTTCCCCTTGTGAAGTCACCTGCCTGCAGAGGAATGTCTCCTGATGTCTCATTCTCCAGGAATCAGCTTGGCTGATGCAGGAGATAACGATCTGTCTCTCCATGTGTGCCAAAGCAGGACCAGGCTGCTGTGCCCACCCATCCTGGAAATTCAGCAGAGCAGCAGCTCTGAGCCTGCCTGTGAGCAGCAGCTTCACCTCTACGTCAAGATTTTCCATCACAATAGAGTTTCATTGGGGGAAAAATTAACTAGTTGATTAATCAAGAGGAAAATGTCACACAGGAATGCACTAGTTTGAGTTAGTCTTATCTGAGAAGGTCAGTGGTGTTTGGGAGGGAATGTCTCATGAAGGCAGAGGCAGACCACCCATCACCCACTTGTTGGGTCACAGCTGGAAGGGGGGGAGAGCAAAGTGGAGACCTGACTCTGGTTCCCTCTGACCCAGGAAAGCACAGCACTCCCTACACCCCAAGGACAAGCACAAGCCTTTCCTGTCTTGCTGGAGCTGCTCAATTATGTATAGTTAATTAATATTCATTAAGTGGAAGGGAAAGTTGGATTGCAGTCTGCTCATTAAGGTACCGACCTGGGCTCAAGTTCAAGTGATTATTCCTTTATTTATGCTGTGGAAAGCTGCAGTGGGACAGGCTGTACAAACCCGCCAGCCTAGAGCTCAGCTGGAGCCTGGGACACTTCCAGCCAAGTCCCCCCTCTGCCAGCACTGGAGAAGACCTTGGTCCTCCTTCCCACATCCCAGCTGGTTCCATGCCATGGCAATCCATTTGGGAGTGTCTTTGGTTTTTCATGGAAATTGCTCGAGTTTTTGGTTTGATCCTGGTGTGGGGTGGGAACATTTTCTGATGCTTTTAGAGGTTTTGTTGGAATGGTGAGGATCCTCCTGGCCAGCCCTTGTGGGCAGGGCAGGCTGTGCTGCCCTGGCAGCCAAGGTGAGGGAGCAGCTCGGTGCTGCTCAGGGACCGCAGCACAGCGGGTGACGTTTGCAAGAAGCAATGCCCCAGCCAGGCAGCAGTGCCTGACACTCTGTGGAGGGGCTCATCCCTTCCCAACAGAGCTCTGCCTGCAGCTTGGGAGCTCAGCTGAGGCCAGGGTGGCTGGCACTGCATCCAGTCTTGGCAGCTGGGGTCACCTGGGTTGGCAAGTAGATCATAGAATCATGGAATGGTTTAGGTTGGAAGGGACCTTAAAGCTCACTCAGTTCCACCCCCTACCATGGGCAGAGACACCTTCCACTAGCCCAGGTGGCTCCAAGCCCCGTCCAACCTGGCCTTGGACACTTCCAGGGATGGGGCAGCCACAGCTTCTCTGAGCAACCTGTGCCAGGGCCTCCCCACCCTCACAGGGAAGGATTTCTTCCTAATATCTCATCTAAACCTACTCTCTGTCAGTGTGAAATCATTTCCCTTTGTCCTGTCACTCCGGGCCCTTGTAAATAGTCTCTCTCCATTCTCTCTTGTAGTCTCCCTTTGGGTGCTGTAAGGCCATAATTAAGTCATTCCAAAGTCTTCTCTTCTCCAGGTGGGACAATTCCAACTCTCCCAGCCTTTCCTCATAGCAGAGGTGCTAGATGCCCACAGAAGTATCTCTAGGGCTTGAGGAGCAAGCACACTCCTCCTCTGTCCTGGTGCCCTGGAGGTGTCAGGGGAGGAATGGTCAGTCCTCCCAGCAGCCTATTGTTCCCTGCTGACAGACAGCAGAGCCTGCAGGCCCCAGGGACACTGCTGCCTCCTCCGTGGAGGATGGCAAATGGAAGCTGTGGCCTTCTTCAATGCTTTATGTGAAGTGTGGGGGCTCTGTCCCTGTCAGGGTTGCTGGGTGGTTGTCTCTCAGGCGTAGCAGAGGATGCCACCAAATGGGGGCATTTAAACCCACAAACACACCCACCAGTGCCCCGTGCGGACTCCGCAGCCACGCTGGATGGAGATGCACAGCCTGGGAGGCCATATGGCCTCGGGCCCAGCTCAGACTGGAAGCACTGGTTTGGCAGGGAGCAAGCTGCAAAGCCCACATGCTCATTTCTGCGCCCCATCCTGGTGGCAGGGATGTCTTCCCATGGGCAGGGTCTGGCAGACACCAAGAGCACATGAACAGCCTCTCTGAGATGCTGCTCCAGGTTGAAGTGATCGAGCTGCAGGTGTTTTGTGGCTTCACATCCAAAAGATTGTAACAAGTGCCAGGCAGACAGTGGGATGGAGAGCTCAAGTTCAGCTCCATCACAGGCATGCAGGGATTTCTAGGGGAAGAATCTGAGGAACATTCTGGAACGTGCTCCAAGGTGGGTTGTGCACCATTCCATTGTGCACAAGGATGTGCACAAGCGCAGAGACATCCTGTGCTGCCTTGCCAGGAGAGCTGGTCACACTTTTCTGCCAGTTCATCTCAATGGAAACTTTCCACAGCCTAAATTTGTTTAGAAAAAACACTGAAATGAAACATTCTGCTGATGTCAAGATATTTGGCTTTTACATTAACTGGTGAAATGCTCTGATTTTTTGTTTTGACTTTTTGTTTCTGTATCCTACTGACTTTATTATTCCAGTATACCTCATAAAAAGGAGTAAAATATAAAAAAAATTTAAACTGAATTATCTCAATTGGCTCTAGTGCCATTCTTCAAATTACACGTGACTGGCCAGTTGAAAATTTGTTGTTTTCATTCTGATTAGAGACAAAATCAAATCTCTGAGTGGCAGAATTTTCTGTGGATTGGGATTATGATCTGCCAGCTCGAGCTGCAAGTGTGTGCTTGGGACCCTGTGTCCCTCCTGCAGGGGTGAAGGGACAGGCTGTGTCTGCCCACTCTGGAGCAACAGTTTAACACCCAGATAATGACATCTCCCTCCATGCTGTCCCCTTCTCTAGCATTTTCCAACTCCCTTCTCCCTGGGTTCCCTTTGCTCCTCCTGCGCTTCCCTCCCAGCCAGTGCCTGAATCCCAGCACAGCCACAGTGCCAGGATTTCGGTACAAGGGAGGCAAAACTGCTCCTACATCTGCATCCTCCCTTCATCTGTACCTCAGGCTACCATGGCCACTATCACCCCTGCTCCATCCTTTCCTCTCCTGTCTCTTCACACCCCTTCCCCCTACTGCCCACCAGTCCCAGAGACTGGGCACCACTCCTGTGTCTCTGTTCTGCTCTGCTGCTCTGAATGGCCACGGGCATGTTCTCCTGCCCAGAAGACAGATATCATGGATAGATCTCTTAGGAGTTTGTTTGAAAGGCTTTCCAGCCAGAGAACTCTAGTGGAGCATCATCTAAGCACTCCATGGGACCCTTTAGTTGCAGTGACCCGTAATGCTGCCGACACACCTTGTTTCAGCAGCTGGGAGAGCTTTGGTTGGCTTCTTGCTGCCAGGCTGTGCTCTGCACACACCCTGCAGGCAGAGCCTGGGGTCTAGACAGTGTGGGGCGTGTTTAGTCTGTCTTCTCCACACCATGGTGAGGAGGCTTTGCAGGGCAGCAGTGTGTGCCTGCACCAGGCTGGGTGAGGAGCAGGGCATTTCTGTGCTCTGTTTGCATCCTCATGTACCTCTGCAGGAATCCTGAGCAAACACCATTGGGAAACAGCAGCAGGACAGTCTGTGGTGGTTCCTGTGGGTCTTTTCTGGGTGCCTTTTAGCTCACTTGGACAAAACCTTTTCTTTGCCAAGAGCTGGGCTTATCAGCACCCTAAGAAGTTGCTGCTTCTCTTGGGACACTGGAGAAAACTCCAACCCCTGCTTTAAAAACACCTGAGGGTATTTTTATCTGGTTACCACACAGAAAGGAGTTGCTGATTAATTTGTTATGGAAATTCCCAATTCATCTTTCCCTTGTAAATCGAGGGCACATCCTCTGCCCCAGAGCTGTAGGAACTGATGAGTTAGCTTTTGCAGGCACTGTATGAACAACTTGGGCAATGAAGCTGGTGAAGGGTCTGGAGAGTCAGTCCCATGAGGAGCGAATGAGGGAGCTGGGGTTGTTTATCCTGGAGAAAAGGAGTCTCAGGGGGGATCTTCTCACTCTGTGCAACTCTCTGACAGGAGTGGGGAGCCAGGGGATGTTGGGCTCTGCTCCCAGGGAACAAGGGACTGGACAAGAGGAAATGGCTTCAAGCTGTGCCAGGGGAGGGTCAGGATATCAGGAGGAATTTCTTCAATAAAAGGATGGTCAAACATTGGCAGGGGCTGCCCAGGGAGGTGGTGAAATCCTCATCTCTAGAGGTGTCCGAGGAACAACTGGACATGCCACTCAGTGCTCTGGGCTGGGTGACAAAGTGGGGATCAGGCACAGGTTGGACTTGATGGGTTGGAAGGGCTTTTCCAATGATTTTTCTCAATAATTTTATGATTCTGTGATTCTAACTTGGTTGGGAAAGGCTTAGGTATGACAGCCCGGTTAACGAGGCTGGGCCACCAGCATGCTGACACAGCTGCTCTGCTCCCAAGCCTGTCCCACTGGCAGGTCTGACTCCTTTCAGAGCTAGTTTCTGTGCACTGAGCAGAAGTTCTGAGTGGTTTCCTCCCAGGAAGGCCCAGAGCCTGCCCCAGCCTGCATCATGCCACTGTGGGGGGAACCCTTCATGTTTGGAAGCACTGTGTCCTTCAGCAAAGAACAGTGTTTGTTTATCCACCGTCTGTCTGGGCTTCTCGGTGGCCTGTGGGGACAACTGCTTTCCCAGGGCTGCAATCAGAGAGTTGACAAGTCTTGTGTGTAAAAGCTGAAGGCTGATGACCCCTACAGTCAGCCTAGGAAATTCCTCCCTTCCCGAGGAGCTCCCGCCTGCCGCTGTCCGTGGCCACCCGGTCCCATCCCGGGATGTTCTTGTGGACCAGCTGCACTCCCAGCCCTCCTTCACCTGCAAAGAACATCCTGGCCCAGCCAAGCCCTCCCAACAGAGCTGACTCCTTGTGAGTTGGTGCAACTCAGTCACTGCTAAGGGACTGAGAACAGTCCATAGGGATCACCCCTCACCTGCCCTGGCTTTCCCTGGAGAGCAGGGTGACCCGGCACAGCCCTGGCTGCTGCAGGGAAGGAGGGTCCAGGAAAGGGTGTTTGAGATAAGGTTGTTGATATTCCCATCAGCACAGATCAGCCAAGAAGAAAGCCAGGAGGGGCCAGATCCCACCCCCATGGATTGCAGGGCACCCAGGGCTTGCAGGGCACCCAGGGCTTGCTGAGAGGAAAGGAGGACCTCTCTCTTATGGCATTGCTGCAGGAGGTTCTCAGCCTTCCCATACCCACAGAAGGGACTTCTCCACTGCTCTGGAAGCACAGGAACCTTCCAGCAGCCAACGCCCCCATGGGAACCACCCTGGTTTTACCTGGAAGACATTTAGTGGGGGGCCCCTGGTGTTACAGAAGCAGGGACACCCCACACCAGCCATCACCCAGCATTTACATCTATGCCAAAAAAATCCCTTTGCTCACAGTTGTCTTCTTGTTTGAAGCAGTAGATCAGACAATCAGGGGGTAGTTTTCTCGTTAGCATAACAAAGAGCCCCATGTCCTACTGGCTCTGATCCCCAGCTCAGAGAAAGGCCCAGAAACCCCTGTAATGCATAGAGATACCAGGACACTCTGCCAAGGGTTTACCTGCTCTGTGCAGCACAGGCATTGGTTTCTTGCACTACCACCTCTTATTTTTAGTAGTGTGGCTCAGATGAGGTCAGAAGCAGCATAACCATCCCACCTGGGTCTGTTCAGACAGGAGGACACTGAGGGGAGACCTCACTGCAGTTCCACCTTCCTGGGCAGGGGCAGAGGAGGGGCAGGGACTGAGCTCTGCTCTGGGGGGACCAGGGACAGCAGCCAGGGAATGGCTGGAGCTGTGTCAGGGCAGGCTCAGGTTGGATCTCAGCCAAAGGTTCTTCCCCCAGAGGCTGGTTGGGCACTGCCCAGGCTCCCCAGGGCAGTGGGCACAGCCCCAAGGCTGCCAGAGCTCCAGGAGGGTTTGGCTGATCCTCTGGGGCACAGGGGGTGACTCTTGGGGATGGGCCTGTGCAGGGCTGAGGGTTGGACTGGATGATCCTTGTGGGTCCCTCCCAAGTTCTATGACTCTGTGGTCTCCAGTGTGCCTGTTCTCCCACAGCCAGGGTTTCTCGGGTTTATTATCCCCTTGTGTACTGTCTGTCTGTGTGTGCCAGCACACAGGTGTGTCTTTTTGTGAAAATGTATTTTGTCAGTTCTAGAGGCACCTGTAGAGATTATTCCTGCATGAACTATATTTAATCCAGGAGCCACTGGTGTGGTACTGCCTGAGGGAATTCTGCTGTTCCTGATGCTGTGTGAGCACAGCCTGTGTGACACTGAGCCCTGTGAACCAGCCCCCAGGGAGAGATGGGCCCTGCTCTGGAGCATGTTGCACACAAACAGACTGGACAGACAGGACCCTCATTTCTTAGGAGGGAATTGAGGGAGATCAGGGGAAAAACCCTTGTATGTAAAGAAAACAAGTTTTGCAGAAATAATTGATTTTCCTTTAAATCTCTCTGATTTTTATCAAAGATTGAATGGGCTGCAGCTGCATTTTGGCCCCTCCTGTGCATCTCCTAGCAGCTGAACTGCTTGGACTTCCCCATCCCCTCCCCATCCTCCTCCAAGGGCTGTCCCCACCTCACCCACAAGGCTCCATGGCCAAGGACAGCCCCAGCACAGGAGCTGAAGGGTTTGGTCATCAGTCCTTTCCTGGGAATCAGAACTTTCTGTGAGGATGAAGAGCAGCCTTTGAAGCAGTTGCAGGGTGTGTTCCAAGTGCCAGGCAGGGTCACATGGGGTGATCTGACAGGGCAGGGAGCTGGCTTACCATGAAGAATGAGTTGGGAGGTTTGGGAAAAGGTTGAGGTTGTGGCCAGGACTCAGATGGAGCAGGATAGAGCTGTAAAAGAGGCTGTTTGATGTGTGCTGCAGCTGTGGGCACTGAACCTCATGTATTTTGGGGTCTCCTCCAGTCTGTGACCCCAAAACTCAGGTCAAGGTTATGAGAAGATTATTCCTCCCTCTCCAAGAGGTCCTACTGGGCAGGGAGCTCTGATTGCTGGAGCCAAAACTGAGAGTGGCCCTGGTGCCTTTCCTTTGCAAACTGTCCAAATTATAAGTGTGTCAGAGGGCTGTGCAAGCACTGCTTGGCTGGGGTGTGACCATCTCCCCAAGGAACATCCCTCTGTGTCTGAGGGGTGACACCATCTGCACGGGGAAGCAGCACTGCTGGCTGCTCCTGGGAACCCCCAGCAAATCCCTGTGGCGGAGGCACACGGACATCTGGGCACAAGCACTGCAGGAACAGTTTGTTGTCTTCAGTGTCACTGCCAGACTCAGAGGGGATGGAGAGCAGCTCATCACGGTGGTGGCATCTATATCATTCACCACAGGACATGATCCCAGACAGCTGGAGGGTTCACCTGATGTGAAATCCCATCCAGTGCCCACAGCCAATGCCACACATGTGGCCTGGAGACCATGGGAGCAGAGCTGCCAGCACTGTCCCCATCCCCACCTGCACACACACCATCCCAGGACAGGCTCGTCCCCCTGGTGCTGGGATGGCCAGGGCTGGGCCGGGGTCTCTCTGAGTCTGGCAGGAATTCTGCCCATGACATCAGTGGAGTGGAGACTTTGTGTCGTTCTATTTAGAGAGATTATCTAGAGCAGCCCTTGGCAGCCCTGCACGGGTGGGATGCCAGATTTTTTCCCAAATTAGAGGTGAAATATGCTAGTAGAAACGCAGTGAGAGCCAGGCTCTCTGCCTCCTGACAGGAAAGGTGCTGGCAAACTGCTTATCAGGGCAATATCCATCTCTCCAGGGGAGCAGGGAGCTGCTGACACCTCGCTCATTGCTCCACTCCTGGCCCTGCACCTGCTCTGGCAAACCTGTGCTCCCCTCTGTACCTCAAACATCCTCTGCACATGAGGGCACAAGGATGGGGTGCTGATGAGGAGTTCTTGGCTTTCTTATTCCCAAGGCGTGGGTGCGTGTTCACAAGGAAAACGAGGGGGGAGGGTGGAACCAACTCTGAGAAAAAAAGTGAAAAAAATCCAAGTTAAATATAATGGGAAGTGGGGCTGAGATTTTTGATGTCACCATAATTTTCCCCCCTTCAAGGTGTATTTTTTTCTCCCATAAAATTTCAAGGACAGGGAAAGGTTTGTGCTTTAGGACCATGTGGCTGAGAAGCACCACTGGGTACTCAGCTGCAGCAGGTCCTCCTCAGGGCTCCTCATGGGGCTTGAGTTTTGGGCTGAGCATTTTCCCTTGGATGCTGCTGTGGAGAGCACACAGAACTGGCTGGATTTCCATGCTCATTATTGTTACAAAAATGTCTAAATGAATAATTGAAGTTTTCATGCTTTATATGGATGGCTGAAATGTTAGAAGCACTTCAGTGCAAAAGTGCTGTTTCAATAATTTGCTTTAATCTTAAATTTTGGGATTTTTTTAATCTTATATATGACATTAGGTGTTACTGTATGCAAGGCATCATGTTGTTACCTTTTGTAGTGCAATCAGACAATATGAAAGTTACTTTTTTTGCCTTTTGACCCAGTGAATGTTGAGATTATTACACATTAATTTAATGAGAATCAGAAGAAACTCCTCAGTGCTGACTTTTCTGATGCTGTTCTTGTGCTTGCCTTCTTGCAGTCTGATTTACTGATACTCTGATTTGCCAGCATATAAATCATTAATCCCCTCTGTAAATTAGTGTAGGGGAAGTTTTGAATCGACCTGTGCACACGTGTGAACCAGTGTGTCTTCCAAATGCCTTTTGTGCTAAACCCAGTATTAACTCCTTTTTCTCTGTCTCTACAATAAAGCAAGGCCTGTTTTGCAAAGAAAATGCTAAACACTCAGCCTGGAGCAGGGGATGGGAAGGTGCAAACCTCCTCCCTTACAGATGTGAGAACATCATCATTAAGTGCACTCAAAAGGTGGGGCCAGCACTCCCTAATCAAAAGCTGGGGAAGGGAGACTGTGACAGCGGTTTGGAAAGTGTTTGTAAGAATCCTCTGTACAGCCCTGCTGAAATCCTGTCCCTTGTGGAAGCTGAATAAAATGATGAGAGGCTGACAAGCCTAAAGGGTAGAAGAGCTAAAAGTGGGAAAAACAGCTGACCAGAAAGGTCACTGCAAAGGGGCAAATGCTTGAAGAACCATGGAAGTGGAGATGTAACTGCCTGGGGCAGCACAGATGAGAGCCCCACAGTGAATTTAACTGGAGGAAAATGTGGGATATCAGCAAAATCCTCTCTTGCAGGCAACAAGATCTATGGGAGCAGAGTGGTTTCCCAGGGGACAGAGCAAGCACTCTATTGCTGGAGTAATTTAAAATTGGATGGGACAGAATGCTTGGGAACAGGCTGCAGAGGCTAATTGTGGGGTTGGGACTGTGCAAAAATCTGGCATGCATGGAAAATAAGAGTTTGCTGCAGAGGGAAATATGTGTTGATCAGTTAGTGGTAGAAGGATCTGAGTAAACAGAGAAGGAGAGAGGGTTTGGATCTGCAGGAGATGAGCTGCACTGGGTGCTGGTCCCTACTGAGCCCCAGGACCTCTGAAAACATAGCACTGCCCAGGGGCAGGGGCTCAACTGCTCCTCATGCTACCCCGGAGAGAGAGTCTCTGCTGTCCCTCCTGATGGCATCTTGGCACTTCTGTGCCAGGGAGGAGTTTGGAGGAGTTACATTATGCAAGGAGAAGGTGTGCTCTCTGTCCAGAGCTCAGCCCCCACCCAGCCCTGGCAGTGGATGGACACAGTGCTGTCATGCAGGGATGGCCACTCCACTGCCCTGGCGGGTGTGTGGGCTGATCCCCGCTGGAAGAGGATCCCTGCTGTCCCTCTGTCGTGATTTACAGCCCTGCCCAGCCCCACTGACCTTTACACTCCTCTTTCCAAACACCACAACCAACATCAGGGCTGTGAAGTGCTGGTGGAGCTTCACTGGGTGCTCGTGGTGGCTGAGCTCTGGCCCTGCCTGGGACCCTTGCTAGGGTGAGCTGGCACATGCAGAGACCTTCCCCCTGCCCTCCACTGGCCCCAGAGCTGTGTCTTTGCAGCTGAAGCTGGGCTTAGTGCGGGTTCTGTGATGGGGGGGCACCTCTGTACCCCATGCAATGGGCTGCTGGCACCCACTGGGTCATCAGTGATGGGTTCAAACCATCGCATCCCAAGTGCTGGAAGGGCCTGTTATCCTCACCCACATGGGGATGGGCACCCTGTGGCATGAGGGTGAGACTCCTCATGGTCCTGCCCTGCTTGTTCTAGGCCTGACACAAAGCTCTGCTGTAGGATCTCCCCTCTGTGGTCTCAAAAGGGGAGCACCCCACTGCCTGCCCTCACATCTGCCCCACCATCAAAAACCAAAGGGTCTTCAAGTGTCTGCCAGGACAGTGGAGCTCTAAGCTTCTTGGGGGAACTGAGACCAGCAGACTGGGCACAGCCCTGCTGCCCCTGACATACTCAGAGCTCCCTGGGGTCACCCTACAGGCTCTGTAGTGACTTCCTTGCCCCCCTTCCCTGCAAGACAACCCCTCTGCTGGGCCTTGCAGAGTTAAAAATAGAGCCTTGCTTATGGAAAGTTCATGTTGGATAAGAGACTGAGCAGGACGCCGCTGAGATCCTCATCTGAACGTAAATCAAGTGCTGCTCTGCAGGAGGGGTGGGCAGGCAGGAGCAGAACGTGATGTGTCCCCTCAAATTAAAGATATTCTTTGGTCAAAAGGCTCCACCTGCTCGTCATCAATGGGAGAGTGGGGCAGCTCCAGGCCATGACAGCCAGGCTGTGGCCAGGAAGCCACCTGATAAAGCAGTGTCCTCCTCCTGTCCCAGGGAGCAGGATCCTGCCTGGGTGGGCTGTGGGTGACACCCTGCTGCTCCTGCACTGCCCACAGCCAGACCTTTGCAATGTGGCATCTCCACTCCAGAGGTCTGGATGAGCCTGGTGCTGTCACTGCTCCCTGCATGTGCAGGGCAGGATTTGTGCCCGTGGGTTTCAGCCTGATCTGGGTGGGAAAGGCTTTGTGATGCTCTGCCAGATGCCACCTCCTCTCTTTGTGACGCTGTGGGTGGCTGGGGTGCAGTGGGAGAGGGGTTAAAGCAGCCTCCGGTGTGCTGGGGGCGGGTGCTCGAGCCTCTAACAAGGAATAGTAATGAATGGAAAAAGTGAAGTGTTTTTTCCCTAAAGCAAACAGCTCGGGCAGATTAGAAGCCCAGAGCACGCTTTACCCAACTATTAATACATTCCTCGCTCATCTCAAACTAAACAGCCACACTGAGCTCCAAGTTCATAAAAACAGCATCAAATCCATGAGAGCACAGAACATTTATAGTGTCAGCCAGTAAAACTGCCTGCTGGAGGTGATGGTGTGCTGGCTCCCTGCCCGCCAGAAGGGACAGGCTGGGCCAAGCAGGAGGAAGGCTGGCAAAGGGACCCTCACCCTTCTCAGCAGGGACTGCTGGTAGGAGAGGAGGGAGCTGGGAGAAGCCCCTGACACTGCTGGAGTTGCCCTGCTTATAAATGCTGCACCATGGCAAGCTGTCAGTGCTGGGACATGGCTGCCAGCACATGCCCTGGGATCATCAGGGATGTCAGATGGGCTCAGTCTTCCCAGTAAAAACCCTGGATGAATCCCCCCAGCCCAGATGTCTGTGTTCATCTCCCTTCCCTCCTCACAGGCCAAGAGATACAGCAATGCAGGGCTGTATCCTTCCATATCCTGTATCTGGTGACATTCTTGTGTGACACTGCCAACACTGTGAATCAGGGCAGATTCACACTTCCCTGTGTCCCCACGTGGATCAGAGGGACCGTCCCCGTCAAGGACCTGTGCCTGGGTGCCTGTGGCACTTGCTGGGATAGGCAGTTGCTCCAGGGCCCTTGGCACAGGAGATCCCTGCTCAGCTTTCCTTGCTTACAAGTGCCGAGGCAGCAGCTGCTTCCCAGATCCCACAGCTGTGAGATCCATCTGCAGCACACGCCGGCTGCAGCCCTGTGCCTGCACCGAGCTCAGGGAGGACAAGGCAGGGCCATGGATGGCAGCAGCCCCTCTGCCCTCCACAGCCTGGCAGGGCCAGGGGGCTGGGAAAAGCCCAGCACTTGCAAAGGGAAATGGGACAGTGGCCAACTGGGGCTTTGCTGTGACCTCGGGCTGGGCAGGGTGTGAGCCCTGGGGTGTGAGCTCTGCAGACTCTCCCTGTGCCTCCCTGGCCTCCTTCCACCTGCTGCAAGGCAGATGCAGATGTTTAGTTCCTGAGGTTTGATGCAGGAAGGTCTGCAGGGACAAGGTGCAAAGCCTTTTCATACTCAGCAACTGGACGAGTTCTGAAAAATGGTATCCAGTGGTGCTCTGCTTCTCACAGTGTCTCTCAGTTCACGCTGGACATAGGAGGAATTTCTTCATTAAAAGGGTGGTCAGGCATTGGAAGGGGCTGCCCAGGGAGGTGGTGGAGTCCCCATCCCTGGAGGTGTCCAAGGAACGACTGGAAGTGGCACTCAGTGCTCTGGGCTGGGGGACAAGGTGGGCATGGGTAAGAGGTTGAACTCAATGGTCTTAGAGGTCTTTTCCAACCTTAACAATTCTGTGCTTCTGTGATTTCCAGAGGGCTGGTCTATGCTCACTTTCTGTCTGTTGGGCTGAGGTTGTTTAAGGTGACACAACCTGGGGTAGATGTTTGCACTGGACATCACTTGGGGCCTTCAGATATCTCAAGAGAGCCAAACAGAAAGTGTGCAAGAGCCAGGACTATCCCCAGACTCCCATGAGGAACAGGAGGCTGTTGCCTTGGTGTCAAGACATCCTCCTGTGGCAGCTGGAGCTGGGCAGACCATGGCTGGTTGGAAGGAAGCTCTTGTTCTTTGGCCTGCCTCAGTCTGAGAAAACTGACTCATTTCTCAAAGACCAAAATATTCAGAGAAAAAGGCCATCCCTGATGAAAAACTATATTTCGTCTGGGCTGTGCATTACAGAGCATCTGTCCTGCTTGGCTCTGCCCCTTGGAGCTCGAAGCCCAGTGCCTGCCCTGTCCAGTGCCCAGGACTCACTGGCCAGACAGCTCTGCTCTCGTCTGCTCAGTGGCCCCGGGGCTCCCACGAGGCTCATCTGACCCACTCAGTGGCTCAAGCCCATCTTGGGGGATAGACCTGGGCAAGGAGCCCAGCTGAGCAGTCAGACTGGGAATACTGAGGATGCAGTGCAGCAGCTGAGGCAGTTGCAGGGTTAATAGTAAACAGAATGGTTGGGAAGATAAAAAAATTCCCATGGAAAACTGTGACTTTGGGTTTGCAGAGGTGCGTATTCCTGTGGGAAAATGACAGCTCGCCCTGTGGAGGAATGGAGTTTGCTCTGGTTTATTCTGTATTCTGATCCAGCTTCTAAGCAAGGGTCACATCTGCAAACCTCAGCTGAAGGGCACTGAGGGTCTAAGGTTTGAGCAGAGGCTGAGCGTGGTGGCCTCTCACGTGTCTGGTGACTGGCAGAGCTGGCACAAACGTCTCCTGGCTGGTGACACTTGCCAGAGGGCTGTTGGGAAATCTCACCCTTTGCCTGTGTTAGGGAACAAATGAGGCTTCTTCGGTGACAATTTTATATACATTTCTGAGCAATAACAGTGCAGCTGCTTTCACCCTGCCAGGGACTAGACCCACACTGGGAAGGTTTCTGGGTAAAGCTCTTCATACCTAATACAGCTAGGCTGGAAAAATCCTATAAAATGTGCCAGGACAGAGGGCTCATTCCAGAAACTGTTGCTTATTAAATCATCTGGGTGGCAGAGGAAGAAGCTGATCAGAGATGAACTGATAAAGCGTGGCTCTGGGAGCTGCCTGACCTCAGTGTCATGTTCTGCCCCTTTTTTATCTTTCCCACACATTGCAAAAAGGCCTGGTCTAAAGTGCTGCTATATATACGGCCTGCTGTGCCAGCCAGCTGGGCAGCACAAAGCCGGGTTTACATGGATCTGTCTGGCATTAGAGGATCGAAAGGTTATGTTATTGGTACATTTCTGCACATCCAAACCATGAGTCATCATTTCCAGGAAGCCAAATACTTCCTTAAAGAGCTGTGATGCAAAATGTGTTTCCCAAATATTTTATTCTTAATGCAACCCTGGACATCGAATCTGGGCACACAGTTTATGAACAGCTGATCTACAGCAAAAGTCTGAGGTAATGGGTCAAAGCTGCCTGTAAGTTTAGCCTGATTTATGGACAAAGTAATTTTGTTATGAAAAATAAGCATACAAAGTACTTGGATGCTGCAGTAAAACCATAAACAGTGCACTTTGCCTTCTGCAGACAAGAACTAATTGCAAGGATGCAGCAGATCAGCAAACAGGCAGAGGTCCTTGCTTTTATTTTATACTGAGAAAACACTGCCAGTACTTCATATTGTTAATTGTCATTATTATTATTACTATTGATAAGGGTGAAATAGGTTTTAAACAGATGTGTTTTGAAACTCTCCTGTCACCCTGTTCTCCAATACTGCCATGGGCAGGGACACCTTCCACCAGCCCAGGTGGCTCCAAGCCCCATCCAGCCTGACCTCGGACACTTCCAGGGATGGGGCAACCTGTGCCAGGGCCTCCCCACCCTCACAGGGAAGGGTTTCTTCCCTATATCTCATCTAACCTGCCCTCTGCCAATGTGAAGCCATTTTCCCTTGTCCTGTCACTGCAGGCCTCTGTCCCAAGTCCCTCTCCAGCTTTCCTGGAGCCCCTTCAGGCACTGGGAGAGGCTCTAAGGTCTCCACAGAGCCTTCTCATCTCCAGGCTGAACACCCCCAGCTCTCTCAGCCTGTGATACCTGAGTAGGAACTGCACCTCTGCAGATGGGATGTGTCAGGGAGATTAAGCACTTGTAGCTGAGACTTTCCAGTCTTTATGCCAAGGGGACAAGACCTAGGCCCTCTTCCAAAAAACTCGTGTTCATAATTCAGAGCTGGAAAGCCCTGAAGTTTTTTCTCATTCTGGTTAAAGCTCACTGGGGCTGCCAGCTTGGTGATAGAGCTTCTAGCAAAGATAAGAGCAGGACATCCTGGCTTTAATCAGCCTGTGCATGGTGTGGTGAGAGGTAATTCACCTCCTCTGAGCTGAGCCTTGCTGGAGTCCCTGTGTGTGCGTGGTCTGGCTGGGCTGGAGGAACACAGCTCCTGTCCTTGCCAGGATTGCCCAGGCTCTGGCTGTCTGCTGGGCAAACAAAGTGCTGAGCTGTAGGTGCTGAGCTGCAACCACCACGTGTGTCCATCTGCCCCAGCTGCCTCTGGCACAAGCCCCCTCCCGGGTAATTTGGGGGCAGCTATGGGTGAGGGACACTTCACAATGGGCAGGACAGAAGAGACCCTGCGTTTTGAGGAAATGTGAGTTTAGGTGTGTAGGCACAAATCATGTCACTGCAGTCATCTTTGGGACAGAGAACAGCCCAGGGACTTTTATTTACAATTTATCCAACCCAGCAAATGCAGCTGCCTCTCCCGGCGTCTCTCCAGCCATACCCGGCCTCGCCCTCCCCAGATGTGTGCACAGATGGGCAGCTGAACCAAGACCTGGCACTGGCTGGGCTTATCTACAATCACTGCAAGAGATAAATAATAACAGTGCAGTGCCTGGCTCACCCCTTGCCAGGCTGCTGCTCCTCATTCCCACGGAGCCAGCTCTGGGACTCAGCCACCCGATGTTTCTCAGAGCTGAACTGAGCAGAGCTGACTGAGGGGGTGGATAAGTCTGTTCCGTCTCTCTGGGATCCTCTGTGGTGTCTATTCTAAGGTTTGCTGCAGTAGACTCTGGGAATGGGCTGGGAGGCTGCTCTCGGGCTGCCAGCATTCCCTGGGGACACTTGTGCTCTTCCCAGGTTGAGTGGCCACGGCTCGTGATGGGGGAGATGCTTTTTGCTGGCACCTCTCAGCTTTCCTGAGACTCTGCAAACCAGGCTCCAGGCCCTGCTGTCTGACATCCTGCCTGGATGGACGTGCCCTCCACAGCTGGATGAGCCAGCTCAGGGGTAGGTGTGTGCCAGGAGGGCTCCCCCACACATGTGCATGGCGTTTCCCTGGGGCTGGGGGTGGGTTTACACACTGTCCCAGCGACTCACCCTGAGGCACAGCTACAGCTGCAGGTGTCTAAAAGACTGGAGCTGTCACTCCTTGCTTAAGTCACAAGGCAGAAAGTTTCTGAGACACACAAGTTTTCTTTTCCTCTCCTACATGTTTTTTGAAGTCCTGTCAGAGAAGTTTTGCAGGGACTTTCAGGCTCCATCTCTCATGGTGATGGATCCGCTGGACTACAGAATCTCTATGACTTCTTCATCTGCTGAACCTTGCTGGATCCATGATCAAGGAGAACTTCTCCCAAAGAGCCAAATCCTTTTAGGACTGAAAGCAAAAAGAAAAAGAAACAAAATCTAAGTCAAAGTTTAATTTTAAGAGTGGGAACAAGATAAAAATACAAAAGTAGTTGAAAAGGAATTCAAAAGAAAAGCTAAAAGGGTAAAATATTTACAGAAGGCATAAAAACTGTTTAAAGACAAAGTATTAGAGGCTCAGAATAAATATATACAACTAATCTAGAATGTGCTAAAATATCCAGAAAAAAAAAATCTACCATACTTTAGTAGTGAAAGAAGTTATAAGAAGAATGAGAGATTCATCAAAATTGAAATAATTTCCAAAGAAGGAAGATAGAATGGAGTACAAATTATGTCTGCAAGATGTAATACC
Organism: Manacus vitellinus; assembly: GCF_001715985.3. NCBI lineage: Eukaryota > Metazoa > Chordata > Aves > Passeriformes > Pipridae > Manacus > Manacus vitellinus. Next base: position 1,045,857 of record NW_021939798.1, on the reverse strand, counting down.
CATAATAAGGACAGGTCAAAAATATTTTTAGGAAAAACTTGCTAAAAGCATAAAAGCCAATAATAAAACATTTCTCAAAGCATAAATAATAGGAAACTCATCAGAAAGTGACCCTGGCTCAAATCTCTGTAGGAAAAGACAGAAGAAGGTGAATGTTGCAGTGCAAGAGCTAAAGAGCTGAACTGCTGCTCGGTGGGAGGGAGAAGGGACTGGGTCACACTGGGTCCATCCTTCACACAAACCCCCATCAAGGAAACAGCACAACCAACAGCTACTCCTCAGACCCTGAGGTGCTCTGGAACACCAACCTGAGCTGAAGCTAATGAACCATCTGGGGAGATGGTTGGCCTGAAACCCAGCATCCCACAGTGAGGTCTCGTTCAGCACAGGCACAGTCCCATCCCCAGGGATCATGAGCTCCCACCCTTCCCCAGCCCTGTGCATCTCCCCACCTCAACACCACTGCTCCGGTGCAAGCTGTGACACCACTGTGGGCTCTGCTAAGGGTGGGACCTTCCTGCACCTGCTTGGGGGACCTCTGGCTCTGCTGCTTGGCCACTGTGGAACAGCCAGGCACTGTGTGATTCCCCTTTTCCCACAGTAAAGGACTTGAACGCTGTTCTCAGCAAAATCCGTGGGTCCCCACGCAAAGCTGTGATCTGTTCCCCACTGAGATCCTCTGATTTACCTCACTGTGTGTCCCTCAGCTCCTGCCCCCAGTCCCACTGTCACAGTGCTGGCACAGGGCCTGGCAGCAGAGCACAGCAGCTCCTTGCAGATCAGGGACAAAAAGAAAGCTGTGCTGGGATTGGAGAGGTGCCAAGGAGAGCAGGGCAAGTGGTGGGGCTTGTGCCCTTCCTTGGCTGAAGCCCCTGTGCTGTGGGCACCTCGTGTGACCCCGGGCTGGGTTTGCATGCAAACAGGTAATGAACTGCTGTTAGCTTGGGTTGGAACTGAAATACCTTCTGTCCCAGCTAAGCCCAAACTGGAACAGAATGAAAAAAATGCAGTGGTTGGACTCCTGCTAACTGAGCACTGGGCTCTGAATTAGTGATTACTGCTGGGGAAAGAAATCCGGGGTTCTTGGGCGACATCATGGAAAACATTGGCTCAGTAGGGGAGCAAGAGAGGGAATCAGATTTTAGGAATGATTAGGACAGGAACTGGGAACAAACCAGAAAATTCAGTTCTTCTATCTAAGTCCACAGCATCCCCACAGCCCAAGCTGGCTGGGTATCCATTCCTGTCTCCTCATCCTCAGGAAAGTTCAGAAAACCAGAAAAGGACAAATCAACAGGAGCACAGGCATCCAATGGTGCCAGCACGAACCATTAAATAGACAAGGGTTTTTTTGCTTCAACAAGAGACATCTGAGTGAGGTGATGGGGTGGTGCAGGACAGCCTGGAGCAGTTTGTGAGTGATTGGAGACAATCAGTCTCTGCTTCTTTCTGTGGAGGAATGAGGAGAAATTGTCAGGTAGCAGATTTAAAATGAACAAAAGTGAGTACTTTTTCACACAACCTCATGAAACTCATTTCTATGGGACAGTGTAAGGTCAAAACTGGAACTGGCCTCAAAAAGCAATTACATTCACAAAGAAAAATCGTGGAGACTTTTAAACATGAGGGCCTAGTGATAACCTCTTGCTCACTAGACCCAAGGGCTGGGAATGGCATAGACTAGCATCATAGCAGAGATCCAACATATATAACTGGCCAGCAATGGAGAGGACACACTGGCACAGGGGGATATCGGGCTGACACAGTATAGCTGTTTTATTTTCTCTCCTGTTCCAAGCTGTCCTTGCCTTCCTGACTCTCAATCTGAGGAGATTAATTTCCATCTTCTCCTTCAGCTTTGGTCTTTTAACATCTCAGACAGCCATGTCCATGAGAGAGAAACGAGCCTCTCTGTTGCAAGATTCATTTGACTGGGTGTGGACATGCCCATGCCCCAGACCTCTGCAGGGGAGCTGGAAAACCTTTTCTTGCCAAGGTTTTGCCTGACCTTTTGTTCTGGGCAAACAAGATCTCCTCAGGGCCTGACTCACCAGCCTGTTCTCTGTGAGGTGCACAGGAACCATCCTCTTTCCCTAGCAACACATCTGGGAGGCCAAAACACAGAGCCAGTTGCTTGCTGGGAGCTCATAAGCAGAAGTTCATCTTAGGATCTCCCTTCTGAAGTTGATGTAGGAAGAGGAATTAATTCCTGGAAGGATCCATTTTACCTGCCATGACCTTCAGATGACACAGGTCTCTCTCTGCAGCAGCTCAGCTACCACCTCCCTGCCATCGTGTTGCTCGTGCTTCCACTGACCTGTTTGGAACCCAGACTGCAGAGAGGAATCACAGCATTGTTTAATATTATCAAGTCCAACCATAAACCTAACACTGCCAAGTCCACCAAGAAGGGAAGGGTACCCAAGATGACACCCACTCCCCTTCTTCTGGGGCAATGCCCCTTCCTGGTGCTGTGTTGTGGCAGTGCTCTGACATGTGGCACTAGTGCTGGCATTGCTTGGCACAGGGTATGTGTATGTTGGGTAGATGATGTGTGCACTGGTGAGGCCACACCTCAGATTCTGTGTCCAGTTCTGGGCCTCTCGCTTCAAGAAAGACACTGAGGTGCTAGAATATGTCCAGAGAAGGGCAACAGAGCTGGGGAAGTATCGAGAGAGTCAGTCCCATGAGGAGTGAATGAGGGAGCTGGGGGGGCTCAGCCTGGAGAAAAGGAGGCTCAGGGGGGACCTTCTCACTCTCTCCAGCTCCTTGATAGGAGGGGGTAGCCGGGGGATGTTGGGCTCTGCTCCCAGAGAATGAGGGACAGGACAAGATGAAACAGCCTCAAACTGTGCCAGGGGAGGTTCAGGTTGGACATCAGGAAGAATTTCTTCACTGAAAGGGTTGTTAAGCATTGGAAGGAGCTGCCCAGGGAGGTGGTGGAGTCCTCACCCCTGGAGGTGCCCCAGGAAGGCCTGGCCGTGGCACTCAGTGCTCTGGGCTGGGGGACAAGGTGGGCATCGGGCACAGGGGGGACTCCATGGGCTGGGAGGTCTTGTTCAACCTTAATGAATCTGTGCTTCTGTGATTCTGTATGTTGGTGATTACAAGAGACCAGGGAAACAATGGAGACCCTCACATGCACAAGAACACGCTCAAACATGTGCAGCCCTCACACCTGCTCTGTGCCCTCCTGGCAGGATGCAAGGGGAGGCACTGCTGGGGCTCTGGGAGCAGCGAGCCCCAAGGGGTGGCAGGTGTCAGGGCAGCACCAACCCCCAGGACAGTCACTAATGCTGTAACCACACACGATCAGTGCAAGCAGAGACTCATCAGCCACTCAGCTCTATGGTAACCAACACACACATCTTCCAAGGACATTCAGTTCACTGCCCTGCTTCCCATCCACCCCCACATGGGTGATTATGTAAATAGAGGATATTCTTAGCAGAGAGGATTCCCAAGAAAATGTCATGTTTCCTTGATGCAAGCAAGAATTTAGTACACTGGCATGAGGAAACACTGAGGTCTTCCTAGTGACAGGAGAGACAGAGGCAGGGATGCCCTGCAGAGAGACCTCGAGAGATTGGAGGGCTGGGAATCACCAAACATAGGAAGTATAACAAGGGAAAGTGCTGGATTCTGCACTTGGAATGGGGCAGAGGAGGTTTAGGTTGAATACTAGAAAAAAGTTCTTCCCCCAGAGGCTGGTTGGGCACTGCCCAGGCTCCCCAGGGCAGTGGGCACAGCCCCAAGGCTGCCAGAGCTCCAGGAGGGTTTGGCTGATCCTCTGGGGCACAGGGGGTGACTCCTGGGGATGGCTTGTAGAGGGCTGAGGGTTGGGCTCGATGATCCATGTAGGTCCCAGCATATTCTGTGATTCTGTGACTTCCCAGCAGGCCCAGGGATGGGGTGAGGGTTTGGAAACATTTGCTGTGCTCTGCTCTTCTTCACACTGGTGAAATTAAAAGGGATGCGACGGTAATGACATCTCTGAGCTCACCAGTGCCCAACTCATGAGACAACAAACCTGCTGGAGCTGTAGGGAATCTGGGGATCTGCTCTCAGCACTTCTCACCTGGCATCAGTGGTGCCTTGGGGACCATGGGAACTTCCCCCATGGAGCAGGCGAGGGCTGCAAGCAGAGCCAAGAGGCCAGTTTAGCTGGGCAGCAGCTGGTGTCCCCAGGTGTGACAATACACCACCGGCCTGGAGCACATTGTTCCATTCCCCCCCAGATGTGATGTAGGACAGGATAAGATGAGGGGCAGGGCAGAGGAGGGTTGTCTGTTTACCTGCTGCCGCTTGTGTGGCCGAGGTGCACCCCCAGCCCTTGGGGGTGCCCACACAGCCCCCTCAGCCAGGCACTGCAGCGGGGTCAGTGCAGGCTGGGCTGAGACAGAACTGGGCTGGATTTCAAGCCCCCAAAATAGGGACCTTTCTTTCCCTTGTGGCTGCCATTCAGGGAGAAGAGCAATAAATTCCCCAGGCAAAAGGCATATCGTGGAAGCTGTGAAATCTGGGCACAGTTTCTCTCAACATGCCTGACAAAGACAGACAAAAAACTCATACTTCTCTGCTGGAACGGGGGGAGAGATGGGGGGCACAGGCACAGCAGCCTGCAGGGCACGAGGCTGCTCAGGGATGTGTCACTTGTTCCTGGCAGGGATGTGGTGGGGGTGCAGTGAGGCTGGTGGGCTGTTGGCTGGGCCCTCGGTGTGCCAGGATGTGTGTGGGGTTGGGATCAGAGGTACCACAGGATTTTGGAGCAGGATGCTTCAGACTCTGGCTCTGTCTATGTCTGGGAGGTGCTGCACTGAGCAGATGTGTGCAGAGTCCACTCTGGCACTGAACACGGTTTGGAAATGCAGGAGGCACCTGACCTTCCTTCAGGCAGCAAGAGGTTCACTGGGCTTTAGCGTGAAGGGCTTGACTGGCAGGTGATACCACAAGAAGGTACCAACAACAGCATCTTTGTACTCATTTGTGCCCTGGCAGGGCTGGGCACTGGGGTTGTTTCCAGCTCTGCCTTATTGGGATGTGCTGCCTTTTCCTGCCCTCTCAAACCTGCCCATCCCACCCTGCTCCATCTCTCTCCACATGAGGATGTGGTGGGAGGAAGACAGAGATCGGGGGTGGTCTTGGAGCAGGAGAGCCCCAGTGTGCAGCTCTGGGCTGCCTGTCTTGCCCTCACAGGCAGTGCCTCAGCACGGCCTGAGGCTGCTCCGACACCATCACCCCATGTCCCGGCCGAGCCCCCAAGGGCCACCAGCCCTCACCTCTCAGCTCTCTCTTTGCCCCACACTGAAGCCTGTCGGCAATATACGATTCCATACAGTTCCCTGTGTGCTGCTTTTCAACATCCTACGCAATGTTTAGTCACATTTAACAGAAATAAAATTCTCCTTCACGGTCGCATGCTGGAAAATGGGGCTGATTTCACTAAAAACAATGAATGTGAATAGTTCATGGTCTTCTCGCATTACCCAGAGATTTATCACATCTCTTGCATAATTTAATCTCTACATCTGTGGGACACAAATGTTTTACATTTCTTACATTTATGGGCAGACATCGAAAACATCTGTGCAGACCCAACACACAAAGACATCTGGAAGACATCTCTGCCTTTTTATGACATACGTCTCCTGATCTTTTGTCTGGAACAAGTGTGCAGATACCAGTAGTAGCTTTATGTGTTGGTTACTGGGCTTCCCATTTGGGCTCTGACAGGCACAGGGGAAAATGTGATCAGCTCTGAATTTCAGCCCATTTCAGCAAGTGGGGAAGCAATTCAGGGAGCTTCCCACCCACCCACGCTGTGAGAATTTGGACCGGGATGGGAACAAGGCAGCCAGGGTTTGCTGCTAAGCTTGTGGACAGGACTGTTTCCTGAAGATTCAGGCTTGGAACTTTGCTGAGCTGCTGCTTCCATCTCTGGAGTGTCCCAGGCTGGTGCAGTGCTCTCCCCAGTAGTGGAAGTTTTGCTCCTGCTGTTAGTATCTCATCCCTTCAGGACTGAGATCAGCACTCCCTGCAGGTGGGATGGGAGGCAATAACAGCATCTGGAGATCTTCTTTTCACTATGCAGTTTCTCTACAGCCATAGCAGTGTGTCTGGGACCTGCCAGTTGTGTCCAGGTGAGCAAGGGGACCAGGGCATGGCCTTGGGCAGAGTTTATGGGGATTCACCAGCCATTCCCCTGTGCCCAGGGACAGTGCCTGTCCTAGCCCAGTCACCCTGCCCAGTTTGAAGACAGGAAGCCTCTTCTGGGATGAAGAGGGTGTAGTCATTGTTCCTGGAGAATTCAGACCCTGCCATTTGGGGAATAGGCCCTGGTTGGTTTTACTTTAGTAGTAAGGATGGGGCCAGTGTGACCCATAGGATTGCTGGAGCTGTCACTGTTTGAAATGGAGGTGTGGATGGGAACTTGCTGTGATGGATGTGATGCAGAAGATGAATCAAAGAGTTGCTCTTGCCAGCATAGGCGTGATACAGAGCAGAGGCTGATGGAAAGATCCAGAGAAGCGAATGAAATGGCTTTGGGGCACTGAATGGAGTGATCCCAAGGGTGATGGGCTGCGTGGGATGGAGCGGGAATGTGTGTCCTCAAGAGAGTAGCAGGGATGCAGCATGGTAAGCTGAAGAGAGGGAATAAAATATGTGACTGTTGGATGATAAAGTTAGGGTTAGGGTTAGCCTAAGAGAGAGCTCAGAAGAGCTTCAGGAGAGAAACAACACAGCAGGGATGCAAGACGAGAAGGGCACAGTGGGGAATTATTGTGGTCCATGTGAACAGCTGCCAGCAGTGACCACCTCAGTGTGGTCAATGCCAGAGCTGTCTCAGGTAGAACTGACAGCTTGGTGGAAACCAAAGGATGAAACTCTCCTCAAGTCTGTGCTCTGCTCTAGCTCAGATACACACCTGCACGATGCCTGAGTTGTCCTTCAGCACTGGTCCAGTGTTGTCAGGTCAGTGGGGCTGGGCTGGGATGAGCAAAGGCAAATACTTCCTGCCTGGATGGAGACCTGCAAACCACAGCTGGGGCAAACAAGCCCAGCTTGTGCAGCCAGGCATCAAATGCCCTCATTTCTGAGCCTCCTGCCTGTCCTGGGAAGGAGTCCTGGTCACCTGCCCTGGGCTGTCAAGGTACTTCTGCAGGGTGTCTGCCCCAGAGAGCTGCATGGAGATTGTGGCAGAGGGGAGCAGTGTCCCATCTTCTACCTCCCTCAGGAAGATAGGTGAGCCATCGTGTCCTCACAGCCAGCCTATGGGCTGGTCATGGAAAGAGGTTTCCAGGGTGGCACAGGCTGTCTGGAGGGGTTGGTTGAGGTTAACAGTAACAAGGACACGTGTCCCTCTTGGACACTCCTAGACATCTGGGAATGCTGAGCAGAGGCAGGTCCCTGGCTGTTGCACATGCTCAGTGTAGAGTGTGCAGCTCCTGGTGACAAACCCTATGACCATCCTGTGCTCCCCTTCCTCACATGCCCCTGCCCTCTGCAGACACATGTCCATATGGCATCTTGAGCTGCTGGTCTGCCCTGAGCCACCCAGAGAGGATGAGAGTGTGAAAGAGAGCCCTGCACCACTGGGGGTTTGAATTTAGGGAGATGCCAAGTGTTACCCTTGTCTTTGTAACCTGTGAGAATCGTGGGACAGCAGTGACACCACGTCACAGGCCAGGGGATGCTCATGGCCTCTGGGTTTGTTGGGAAGATGTGGGTTTGTTTGGAAATATCTGAACTACAACAGCTGGCACAGGGTGGGGAAGGCATCCAGATCCTCCAGCTCCTCCAGCCTGTTTGGGTGGGAGGAAGGCAAGGACATCAACAGCACCAGCCCTGAACTCACAGCTTTATCACAACAATATCATGTGTGGAAACAGCGAAGGGCAGGTGAGCAAAGAGGCTGTGGGATGAAGGATTTGGGCAAGGCTCTCATCACAGCTCAGCACCAAAAAGGACCATCCAGGTCTGCTGGACAGGGGATGAGGTGGGAGGTGTCTATCCAGCATGTGATCCCTTCTGACATTTACAAAATTCCTCCATGCTCCAATAAATGGTCTATGTATCTTTCTTTGCTTACAGCTGGGCATTTCAAAAAATACTCAGGTCAGAACAGGAAAAGCTTTATATGTCAGAAAATTTGAAATGTTTCACATGAGTTTTGGTCTTTTTTCTTTTTTTTTTTTTTAATTAAAATAAAACCAAAATGCAGCAATTTAAAACTTTAAACAATATGCCATTGTGAAAAGAAAACCTGGAAAGGTTTTTGAACAGTTGTATGCATGGGAGGTCTTTCAATATCTTCAAATATACACCTTTCTTGTTTTTTAACAAACAAAATAACAACAACAACAACAACAGTCAGTGTGTTTTTGCACATTTAAATTTTAACAGATTTGCATTTTCCAAAGCCAAAATGTTTTACTTGAATTTTGTGGATGAATTCCCAAATTTTTCTGATTGCCTGCACTCTGATTACATGTGGGATCACATGAACAGATGTTCTTTTTCCATGGGATGTGTTGTGTAAACCCAGATTTTGAGAGACATTGAATTTGATCAAACGTCACCAAAATTTCCCAAATATAACTGGCTGTGAGCTCTTGCTCCAAAGTGAAGTGGTTTGAACTTCTGAATGGTGGCTTTGAGAAGCTTTTCATTGTGGATAAAGCAAAATATTTCCCAAAGCCCGTTTCAAGGAATCACTGACCTGTTTAAGCTGAGTCCTTGCAAAATCCTCGAGTGGAAGCAGAGTCCTGGCAGTCAAACCTGGGCTTTGGCAAACTCTGAGCCACGAAGGGTTTAGAGCACAGATTATCGACACTACCTGTCTTTGTTGATCACAGAGCTTGTTTTCCACATGTTTTTGTAATACCTCTGAATTCCAGGGTGGAAATAAGGAATCAGCAGAGTAGCTTGTTCCATCTTCCTCCAGGAGCAGGAGGAGACACGCAGAGCACACCATGGCTTGGATAGTAAGGAGGTACTGACAGGGAAGGGAGAAGTGTCCATACTGTGCCTGATTTCAAGATGTTTTGCAGGAGTCAAGGCCAGGTTTTGGTATCACCAGGGCAGGGAATGTGCTGCTGAAGGTCCAGAGCAGCAGTGTGGACCTGCTGCTGCTGCTGGGGGACTGTTGCTGACTGAGCCCACACCTTCCCGTGCAAAAATTCCCCCCCACAAGCACCACCTTTGTTGATATTAGCAGTATTGGACCCTTGGCTGCACCAGGAGAGGCTGCCTTGTATGTCCTCCTCAGCCTGGAGCAGAGCCTGGAGCCTTGGCAAGCCCTGGTGACTCTCGGACTCCTGAATTGCAGCTGTAAGATGACAAAAATTTGCAGCCGAAATGCAGCCAAAGCCCAAATAACACACTCGAAATCCCCTCACTGACAGGCCAAGGTGGCAGGACCAGCCTTCCTGTGCCCCTGCAGCTGTGGGAATGGGATGGCCCCCTGGTCCATGTGAGGACCAGGAGGTTGGGGATGTGCCCATCTCAGCCTCCTGCAGAGATGTGGCCTCCAGGGCTTTGGGAGCTGGCAGGAACAATGTAGTTAGGACTGAGACTTGGCAGGAAAGGTCTGCAGGAGGAGAGCTCCCTGGGGGCAGCCACTGCTCCCCCTAGACACAATACTCCACTGCTTCCAAGCACATTTTTCTCAGGCAGAGCTGGATAATCTACGGGAATTCTAAACACCAAAATGAGTAACAAGCTTGGCTGGAATTTCTCTGCAGGACAAGCACTGATCTCGTGTTCCTCTCCAGGGGTAAGCAAAGGGAGGTGGAAGAGGTCAGTGTTCCCAAGTCACTCAAATGGCTCAACCCATTGTGAAAGTGCCTTGGACTCTTTTGAATAGTCTGGGGGAGAAGAAGCTGGCCAAACCTGCCTGGGTATGTTGTTACCTTGCTTCCCTGTTGGGAACAGCAATTCTCCTGCAAGGTATGAGATTGCTGAGCCCACCTCGCTTGGCTGCCCTGCACAGCTCTGGGAAAGGCTTTTATGTCCTCTGTGCTGTCAGCCTGCCCTGTCCCCCTCTGCCAGTCCCTATGCCAGGACAGTGAGATCCTCAGCTGGAGGAGAGAAGGATCACAGAACCCCAGAGTCCCAGAGTCCCAGAATGGGTCATTTGGTACAACCTCCTGCTCCAGCAGGGCCATCCCAGAGCACATGGCACAGGATTGTGCCATGTTCTGGAATATCTCTGGTGATGAGACTCCACTCCCTCCCTGGGCAGCCTGTTCAGGGCTGGGTCACTGCCCAGCAAAGAAGTTCTTCCTCCTGTCCAGCTGGAGTTTCCTGGGCATCAGTTCCTGCCCGTTCCTGCTGTGCCATTGCTGGGCCCCCCGAGCAGAGCCTGGGCCATCCTCTGCCCCCTCCCTGCAGCCCCTGACACACCCTGGGCAGGGCCCCTCTCAGGCTCTGCTCTGGAGGCTGAACAGCCCCAGCTCCCTCAGCCTTTGCTGCTCCCAGAGCTGCTCCATCCTTTGGGTATCTGTGTAGGAGAGTCACCTTCCAGGAGCTCCCTGTCCCTGCTGTGCTGAGGAGCCCGAGCTGGGCCCAGCTCAGATGTGCCTCCCAGGGCTGGGCAGAGGGGCAGGAGCACCTGGTGGATGGAACATCTCCTCTGGTGCAGCTCCTGCCAGGAGAAGAAATAGTCATCCTCTCCCCCTGAAGCACAGGTTATGTCTCCCAACATAGTGGTTACTATGCCCATCCCAACATCCATAAAGCTGGACAGGAACACTCCATATCCCGGATCCCAGAACAGCACCACAAGTCACCCAGTAACAACCAGTCTCTGCTGCCAAAGCCATGGCCTTTGGTCTCCCCTTTTCACACTGGGGGACAAGCAGTGCCTGATCCAGAGTAATGTCTCCATGTCTCCTGGGAGGGCATTTCTCCTTCTGAAGCAAAGGCAGTGCTCAAGGTGCAGTGGGCAGGATTAGGGACCCAGGTCACACACCTGTGGCACACAGAGCAGGTAAAGTACCACTTGTGCAAACAGGGTCCCTGGTGTCCATGAATCCTGTGCTCAGGGTGGTTTCCTGGCCACCCCAGAGCCCCACGTGTGTCACAGGACATATTGGCAAACAGCTTCCAGTGCTGTAGCAGGGAGGCACATCCAGTCAAGGCCAAAAGCCTCTGGAGCTATGGGGAGGTTGTGTGGAATTAATTTTTTCTCTCACAAAAACTTTATAATAATGTGTTCCTGTTTGCATGGGAATGCGACAAGGGTTGTTTATTTATTTGCTTTAAATAACTGAGAAATGTTTACTTCTGAAGGGTTCTCCTGGTTTTCTTCCATGAAAATCCTCCCAAGAGTTCAAGGGAAGAAAGATGAGGTGTTTGTTTGTTGGTTTTTAGGTTTTCTTCATTATAATTCCTGCTTTGGCAAAAACATCTTTCTCCAGTGAGGGACAAAATATCTGCCCAGTCAGGGATCAGTGCTGTGTGACAGATCTCTCCAGTGCCCAGAGGAGCTGCAGGCATTTGCAAATGAGCAGTAACTCCCAGGTTGGGGACCCTTTCAGGGCTCTGGGACCAGCATGTCGAGGCTGTTCGTGCTCAGAGTTGCTCCAGGAAACCTCCCTCAGATTCTTGGCACAGGCCTGGGCTCTGTGATCTGGCATTGACCCACTGAAAAGAACATGGAGGCTCATTATCATTTGCTGACCCAACTCCTGTTTTCATTCCTCATGACAGAAATCTGCACAGTGTTTAATGCAAACAGAGGAAACACATTTATTGCCCTTTCTAAAAAATTCTGATGTTTCAAAGCCATGGTCAGAATGCTGGAGTGACTAAATTTTTCTGTCTCTGCAAACCCAGCTCTGAATACTTTATATTAGGAAAACATCTTAAAAAATTCTGCCCAGGAGATATTTCTTTTACACGAACTGGACCTTCACCGAGGGGCCACTGGGCTGTGCAGGAAACTCTTTTTTCTGCTGTAATTCTCCCCTGCAGAAACCAGATTTGACAGTATCTTGATCTTCTCCTGGGCTTAGCCAGGTGTATGGGTCTCAGCAAACCTGCACAGCCATGGGGTTGGTCATCATCCTCAGCTAACACAGCAGCAAGTATGTGCTTTACCATCTTTTGAAAGAGTAAATAATAATTGCAGCACGACTGAAGAGAATCCTGGTAGTGGATCAAACGTGACCCCAGGGACAGGCTGCTGGTGAATCAGCTGAGCTGCTCCTGGTGTGCAATGGGCATAGGCTGGGACAGGTTGCAGGAAGAAATCAGGGATTGAGTGGGATTGAGTCTAAGTTTGTGGATGACACCAAGCTGAGTGGAGTGGCTGATACTCCAGAGGGAAGGGAGGCCACCCAGAGGGACCCTGACTGGCTGGAGAGATGGGCCTGTACAAACATCATGAAGTTCAACAAGGCCAAGTGCAAGGCCCTGCACGTGGGCTGAGTCAATCCCAAGAACAAGCACAGACCGGGGGGAGAATGGGTGAAGAGCAGTGCTGGGGAGAAGGACCTGGGGTTGTTAGTGGATGAGAAGCTCGACACGACCTGGTCACGGCACCCCTGTGCTGGGCTGATCCCACAGCCTGGGCAGCAGGGGAGGGGTGGATTCTGCCCCGTTCCCTTGCTCAGGTGGGACCCCACCTGCAATGCTGCCTCCAGCTCTGGAGGCCCCAACAAAAGAGCAACATTGACCTGGAGTGAGTCCAGAAAAGGCCACAGAGATGCTCCAAGGGCTGGAGCCCCTCTGCTCTGGAGCCAGGCTTGGCAGAGCTGGGGGTTCACTGAGATGAGAGGCTCAGGGAGACCTGAGAGCCCCTTCCAGTGACCTAAAAAGGGGCTCCAGAGGCTGCAGCGGACTCTGTGCCAAGGCCTACGAGATCCAGAACAAGGGGGCATGAGCCTTCCCACTGACAGGGAGCGAGAGCTTAGAGATGCTCGAGACATACTTCGCTAGTGCACATGAGGGTGGTGAGGCCTGCACAGGTTGCCCAGAGAAGCTGTGGCTGCCCCATCCCTGGAAGTGTCCAAGGCCAGTTTGGACGGGGCTTGGAGCAACCTGGGCTAGTGGGAGGTGTCCCTGCCCAGGGCAAGGGGTGGGATTGGATGAGCTTTAAGGTCCCTTCCTACTAAAACCAATTTTACTCCCCCCAGTGAGGGCTTTGACCACAATGTGCTCATCAGACCACAGTTTAAAGAGCCCCAGCTGTTGCTGAATCTCCACCAGGACACTGTTGCAAGACAAGCCAGATCACTTCTTGAAGTCACAGGTGGTCCTGGGGTGTCCCAGCTGACATGGTGGGTGCCCATGGCCAGCAGTGGTTAGGAGGGCTATGTCTGCTTTATCAATGCACTCAGGGAGTCAAGGCTGAGTAACTTTGTGTGAAGTTCCCAGGTGGTGTTCAACGAGCACTTTCAGGAGAAAATGGTTGAAATTCAGCATCAAAGAGGCTTTGGAGAGGGCTACAGAGGACAAAAGACTTCTAAAATAAGACTTACTTGCTTTTCTAAACACTAACAAAGTAGACTGAGCTCTAATCTTATACCAACTTTACTCTGGTTTAATGCCACTCACTGATGTAGACTTAGACCTCAGAGGCTCAGGTGAGATCAGGATGTGATCCAGCCAACACGGACTGCAGGGCATCCTCTGCCCTGGCAGAGGTTCAGCCAGAGGGCAGCCTGGACACAGTGTCATTTCCCCTGCCATGTGCTGGCACAGACCTTGGGACCTGCCCCACTGATTTGAAATCTGAGGCAGATGTGAAAGGAAAAGACCATTATTTTAATCAAATTAGAGCTCTGTGCATTGCTGCTTAGAGCAGCCTGAAGGATAACACATTGTTCTGAGGGCACTTCACTGCCATGAGTGCTGTGACCTGTTAAATCATGTCAGGAAACCCATTCTGAGCAGCTTCAAACACATCTGCCATCTTTAAGGGTTTTATAATTTCCAGTTTATCACAGAAGAATGATTTACACTTGCAATCTTGCAGAAACTGAGAAGAGACTGTTTACAAGAGCATGGAGTGACAGGAAAAACTGACAAAGAGAAGAGTTTGATGAGATATTGGGAAGAAATTCTTCCCTATGGGTGAGGCCCTGGCACAGGTTGCCCAGAGAAGCTGTGGCTGCCCCATCCCTGGAAGTGTCCAAGGCCAGGTTGGACGGAGCTTGGAGCAACCTGGGCTAGTGGAAGGTGTCCCTGCCCATGGCAATGGGTGGGACTGGACAAGCTTGAAGGTCCCTTCCAAGCCAAACCACTCTGTGATTCTGTGATTCTATAAAATACTGTTTCAACATCCAACATGTTGGTCCACCTCACTTTGCTGGAGCTGCCAGGGGCACTCAGCCACTTCCTTGAATGCCACAGAATCACAGATCTTTGGCAGTGAGCTGGTGCCTCTGATAAATCCAGCCTGACACAGCTCTGCTTTTTTCTGAAACTCCAATCCAGAAGAGAATAACAAGTTTTAAGTCAGCTCAAGAATGGTTTTCTGTAGCTCCAAGATGCCTGTTTGCAGGACAAGGCGGAAGCAAAATCTTCCTACAGATACAGGTGTGTTGCACAAGACAGATGCATTGCCCACCTCATGCCCAGCCACGGGAACATGGGCTGCTCGGGCTCTGCCTTTTCTCCAGATCACCCCTTTTTCTCCTGTCTCTGCAGGATCACTGGGTGCCTTGGCATTGAAGGAGCCTTGTAAAGACTCCTGTCCCACTAGCCCCTGGCTATTTGCTGTTACCAGCTGATCTCTAAGGGGGGTCTGATAGTGATGGGCAGCACTGCTGGGCTTTGTTGCTTACAGAAAGAGTCAGGAGCACACAGCTCAAAATCCCTGCTCTTCAGTTAAGTGAATTGTGTATCTTACCAGGATTGCAGAAGAAATAAAGTGCTGTCATGCTGAGAATGGCTTTGCAGTCTTACCCTGTCCTCAACATAAAGATTAAGGGAAGAAGTTCTGGTTCAAGTGTTTAAGTGGGTGCCTGTATAATTGAATTTCATGCTTGTTCATTCCCTCTGAAGTGGTGTATGCAGGCAGTCACTTGAAAGGGGGAAAATCTTGCTCAAACCCTCTGTGAACTTTCCTATATTCAGTGAGATTTTTAATAATGGGAAAATCCTGCCCAGACCCCTTTGACCATGGGATGTTGATGAGAAAAGGCTTCTTTTCGTTAATATTTCTGAGGACAAAGGTGTACCATGATCTCCTTACATCCAAATGACCTGAAATGTTTTCATGGAATCATAGAATATCCTGGGTTGGAAGGGACCCACAAGGACCATCGAGTCCAACTCCTGGCTCTGCACAGACACCCCAACAATCCCACCCTGTCCCCAAAAGCATTGTCCAAACCCTCCTGGAGCTCTGGCAGCCTTGGGGCTGTGCCCACTGCCCTGGGGAGCCTGGGCAGTGCCCAACCAGCCTCTGGGGGAAGAACCTTTGGCCTGAGATCCAACCTGAGCCTGCCCTGACACAGCTTCATGCATGTATCAAAACTGATGCAGGCACATAAATTAATTGCAGTTGGTTCCTGTAGCTGAGTAAGCAACAGAGTAAGACCCAGGCACAGGTGTCCTCTGCTTGCCTGGCCCTTGTGAGAAGCTTCGATGTCCTCAGATGAAAGCTCCTGAGTGACACCAACATTCCTGTCACTGGCAATTGTTGTGTATCAAAGGCTCTGTGTCCTGCACCTGCACTCCTGCTGAGGTGGTGCTGGAGGTGTCCCCGTGGGGGCTACGCTGTGATGGCACCCATGGGCCACGAGTGGGCTTTGAGTCACAGTGCTCCTCTGGGAACATCATGAGTTCTGTGGCTGGGAGGTGTCACCTGCAATCCAGGGTCTGGTCCCTATCAGGCATTAATGAGTTGCACGTGCAGGTTTTCAACATGAGGAACTTCAGTACAGGGCACCAATGGGTAAGTGGTGTCTGGGGAGATGCTCAGACACTAATTTATCACCTTTCTTGCCAACTGGCAGGACCATTGGTACACTTGCCCATGGTGGTCAGTGGGAAATTCATCCTTCATCCTCTGTGTGAGGGCCCATCTGCAGCCCCAGAGCGGGTGAGCAGATCCCCACTGGTCATACCTGCAGTGGGTTTGACAGCTGGAAACAAAACAACAGCAAGAGCAGGGGGAAGGCCTTGCTTTGTCATACACACAGACAGGCAGGATGGCCTGAGATCTTACTCAAAGAGCACAGCTTTGCCTGGTGTTGGGGCAAAGGAATGTGGGTTGTGGCCAGGCTGCCACAATGACAGGTTGAGCACAGGGAGATAGGGCCTGGGGCTGCCTTTGTGTTTGTTCTCACTGTTTCCATAGGCTGGCTGGAACCAGTGGTGATTAGGACTGCCAATGTCCACCACAAGCATGTTTGTGGTCAATGTAAATGCAGTAGTTCTTGTGCCAGCCTCGTACAGCGAGTGGAGCCTTCCCCTTCTGGGACTAGTGCAGATGTGCTGTCAGGGGAGATCCTATTCCCTCTCAGTTCCCTCTGGGGTGCAGAAAGGCAGGTTTTTTTCCCTCCTTCCAAGCAATATTTAAGGAAATCTTCCCCGCTCCCCATGGCTGCAGTGTGCACCACACACTGTTTCAAACTCAGCTTGGCTGAGCCAAGAGTTTTTCCAAAACAGGAGCATATAGCAAAGACCAAGGTCCTCACCATGATCTGCAGGCTGCAAACCCTTCTTTAAATCTTTCCTCACAAATCAGACCCTTTCACTCCAGTTGTCTGCCATTTCACCATCTATTCCTGCTGTTGCCTAAACAGCAATTTTGGGTGTTACCACAGTAGAGGATGGAGTCTGCCCAGTGTCCCTTTCCTCCACGCTGACATGACAGGCTGTCTGTGTCTCCTGGGCTCAGAGTTGTGTGTTCTGAAGAAAACACTTTTCCCTCCAGCTGAAAGATGACTTTGGGGCTTGATACAGCAAGGGGTAACTGAGAGCTCCAGGGCCTCCTGGTTGAACACATCCCCTTCAGTGTGTGCGTTTGCACACATATACATCTTCACTGCATCTGTGGTTTCAGTCTCTCATCCTTTCTGGGTCACCTCCACACTTCTGAGGTGATGCAGAGTTTGAGGTCCTTATGTGCATGTGTCACTTTGCTGCAGGAAGAGGTGACAGACCATCCTCACTTTGAGGCAGAAAGGCAAGCACTGGTTGCAGTGAGGATGAGGATGGTTACAATGAACTGCTGAAGGGCAGATCTCACTGCAGATCCCAACTGCACTTGTTCTGTAGGGCCCAAGGAAGACAGAGGTACCCAAAGGAGCTTCCCTGGCATACCCAGAGCATCTTAGGGAGCTCAGCAAGATTCAACATACCCCCAGAAGATCACATGGCTGGCAGTGCCCTACTGGGCTGGGACAGCCTCAGCATGTCTGGAGTGCAGAGACACATGGCAGTCGTGGCATCTCCTCCATTCCTGCTGATCCTGCAGAATCTTCCCTAATCCAGTGCCTGTACTTTATCCTGACATGCCATTGGCACCTCCCTGCCAGGTTATTGAAGAACAAACAGTTTGGTTAAATGTGGCAGCTCAGCATTTCTGTTCCAGTGCATGTTTGTCTCTAGGCCTCGAGTGAGTGAGCAGATCTGGGGGTGTGTGTAGGTGTGGGCACACCCTGTGAGTGTGCCCATAGGGGAGAGGTTTTGGAGTGCAGAGGGATGTGCATTCACTCAGGTGTTGAAGGTGTCTACAGGTCATGATGGGCTTTGGGACATGTGTTTGTGAAAGAACTACTTAGGAAAGTCTTTGCTTGGAGGAGTGAATCATTACCAGGCTGCCCAGGGCAGTGGTGGAGTCATCATCCCTGGAATTGTTTAAAAACCCGGTGGATATGGCACTTGGGGACATGTTTTAGTGGTGAACACAGTGGTGGTAATGGGCTGATGGCTAAATTTGATGATCTTAGAGGTCTTTTCAAACATCAATGATCCTACGATCATTGCTTGCAAGAGCAAACTCCACAGCAGAGGTGGTCACCTTCCCAGGCCTGCCCCTCTGCTCACTGCTGTTCCCACCTGCCTGGCCTTTAGCTCATCCAGCAAAACCAGGATGAATCCATGAGACATGGGGCTTCTGCCATAGAGAGTTTTGGGTAATAGCTGTGCCTTATATCCAGATACTGGAGTCAGTCAGAACCAAGTGCAGACACAGACTCAGGGTGTCAGAAAGGTCAAAAGATGAGGCTGTTCCCAATAAAACAAGATAAAAATTATCTGACCATTAGGAGAAGGAAAAGGTTTTTTCCATTGTGGCATTTGGGCAGACAGTGAGCAGTCCAGGGGGTGACAGGGCTGCAGGTACCTGTCGAAAGAGCAAGACACTGGAGAGGAGGGGAACAGTCCAGTGCTTCCTTCTGAAACATGCTGGGGGAACTGGGAGAGAGAGGTGTGTGGTGTTGATACTGTCCAGACACCAAGAGCTTTCCCGTTCCTTGGAAATCCCTTGTCAGCAAACCACAGCTCTGCAGGCACAGGGAGAATGTCCTGTGCTGAATGCTCTGCTCTGCTGGGCAGCAGAAGGGGGTGGGTGGCTGCTGGCAGCAAAGTGCCTGGGCTGGGGGGCTGGTGAACGACGGGCACTGCTTCAGGAGGCTGGTGGAGGGAGGTGGCACAGGCAGGTTTCACATTTCTGAGAGTTGTTTTACTATGCTCCCATGTTCTTCTCTCCAGTCTGCCCCCAGCATCATGGAAACAGGACACTCCATCAGGGGTTGGAGCCAGGAAAACCAGAGTGCAGGGTCACGGCACCAAGGCTGCCAGAGCTCAAGGAGTGTTTGGATGTTTCTCTGGGGCACAGGGTGTCACTCTTGGGGATAGGCCTGTGCAGGGCCGAGAGTTGTACTTGATGATCCTTGTGGGTTCCTTCCAAATCTGGGATTCTGTGACTCCTTTTTCCCCATCACCAACAAGACAAGCTGAGGCTGTAGCCCCAGGACACCTTCCTGAGCCAATCTCTGCCTACACAGTGCCGTGCCCAGTGTTCAGCTGAGGTGGGGCCATCCCTCCTCTCTCCAGAATATCTCAGTATCCAGCAGTGCTGGCAGTGCCCGTTGGAGAGCCTGGCAGAGCTGGTGCTCATCAACAAGGGCCCAGCTGAAATCCCACTGCTGCATCTCCCTGCACCCAAGCCCACCCTAACAGCCCATTCCTGACACCGAGGGCAGCCCCTGAGCAGCTGGTCCAGCGGTGGAGCTGGAGCTCCCTTGACAAAGGCAGAGCACCTCTGTGCTGAAAACGGGGTGACACTGAAGCGAGACTTAGAGCTGCACTGTCCTGTTGCCAGTAGACATTTGACCAGCACCCCTACACGTGACAACTGTTTGTTCAAATGTACCACAACTCATGGGCTCTTTAGGAGCATGTTGATGCTGTGACATTAAGCAGCCGATCCCTCCTGTGCTTGGCAGATGCTCAGTCCTGCTGTGATATGGCCCGTGCCCAGCACCTTCCCCACCAAAGTGCACTGGCATAAATATGTGAGTAATGCAGGTGACAGGCTCTGTGGCTCTGGCTGATTATCCCTTGCTTTTATGTAATTTATGCTTCAAAAGTAACTGTGCTCAATCTTGTCCATGAGCTTGATTCCTTTCATGTGGTTTTCTGTGCTAACGAGATTAAATCAGTTTCAATAGGCACCGTTTTAATGGAGATGATAAACTTTTATTGAACTCAAGCACATTAAAATGAAATGTAAGCAATAGGTGACTTTAGCATTAGTCTAGAGTCTTTTCCAATCTGGATCAAGCCAACATACCTTCCCTGTTAAGCAACAGCCAGCACCCCAGAACGTTTTACAAGCTTCTAAAAGAGCCGAAAAATCCTTCCCCCACAGTGCTTCCCTGTTTCAATGCTTCTGGAGGCTGAGGTAGAGCATTAATTGGAGCAGCTCCATGACCTGGTGATGCAGCCATGGAACGAGGAATAAACACGGCTAAGTACAGGACTTCACATGTCCCGAAAACAGGAAAGCAGGGGATGGGTAATTTGGTGTTTTACAGCAGCTTTGTCTGCTAATCTGTGATCTGTTTGGTCTGCCAGTAGGATTATTATGGTGGGTTTACTGAAGAAGTGCCAAAAATGATGTTAAATAAACTGTTTACACAATGTAACTACAGGCTGAAAAGCTAAACAGAGTCCCAAACTCGGCCCCATCGCAGGTTTGAAGAAAAATAAACTCCTCGACACTTTCAACTGGACGCTGCTGCTCTGCAGAGGCTGCTCTGTTTGTTGAATATTAAAACATAAAATTAATGTGTTTCCCCCTCTTTCTGGGGCTCTTTCCAAAGGTCTCATGGTTGGAAACATGATCGGATCATTTTGAGCTCCTTGGCTGTACTTGGAATTTGCTGTGATCATTTTATTCGTTATAAAATATTCACATTTCAGAATGACTACAAGAAAGCCCATCATTCTTTAGAAGTGAGTTGTGTAATATTATTGCTGAGAGGACAGGAAGAGCCAGTGATGGTTCCATGTTCTCCAAGGAATTATAAGGGAGACCTGGGGGGCAGAAGTTCATGGTGCTCTCCTGTGTGGCACACAGGGAGGGTGGTCACACAAAATGTCATCTGCAGCAGTGGGTGGGTGATCAGGGAGAGTTCTCCACCAATCAAAAGCACAATCTGGAGGGACACAGGAGCTTTCATCCCTTTCCTCCATTTTTGCCTGTCTTCCACATGGTTGTTTAATTGTTGAGGAAAAAGCTTGAATGGAATTTGGAAGAATTAGTGGTGTCAGCTTTTTGGCCAGGGAATTGCATGCAAGCCTCTCTTGAATTCTGGGTATTTCTGTCAGCCATAGCCTTCTCTCAGCAACCCAGGCAGTTTCTGCAGCACGTGGGATAAGCACACAGCTTGTGCAGGACCCATCAGCTACAGCCAGGGTTCATTCTGAGCCCCTGTGTTAGTGCCTGAGGTGTGGATTTGGTTTTTTAACTATGGTGAGATGAACAGGGTATAACTGGCATTGGCAAGAACTTTACGGCCCCATCCAGGATGAGGCTCTGGTGCCTGTGTGGGGTCTGTGAGCAACAAATTCTGTAGAGATCAAGGAACCTCACATGCACTGGCCATCGAGGACCGAGTGGTAGGACAGCATGTGCCTGGCACTGTTTACACAAAGGTTGTGTTAATGTTCTCCGGGCATGTCAAAACAGTGGGCACAGAGGAATCACTGGCAGAGTTTGCACAGGCTTTCAAAAATCCCTCATCAGAGGTGGCTGGAGGAGCTGGATCATCTGGGGCACAGTCAGGGGTCAAAACCCGGAGGCAGGAAGGAAAGTCAGACTTTTTTGTCCTGGTGCAGACTTACAACAGGGTTTCTAGTTTTCCTACTGGATTTTGTGCTGTCAGCTGTTGTCATGGATTTAGTAAAAAGTGAGGGGAGATGATACGAAGGTACAGCGTAGAAATGCCTGTGTGGTTTTGCTTAATCTGATATGTGTATATGCTCCATGGCAGAGCTTTGGGCACATGAATGCACACTTTATTTATTTTTTCTATAGGAACCAGCTTTACTAATTGCACAATGTTACTTTGTTCCCCGGGATCTTGTGATTAGATAAAGCAAAGCTGTGGTGACATTACACACACAATCACGTTGGCACTGCAGCACACAATATGTTTAAAAGTGGGGGGAAAATCAATAATTAAATGCAATTTTGTTTTTTTAAAAAGACAACAAAACCAGCAGATGATGCACAAAAGGTCACTACAGAGTCAGTGGCCCTCTAGCACCCAAACCCAGGATGGATTCACCAGCAAGGGCCTGTCCTGCTGGGTCATCAGCAGCTTGTTGACGGCACAGGAATGTGGAGACCCGCGAGCCAGGCACTGCAGTGTCCCAGCACCAACAGCCTGGAAGGGGCAGGGTCCCTGTTATCTACCCCAGAGCTGAGGTGGCATCCTGGCACAGGGCTCAGGGGTCAGGGTCGTGGGGGAGTGCCAGGGACTGGGGCTGCAGTGTTATCCCACTGGGCTTGGTTTGGGCTGAGGGAGAGGGGCCGTCACCAGGGACAGTCACAGCAGTCACGGGGGACAGCCCTGCACAGCTCAGCTTCAGAGGGGCTTGAGAAAACCTGCTCTTCAGACCCTTGTGTAATTGGTTGTATTTGTCATGAGACATGCAAGAGTGAAGACAAAAAGACCCCTGAGACCAAAGACCCCTCCCCAAACAACCTTGCAGATCTCTGAAGGACAGACTTTCCAGCAAAGCCTTAATAAGAAACCAAGTATTTCCCCCTAATTTTGATTCTCAAAAGGACTGAACTTGTTCTTAATGAAACCATTCCAAGGTATTCAGCCCAAAGGGTTAAAGTTTGGCAGTGTTGTAAGCAACTGAACAATGGGTCATATCATGGAAACTGTCAGGCAACCTTAAATATAGCTGTTATGATCTGCACAGTCTGCAATGCTCTGGAAACCAGGATGAGCAGCAAGGGGAAAAAATTCATAAAGCCCATGGAGTTGTTTAGGTTAGTCAGGAACAGAGAGGACTGCAGGGAGTGCAGGAAGCCAAAGGGCACCCAGGGAAAGGGGCAGGTGGTGGGAGGGCAGGAGCAGGGCAAGGAGCCCACCAGGAGCAAGACTAGGATGAGGCAGACTGGAAAAATGTTGGGAAGGGATGATGTTTGGTGTCTGGCTGGTTTGGGAAGTTCAGTGAGCTTCTTTGACAGCAGCTAGTGACCCCCTTTTCCCCAGACCTTCTTCTTTTTGTCTGGCCTCTCTGCTATGCCAGATGCTGCGTAAGAAGCATTTGGATGATCCTCTCAGGCACAGGGTGTGACTCTTGGGGATGGTCCCGTGCAGGGCCAGGAGACAGACTCAATAATCCTTGTGAGTCCTTTCCAACCTGGCATATTCTGTGCTTCTGTGACTCTGTGAACTGCTTTAGCATTTGCACAAACTGATCTGACAATGAGGAGTCAGGGTTAGTGGCAGCATTGATGTGGGGGTCTCACATCCTCACAGGGGAGCTGAAATCCACCTCCACCACTCACCAGGGGCTGCAGCATGTGGATGTCAGCTCCTTCCCCAACAGCATCCCAAGTATCCCATCTGAGGCAGCCTGCAAACACGGACTGAACTTAGAGCCCGAACAGTTCAAAGTGAGTTGGAAACTATTTTATCACGGCAAGATCAGTGCAAGCTGCAGTGCTGGATGTGAGCAGGAGCGGGGTGGGAAGCTCTTACGGGAAGCAGCTCTTAGTGTGCTGTCTGAGCTCAAGCCTGGCACAGGGAGGGAGTCGCTGAAGAACACTGAGCTATGCAGGAGGTCAGATCCAACATCCCTTTGGCCTCCAGCTCTACGGGCAGATGTTCAGCTGGAGTAGTGTTATAGCGATGGAGCCTGAGTGATTTATACCCCTGGAGAGGTTTTTGTTTCCCTTCTTCCTCCCCCCTGCCCTGCTCTCCCTCCTTGTCCATCAGCACTGACAGAGAACTGAAGGGCAGGGGGAGCATCAAAGTGCCCACCCTCACTGTGCCCCCAGCTCGGACGCATCCCAGGGAATGGAACCTCATGGACACCGCTGCCCTGCTGCCCCCACACAAGCACTAAGGCAGTGGTTTCTCTGCTGGCCATTTGCTGGCCATGTCTTCAGAGTCTCTCATGGACAAAATGCAGCTCTGGCTGTGTACAGAACCTTGGAAGGGAGTTTGGCTGCTGTCCTGTCAGTGCCCTGGGTACCTTTCTGTCCATTCCTTCCAGCAACCCTCTCCCCATGAGCTTCTGTGACATCCCTGACACCCCATGACCCACACAGCCTCCCCTCGTACCTGTCTACTCCCCCATCTCTGGCTGCAACCAAGGCTAAGATCAGTGTCCTGAATGCCAGGCAGGGACAGGAGTTTCTCTTGGACCATCGCTCCCAGAATTATTGGAAGATTTGCAGGGGCAAGTTTGGGGCAGGTCAGGGGAGTGCCAGGGGAGAGCTCCAAGGCACAGAGGGACACCCCCTGTGCTATGTGGCACAGCACTGACCTGAGTATTTCCACTGGCCTTTTCTTGACCATTTTTGGTTCCTTTCATTTGTTTTTGAATCTGTTCCTCCTCTTCGCCCAAGTTCTTTGTGCTAATTGGGAACTGGCTCCTCTCGGGGTGGGAGGTCTGTCAGGACTGCCTTATGACAGATTTACTTTGTCTCTCTGTCTCTGCATTTTGGCAGTTTGGTTCTTCTGCAATGTTCTGGATTTGGATTTTGCCTCTCAGTGCTGATATCCTCACAATAGGCAGCCTATGGATTGACTAAATTAAAACATAACGAGCTGGAATGCAACTGGCAGCTCTGCAAGATCCCCATCAGCTGGGGGGGGGGCTTGTAAATGCACAGCTGAGCTGTGTCTCAGGGTGTGTGAGCTGATGGCACAGCCCGGTGTGGGTGGGCCAGAGCAGGTGGGATGTGGATACCCTGCTCAGTGTGCCACGAGTGATGGCACTAACACCGTGTCACACACACCCCCTGCAGGGGCTCGTAGGCACTGTGAGCTGAACCCCAGCAGGGGTGACAGGTGGGAAATGTCACCCAGCATTGATCAGGGGTGTAGGTTCAGGAGGACAAGTCTAGAAGTTGGACTTCACCCATGTTGATCCTTGCACCCTACATGCTCATCAGTCCATGACTGGAGCCTTCTCTCCATCCCATTGCCATGTTATGAATGCCACCAAAACCTTCTGCAGCTTTGTCCCTCCTGCAGCACATTGCTTTGTGTCCATGCCAGCCATGCACCCTGGAGAGGGGTATCTGTATCATTTTTCCCACTGCCTCTCTTCCCCTCACATCAGCCATGGGGTATCCATACAGGGGGTGTATCTCTCCCAGCAGACCTTTTCCTGATTCTGCTTCCCCTCCAAAATTTCCCCGTTGTGAGTAGCAAGCTCCCCCGGCTCATTTTCAAGGCAAAGGGGCTTTGCTCACTCGTGTCTAACTTGGCTGGCACGTCAGCGAATGCGATGCCCTCAGAGAGCCCCGTTCCCTGTCCTGTGGTAGAGGTGACACGTGGAACCACTCGGGTTGTGACACGCAGCCAACGAGCCGAAGAAAAGGAAACCCCGGGTGGCACTGAGTGTGGGATTGTAAGAATGTTCGTCCCGGCTTGCCAGGCATCAGGAGGAGATCCAAACCCGGGGAAGGCCCTTGAGAAATGGATCCCAGGGCTGGGGCCAGACTGTGATGGGAACCGAGGGGGGGAGCAAACGGGAACTGGGGAAGCAGGGTGAGAAAGCGGTTTGCTCTCCCTCCTGAGGAAGCTGCCGCTCACTGCAAGCGGCGACCTGGCGCTTTCCTCGGGAGCTCCGGCAGCCCCGGGAAAGGCTGCGCGGGGCGGGGCGCAGGTATCGTGTGCGGTGGGTCCCACCCAGGGCGGGGCGCAGGTATCGTGTGCGGTGGGTCCCACCCAGGGCCGGGCGCAGGTATCGTGTGCGGTGGGTCCAACCCGCACAGCAGCAGCACAGCGGGAAAACCAAGGCGGCACACACACGAGTCTGAGCTCGCTCGTGTTTCCTGAGGCAGCTCTGCCCGACCGGCCCCAGCAGGGCTGCCCAGCACGGGCTTGGAATTAGGGCACACGTTCTCCCCGGCGCCTGTCTGCAGTCGCAGGAGGAGAAACACTAGCACATTAGAAAAATCCGTGATGAACCAGAGGAGGGGACTGTCTAAAGTCTGCCCAGGAATGGTGAGAGGAGCAGATAACCACTCCCTTGGAAGGATAACAAGCAGGGTGAGGATAAGGGGCAACTCCCATGGAAAGGCCCTGGCAGGGTGAAGGGCAGGAGGAGGTCGCCTTCAGAGGAGTGAGATGAGGAAAACCCCCCAGATTGATTTCTCTGGATACTGTGAGGTCCATCAGGGCATTTTCATTCTTATTTCTCCCGAGTGTGTCACAGTTAGTGAGGCCCTGTTGTTCTTTAGGCTCTGAACTAAGGCTGTATCCCTTCCCCCTGAGGTCTGGGTACCCACCTTGCTCATGCAAGAGCAAGGTTTCTGCACAGAAACTGCTTTACCTCCAAACCCCAATCATGCCTCTCTTCCAAGAGAAGACAATAGTAGGACCTCAGGCAAAGTTTCCAAGATTGGTCTCATTTACTGACTGTAGGATATCTCTAAGTCCTAACAATGAGGCAGGGAACAATCAAACCTCACCAGTGCCCATATAATGCATATTAATAACTGAACTAGGTAACTAAGTAAAGCCAGAGAGATGGTTGGAGAGGGGGCTCAGAGATTCACTGCTGGTTAGTCCAAGAAGGGGTGTCATCTGGCTTGTCTTCCTGCGCAGAGGGGCCAGAGTGTTTCCCCAATGAGTACTCGCAGAGCACGTATTTTCAGTGGTTGTTTTGTATTGATTTTTGAGTTGGCAATGGGAGGAATTCCTTCCACAGCCCTGGTTGACTTGTTCCAGTGCATTTTATTCTACATCAGATCTTCAAATTAACCTAATGATCAGCTTGATTAAATTATGGTAAATCAAGTAACAGATCCATGTCAGCTTTCTGGAAACACATCAGTCTTGTTTAGCTCTGAACCTCCCAATCAGCCATCATTTGACTAGCTCTGTCTCTTCCAATCCAATGGGGATTTGGGACTAGAAACCCTCCTGAAGTGCCTCCAACCAACGTTTCTTTGCTCCTATTAATAGCTTGTCCTAGAAGAGTCAAACCTTTTTACGTGGGTCTCAGCTTCTTTTGGGACCCCTTTCCTCAACTCTGCTGCTGGCTGGTGCTGTTTGACCAGAGCAACACCAGGATGGAATAGTCCATCCCTTCACTTAAACCCAGTGTTGTGTACTCCAACCCCATCCAACCCCAAAGAGTAGCATATGTCACACTTAACACTCAAATGACAGACCTGGGTGAAAAGACTGATTTCCTTACATACATTAAACACACACACAGAGAGAGAGAGAGAGAGAGAGAGAAAGGCAGAGAAGGGGGAGATGCCTCAGAGGGCAAAGCTCATGTCTGCTGGCCAGGCTGACACAGAGATCAGGACTGAGGCCCCACTGTTAAAGTCGAGACGATGCTGTTGGGTGCTAGGGAGTAGGAGAAGAAGTATGAACCTGAAGGTTCAAATCTGATTTGGTTCAGCCTCTGGAGTGTGGCTCTTGAGAAGATTAGCAGGTGGTCTTGAAGGCCCTGCTTGTGGTAGCACAATCACTGACCACCTGGAGATTGCTTGTCCAGAGATGGTGAATCATGTTGTGTGAGCTGAGGGATCCTTTACTCTGAAGGTCAGTGAGTGGATATGAGAATATAAGCACAGAGTCCTTTGTGTTGGCATCAGAAAACTCCAAGACTCCAACCGATGTCCAGCCATGAGCTGCCTGCTGGCTTCAAGGACTCTTCCTTTGCCCATTTTTGTTTGGGCTGTTGTCCTACGACATGTCTCTGTCATATGTCCCTCAGTGGCCACAATGGCACTGAGGCTAGGGGCACAACCCAGTGGATCTGGTCAAGTCTCATTTCTGCAGTCAGGGACATATCTTTCTGGGATTTTAAGGTCCTTGGATCCAGAAATATTCCCCGTGCATAGGACTGTAGGTCACAGAATCACAGAGTGGTTTGGGTTGGAAAGGACCTTAAAGATCATCTTGTTCCACCCCTCAACCATGGGCAGGGACACCTTCCACTAGCCCAGGTTGCTCCAAGCCCCGTCCAACCTGGCCTTGAACACTTCCAGGGATGGGGCAGCCACAGCTTCTCTGGGCAACCTGTGCCAGGGCCTCCCCACCCTCAACAGGGAGGAATTCCTTCTGTTATCTGAGACCCTTCAGGAGATGGGACTCTCAGTCTTCTTTGAGTGCCCATTTCAAAAAATAATTAAGAAATGCAAATTTTGCATGATTTTTTCTGATTTCATCTCAACTTTTCACAGCCACGCTTGGGCAATCTTTACAAAGCAACACTTACTGTAGCCCAGGCAAAGTCCTGGGAGTTCCCTGTTTGTTATGCTCTAACAGCTCAGCACACGCACAAGCACCATGTGAATCCATAACTGACATCCACTGAATTCTGATGGTGTGAATATCCACCTCCAACAGCTGTCAGGGCAACCTTTTCAGCAGGAGTATGCTGCAAGCTTTACTGGTTGTCCTGCCCCTCAGCAGACACATCTTCTGCACACCCGAGCCCCCTGACTGTGTGGCTGCCTGGAGGGCCACAGTTGTGCTGGCTCCTGCTTCTCATCCCTGGGACAAGCATCTGCTTTTAGCAGAGAAGAACTGGCAAATCCTAATGCTCTTCAGGGTGTGCTCTGGCTGGATGGATAGAGAACATGAGAAGGGGCACCACATGTCTCACCAGGGTCTGAAGAGAAAGAAGCCCCTAGAAGTGCTGTGGTGTCACGGGGCAATGCTTGCATGACGCCTCCTGCCCCTGCTCACCCCGACAGGCAACAGAGAGGCTGGTTTGGAAGACAGTGAAGCTTTCAGGAGCGTTGCTCACACGAGCCTGATGAGCCCCTGGGGAGCTGTGGCGTCCGGCGGAACGGAGGTGGGGCCATGACCCGGTGCTTATAGAGAAACTCAGCAGGAATTAGATCTGTTCCATAAAATAAACACTACAAGGCTCTAATTTCCAAACAAGCCCCAATGGCTCCTTTCCCTGAGTTGTTCTGCTGTGACTAATCATACTGGTAGGTGTTGGGTCAAAATCAACAATGGTTCTCCACTAAGGTCACTCACTTTCTCTGTTTACACTGCTAATTTTATCACTGCTCAGAGTGGCTAATGGTATTATTTATACATTTAGCAGTGATAAATGTTGATGCTAAATAAAGGCTCCCTGGCATAGGCAGGTTAAGGGCTGATATGGCACACCCAGAACTTTATCATCAAAGGAATTAGCACTGTGGGTAAGAGCTTTCCTGGTTTTCTGCAAAGCTGAACACTTATGAATGGGAAATGGTGGCAGCAATTAGCCTTTCCTGATAACAAAGCACGTCCTTAATGAACAGTGCTTTCAAGAGCCTGGATTTTACACATCTCCCTGGGAAGGCAAAGGGAAATCCCCCCTCCTGCTTTCCATGGTGAAAAGCTGTATCTAAAAGTGCTCGTGTCTTCAGATGTGTAAAACAGGGGCTGTGGGAGAGCAGAGTCAGAGCTGCACCACAGCAAACACCCACTGGGAAGCTGTTGGGAGCAGGGATGGTCAGCCCAGGGTGCCCAGGGTCACCCCCAGGGATGGGCAGCCCAAAGAGGTTATTAATGCTCAGACAAGGCTTCTCAATTCTGTGGAAAAATGTTTACTTTCTAGTGAAAACTTCCAGCCCACGTTAGTTATTTCAGGGAGAGTTTGACCCAGGGATGCCACCGGGGTGACTCACTGGACTTGCAGGTTTGGAAACTCATGTCACTCATCCTGTCTGGATGACAGGCTTCCGTGCTTGGACTACATCACCCAGGATGCTCCGTGAGGTCTTCCCTGTGAGCTGGGCTGAGCCATGGTGAATGTCCTTGGCTGTAGCCCAGCCTGACTCAAACACCATGAGGCCCTGATATGTCTTTCCAAATTAGAAAATTCACCCTTTTCCAGTGACAGATGATATTTTAAGAAACGTTTTGTGAGATTTGATTCCATCTTGAGAGAACATTCTTGGCCTTTTTCATCTTGGAAAAGAGACACAGGACCAGGGAGGCAGGAAGATCTGTTCTGGGGGCATCATGGCCATGGGCAGCAGAGAAGAGTCAGCAGTCCATGTGGAATTTGGAGAGGGAAACAGCAAACTTCTCTCCCAGAGCTGTTGTGTGGCAGGAGAGCAAGCAAGGGAAGAAAGCACAAAGGGCCAGTGGGCAGGAGGTGAACTGTACAACACAACAGGCTCCATGGGTTTGGTAGGAAGGCTGGTGGATGTGCTCTCAGATCCCCATTCCTCGCGGAATCCACAGCTATTGTGTTGTGATGCCCACAGCATCCCAAATCCAAAACTTAAGCCTCCTACAGATTCCCATATCCTGATCATTCAAACTAAAGCCATTACTCTCCCAGACTAAATAACTGTGAGTACAACCCAGTTTCAGCCCCTGGTTGGAAACCCTGTGTTCTCTGCACATCTGCTTTCATCTCTGCCCTGCACACCTCTTTGCCAGCACCTCCTCTCTGCTGAGATGCTGAGGGTGACTCTGCAGGTCCATGAGCAGGAAAGGACACAGGGAGCAGAGACCCTGTTTATGGCAGTGTATTTTGTCTAAGGACATCGCCTGAATATAGCATGTGGTTCTGGGTGTGCTGCAGGGCCCAGGATTGGGGGCGTTGCACAGACCAGGGGTCTCATGACAGATCTTGCCTTGCGAGAGGCCGGACAATGTGCAGTGGCCACTGTGGTGGGTGCACACAGGTCCAGCTCACAGCCTGCTCCCCAATTCCCTGCAGGGCAGGCATGGGCTGAGGGAGCTGAAGTGGTGCCAGAGTTACAGAATGCCCTTCTCCTTCCATGGATTCATCAAACCCCAGCCCAGTGCACCATGGAAGGGGCTGTGATTCTGCTGCTGTAGCAGCAGCGTGGGCCCTCCACAGATCAGTCTGGATATATGCTCATCCCCATGGATTTGTTCATACCTTATACCCATTTCACTGAGATCAGGATTAAACTGACAAAGGTCTGGATTTAGTTCTGGAGATTCCTCTAGACTTGGATTTCCTCTGCACAGGTTGCCTGCTGGTCCCAGCAGGGTCTTGAGCCTGAACCACACAGTTTGTTTTGATGCCACGGAGAGGGTATGTGGGGAAATTTATCATCTGTATTCACTGAGGCCTCCTGTGGCAGTGCTCCTGTCTGGCATCCCAGATTGGATTTACTGAGAACCAGACAGTGATTTTGGCGCTGGACATCTTGGCAGCCCCACCTCCTATCAGTCTTTGGGAAGACAGGACTTTCAAATTCTCAAGTTTTTCTCTCACAGCAGCTCCACAGCTCTCACAGATGTTCCCATCTATTGCCCTGCTCATGTGAAAACCCAAGAACATGATCACCCACACCTTTGCCTTGCCACGTGTGCTTAGGGGCCAATCTCAGAGGGTTGTAATGCTGCAATTTCAGAATAATGGATTTCTGGTTGTGAGAGGGGCAGCAATGCCCAACAGGCAGCTGCCAGGAGTTTCTGAGCAGCCTTTCCTGTCTTACCACAATGAAAGCACAACAATTGTTAGTTGTTGTCAAAACACTGGATGTTAGCGACATTGAAACTAGATGAGAGTTTTTGGAGGGAGCTGGGGAACTTGTAATTAGGGAATTACAGTTGTAAACACAGATGAGGAGGCACCTGGTTTGGATGGTGATGCTTGGTGCTCCTTCCCTGGTGTGACCCCTGACCGAGCAGGGTGGTGCTGGGCCAGGCAGCCTTGGTGTCCATTGTCATAGGGGGCAGTTCTGATGGGCCATCAGGACCCAGAGGGCTGTTTGGATGAGCCTGGGAGGCATTTTCTTGTATTTGTAAACTGTAATAACTGTTATCTGCTTTCGGTCATGCACAGATGATTTCACAGTGGTAACAACAGAGCCTTCAGACAGGGTTACTTGATGCTTTATGTGGACTCCCTTCCCCTTGAAAATGGTGGCCACATCCTTGCCCTGAGGGCAGTGTGTGTCAGGAGTGCTGGAGTGCATAGCAGTGTGCACAGTGCTGGCTCAGCCCTTGTCTTGGGGATTCATCTCAGGAGGTGGAGATGAAAGGTTTGAGGATGACCAGTGCCACAGAATGGGAGGTCCTGCTCTGTCCAGCTCCCCCAGGCAGCCAATGCCTGCAGACATGGCCAGTGTGGGCACATCCCCTGTTACCAAACACCTGAGAGCACATCTCTGCCAGGTGGGGCTGCAGCCTCAGGGCAGCCCAAGGACCCTTTTTGTTCTAGGCTTCCTCGGGGTAACACAGCCCAGCTGCACTCAGGTCCTGTCCTCAGGGCTGGAGTCAAGAGCTATACATTGTGTTATGTGAGCCAGCACATGAAGGTAAACAGCAGGCTCCAAAACAGTGGCAGGAGAATTAACTGATGCTATATGCTGCTGCTTCATGTTTTCTTTGGAGTTGAGGAATAGGTTTTGGAGAGATTTTCCTCCCCATTTTCTGCTCGTGCCCTTGGACACAGCTCTGTTATCCCCAGCTGACTTGCCTAAGCCTATAATCCCTGGTGCTCAAGAGAGTGAGAAGAAAATAGGATTCAGAGTCCAAACGCCTCATGTGTCGGCCTCTAGAAGATTCCTACCATCTGCTCTGGCCACCAAGCAAAGGGATTGAGCTCATTTTGTATCCTGTCATGTAGTGCTGTTGTGCATAAGAAGCTGGAAAAGCCATGGTGGGATCTGTCTGTCACAAGTTTGGCACGTGGACCTGGGAATGCCACACACCCCCGAGGAGAGCTGCCCCCCATGCAGGGCAGTGTCTGATAAGCAGCTGTGCATCACTCTACAGAAATCTGACAGGCAGATCCTGTGTTCCCACCTTGAGATTTTGCAACTTGAAAGCTTTTATCCTGCATGCTTCAAACTGCAAACATGCCAGCAATCATTCTGTTTGAGGTCAGGATAACTAATCACCAGTGCATTTACTCAGAGCAACCACTGACAGATGAAGGGCCTCCAAGATCATACCCAGTCCTCCGCTTCTGGTCAGCCAGAGCTCAGAAGCATCCTACTCTGACAGGGGCACCATGCTGGCTCTTTTGTGTGCTGCCAGCTGCTGTCATTCCCTAGGAATGCCCAGCTGGGCAGATACAGCTGCTTTTCCATCCTGTGTGTCTCCACACCACTCAAAAGGTGTCAAGCTGCAGTAAGGATGGACCCCTATTATTTTTGACAGTCTGTGTTGCTTTGGTTTCCATGCTTAGGTACAACCTGTAAGCAGCTGTTGGCGTGGAAGAAATGCTTATTTATTGTTGGGATGAAATTCTCTTTTATATTTGACAGTGAAGTCTGTTGCTGCCTTATACTGCAGCAAAAAATGAATTCACACTCTTAATTTAAGATGCTGTCACATACCTGGACCCAGTGCAGCCAGTACTTCCCACAGCCTGCAATTCCAGCCCTCTCCAAGCCCTGTTTTGTAATGGCAACAGCCATCACTGCTGGGGTCTAATGCACCAGGGTTATGAATCCTCCCGATGCTTTCCAGCGTCACAGCACAGTGCCAGGGAACAGGCAGCACAACAAGCCTTTGCTTTTCAGAGCACATTCACAGATCCCTGGCTGCAAGTCAGGGGTGACCACAGGGCAGGGATCATGCCCAGGAATGTCCATGTGCAGCTCTCCAGCACTACTTTGGTGGAAAGTGGGGTTCAGCCACACTCTCCAGGGAAAAGGAGCAGCCACCATATCCCTGAGCTGAGGTGCTGGTTTTGTTGAGCGGGACACCTTGGTTACAACTGGTGTTGTCTCACTTCCACTACCAGCAGTAAGCCCTGTTCCTTATTTTTCCACTAAATCAAAGATTCTTCTTGTAGAAATGTGGCCTTATAAACACTGTTCAGTCACTTTGTCATATTTTCTTGGATAAGTTAAATTAATTGACCTACTTTAATCTCTCACTAAAACATGCCCTTTAGACACAATGTTTTTCTGTAGCTCTTTTCTGAACCCTTTCTTTTTTTCATTTTTCAGTATCTTAAAAGAAACTCATAAGGCTAAAAATGGGAAGACTCTTCCAGTGTGTTCTTATCAATGTCATAAACAGATAACTTTGACACTGTTCTCAGAGTCAGTGTTACCCAGTCCCTACAGCAATGTTGCATTCCCACGTGGAGACAGAGCATCACTCGGGCAATATTTGCTGATGTTGTCAGCAGTGGCCCCAAGGTCATTTTCAAGGTCATGGCTTTCCAGGGTACAGTGCACTGTCCCATCAGTGGCATCTTCATCTTCCTTCTTGAAAGTATAAAACTCTTCTGGATTCAGTCCAGAGAAGGGCAACAAAGCTGGCGAAGGGTCAGTCCTGTGAGGAGCGGCTGAGGGAGCTGGAGGGGCTCAGCCTGGAGAAAAGGAGGCTCAGGGGGAATCCCAGGGGCACAGGACGGTGGAGCTGGGGGAGGGGGTCGGACTCTGCTCCCAGAGGATGAGAGGAAATGGCCTCAAGCTGCACCAGAGGAGGGTCAGGTTAGACATCAGGAAGAATTTCTTCCTAGAAAGGGTGGTCAGGCCTTAGAAGGCCTTAGAAGGCTGCCCAGGGAGAAGGTGGAGTCCCCATCCCTGGAGGTGTCCAAGGAATGACTGAACGTGACAGTCTGGGCTGGGGGATGAGGTGGGGATGGGTCAAAGATTGGACTCGATAATCCTGGAGGTCTTTTCCAACCTGAATGATTCTCTGATCCTATGTTAAAATGCACAGTCTGCCTGGTTTACCAAATCCTCAATCACCTCAATCTTTCAAACCCTGCATGCACTAAATGCTGATGTTTTTCTACTAAAACACATTTCTTCAGCTCTGAAAACCACAACAGCAAATATTTTTCCCCGACGAGAATCATTTCTCCCAGATCACTGTTAAAGAGCTTGTGTTGTGGGGGGTTTAGAGCAGGACGCTGATGTACGCTACCCCAAAACTCCTGCAGCACCATCAGAGGATGACTCTCGATTAGCAGACACATTTCAGGGTCTGACTGTTGGACAGACTTAGATCTACTTAGCAGTGTAAATGTCATTTTTGGTCAATGAAAATCTCAAGAACAAAATATCATGGAGTTTCAGCCTTCAGGGAAGGCCAGAGTGTTTACAGACCAAACTCCATAAAATTATATATTGAATTCATGCTTTAAGATCAGAAACAGCTTTTGATTGTCTCTAAGTAGTGTTGTATCAGCTTGCCACAATTTCAGCCGGGACTGATGTCAAGTTAAGAGGCTGACAGTTTAT
The DNA here is from genome assembly GCF_001715985.3 of Manacus vitellinus. Classification (NCBI taxonomy): domain Eukaryota; kingdom Metazoa; phylum Chordata; class Aves; order Passeriformes; family Pipridae; genus Manacus; species Manacus vitellinus. Next base: position 1,011,023 of record NW_021939798.1, on the reverse strand, counting down.
TCTATACTCTGTAAATATTTGTACACTGTTGGCCTTTTCCAGTCCTTTGGAACAATATTCCAACTTTTGTTAAAAATAAACATGGATGGGGCGGAGCTCAAGGACCAATTCTTTATAAACTCTTGTGTGCTGATTTTCAGGTTCCAGCCTTTTGTAAGGGAGACTCTGCTTTCCAGGTCTCAGCTTCCCAACCTGTGACCAGTTGGACAGTAGTTGCATCAGTGGCTGCTGTTTCCAAGCATGAAGATACCACCTTGGGGTGTGAGCAATAGAAAGGATCCAGCACATGAACCATTGCTGCAGCTGAGAATACTGACCCAAGAGATCTCTTCACACTCTCAGGTTACTTTCAAAGTCTCAGCTTCCACAAAGAGACTGCCAAGAGCTGAGAGCTGCAGTCTGGGTCGGCATCAGGCAAGGGAGAGGATAGATGGGAACCCCTAGAAGGTTGGCCAGAACACAGACAGGGCAGGAGGAACATCATCTAGCAGGAATCAGGGATGGGGTCAAGGATGTGTGAGGCCTGACATGTCAAATATGTAGGTGGGAAGAAAGCTTGGCTTCCAAAGCCATCAGGATTCAGGGCTGAGGTTTTCCCAACTTTGTCCTTACTGATTAGGATTTCATGCCAGAATTAAGAACTCCAGTTCTGCAAAATGGCTGAGCAAGCCTGAGAAGCTAAGGAGGCGCTCCCTCCATCTGGCATAGGCTGTCTTCCTCTAGACTGGGTGCTGAATTTGCCAGACTAGCCAAAAGAATGTGGGAATTCATATCCTTTTCCTCCCCATTTCTTGTGTACGGAACCTGGGACCCCCCCCACAAACAGGCAAGCTGCTGCAAATCTATTGGAGCAACCCAGAGGTGCAAAATGGAAATTGGAATGCTCTGAGGTGTAAGTGGAGTCCTCCTCTGCCGTGGACACCAGGACAGCAGTACCAGCCAAGGAGGGGGAGAGCTGGTCCAGGAGTTCAGTGCTTCCCTGCAGAGGGCCTGGTACAGCTTGTGGGGGCAAGGTGCTCACTTGTCACCTCTTGTAAGGCACAAACCCTGCCCAGGGGAGAACAGGGAGCATGGGGGAGCATGGACACCTTGCAGACCCACTGCCCTGGGGCAGGAATGTGGCTTGGATATGGAAGACTCCTCTTGGTTCTTTCTTGGCTTTCCTTGCAGACCAAACCTCAGAGGTGCCATCATTGTCTCTTCTGGCCTCACCTCTGTGTTGGGCCTGACCTCAGCACAGCCACACAGTGTGAATGTGAGTCCCTGTGCTGCACTGGGGGATGTCCTTCCTCCTCAAGGCACAGAGGTGCCAACAGCATTCCCAGCACAGAGAGGAAGAAGCACAGGCCCTCTGCCTTGCTGGAAAAGACTGACAGGGAGAATGAGGATAGGAAAGCAAACATGCGTCAAACCCCAGGGAAACACTGAGCAAATAGTTTAAGAGCCTGGTACTATTATTCATTATGTTTCTGGTATTATATAATGGCATGAGGTTAAAATAGCACACTCAAGTAAAGAAAAAAATGACCTACGGGACACCAAAGCAAAACACATAGGGAGGACAAGCATCTTTGGCTCTAAATCCTGCAGAGGAGGCTTGATGGGGGAACCCTCCTCAGCTGCATTTCCCCAGAGGTTTCATGCAGTCCTGCTCTGGTTTTAACACGTGCAAAGCCAGATGCAGGCATAAACTCATGCAAGGTTCCTGGTGGTGGCAGGGAGGCAGGAAGCTGGGCTTGGAGGAGAGGAGGAAACCAAGTACAGATCCAGACATGGAGGAAGGAAAAGTCTCAGGGACGGCTGAATTTTGGTGCCTGGCACGGTCAGTCACCCAGCTCTTGGGTTCTGTTGGGGCTCTGAGACCATCAAGCAAACATCCCAAACATCCCAAGGCAAGGCTCCTTACTCTGGCTGCTCTTTGCTTCCAGAGTGCTCAAATGCTGTAAGCCAGGGACCCACTGGAAGAGTCACAGCCTTCTGGGGAGGATTTATGGGATGTCTGAGGGGTCAACAGCCCCCCACCCTTGGCACTGCAAGGCATGGACCATGCAGCTTGTGCCGTAAATCTGGGCTGTCTTCCCAACCCGGTACAGCTGGATCCAGTCCCTGGTATGTGTGATCCACATCCAAGGCCAGTACATTTCCAGCAAGAGGCAGATGTGGGAACAGTGGAACAAATGTGTTGTGCATGATTGCAGCTGGTGTGGATGGTTTGTTTGGTCACGTTTGACCAGGGGCAGGAGAGAGTGGCAGGTTCAGCTGTGCTCCCCTCGACAGGGATGGCCCAGCCCTGCCCTGTGTCGTGGCAGTGCCAGGGAGGCTTTCCCAGGGACACATTCCAGTCTCCTGGGTCATGGCAGCTCACTTAGACGTTGTTTTGAAAGAGCTCCCAAGTGGATCTCTGACAAAGTGCAGCCTGAAAAACAGCAAGTGAAACCCTTGTTCCTTTGAGGCCAAAGGGATTTCTGCCTTGCAGTGCTGTGGGGTGAGGATTTTTCCCATCCTCTCCCACTCCCCCATTGGATGCAGTGTCAGTAGGTACCAGAATGTGCCAACCCTTTGGAGCCACAGTAATTTGGGGTGCATGCAGACCCCATAGAGACGAGACTGGACGGAAGAAGTGCAAGCAGCCATTCTCGAAATGTTCCCCTCTGGAACCATGAAGACTGCAATGGCAGAAGCTGCAGAGCTGGGAAATGCCAGAGTGCACCTTACAGTGCACAAAGGCTCTGATGGTGGGGAAGTTCCCATGGCCATTGGAGAAGCCAGGCCAGAAGGACTGAGGGGGGAGGAGGGGAAATCACTGCCTCTCAGGTTGGGCAATGGCTTCAGTTCCCTGTGGTGCTTTTTTCATCCAGACACCTCCACCTGCTCCTGGTTCCTGGGATTTTGTGTGGCCACAGCAGTGTTTAAGGCTGTACTGTGCCTGTGATGGTTCCTCCACGGCTCCCCCAGCACAGCCCCATCACGTGTCCCACCATGAAGCCCAGCTCAGCTCCCAGAGAAGGGTGGGCAGCAGTGTCACCTCACTGGCCTCAGCTCACTCCAGAGAAAAATAACTCTGCCACAGGACCCAAGCACTCCCTGCCACTTCTGTCCTGGGTGGGCTCCCCGTGTCACAAATCTCCAGATCACACAGAGTACAGTGCTATCTGCAGAGCTGAAATGCTCCCTCTGCCCTCTCGCCTTTTCCCCAAAGTAGACAATAATTTTTTTGCCTCATTCTTGGATGGAAAGTCTTCTCCTGATGTATAAGATGAGGTGTCACTTCCACAAACCCTCCTTTCTTTAGCAGGAAATATCTCCCTGTCTCAAACTCTCCTTAGCTGGATGATCATTTATCTTTGGTTTTCCACTGGATTCATGTTTCCTGTTTTCTTCTTCCAGATCGTGATCCCTAACTGTAGATATTTTACAGCTCTGCTTTGCTTTCCACATATCACTGCAGAGATAATCTCTGAGCAGACAGTTTCTTTTTCCTTGGTAGTTACTGGGAAAAAGTAACTGAGTTATCAAAACACAAGGGTGCTTTCGAAACCAAAAAAGCTCTTCCCTGACCATGCATCCTCCTGGCCCCAGCACATCACCCAATAACTGAGATCTTTGTGTCTTCAAGTATTTGCTTTCTGTCTCCTTCTCCTTTAAATTCCCAGGAGCCTGCTGGCAGCGCAGGCAGTGCTGATCCTGTTTTACCAGCAGAGAATGCTTTGCACTTGGTTTTGTTGATTCCTTTAATCTAAACTAAGTCATTCACCCAGAAAGTTCAAGGCTCTGGAAAGGTGATGCTTTGGGCCCTGTCCCAGGTGAATGTTCCCATTCCCTGCCAGCTCCCAAAGGGGTAACGACTTTCCAGTGCTCCACAGGCCCAGCAGTGCTGCAGTCAACTATCATAAACCTGCCACGGGGTTTGAGAGCTCATGAAGAGAAAAAAGAGCCTCTTTATTGTCTACTTGCCTGCCTTTGGTGCTGCTTCCCATCAGTGCCGTTACCTCGGGACTCCCACACGAGATGTGCAGCAGCAGCAGCAGCAGCTCCTTCCCATGGAAATGCCCTTCCAGCAGCTGGACCCGGCCCATGACACTGAGCCCTGCCACTGGGACATTGTGGCCAGTCCCAGGGACCTCCTTCCCCTTGCTTTGCTTTCTTAGACGTGAGGTAGTGACAAGTTTTCTGGTGACACCTTTCCAGAACAAAAGTTGTGAGACACGGAAAGCTGCAGGGCAGGGGATTGTCTCACTCTGCTCTGCAATGTGGTGGCCTAATCTGCAATATTGGGGCAGTTTGGGGCACCATAATATAAGAAAGATCTGAAGCCATTAGAGAGTGACCAAAGGAGGCAACAGGGATGGGGAAGGGCCTTGATTTGAAGGTGTGTGAGGACACTGAGGGCACTTGGTGTGTTCAGCTGGCGAAGAGGAGACTGAGGGGAGACCTCACTGCAGTTCCACCTTCCTGGGCAGGGGCAGAGGAGGGGTAGGGACTGAGCTCTGCTCTGGGGGGACCAGGGACAGCAGCCAGGGAAGGGCTGGAGCTGTGTCAGGGCAGGCTCAGGTTGGATCTCAGGCCAAGGTTCTTCCCCCAGAGGCTGGTTGGGCACTGCCCAGGCTCCCCAGGGCAGTGGGCACAGCCCCAAGGCTGCCAGAGCTGCAGGAGGGTTTGGCTGATCCTCTGGGGCACAGGGGGTGACTCTTGGGGATGGGCCTGTGCAGGGCCAGGAGTTGGACTCGATGACCCTTCCAACCCAGCATATTCTGTGATTCTGTGAAAGCAGTACAGCTGGTGACATTTTTCTAGGGAAGGCAGAGTGTTTGGGGGAAGGGGAGCAGGAGAAATCTGGTGTCAGATTATCTTTACAAAGAAAAAAATAAAGCGATGGCTCTTTTCTTGAGATAGTTCTGCCCAAAACCCAGCCCCTGGTCATGTTTACCTCTCTGCTGTTGGAGATGGAGCACCAGGATCCTAGAGTTGAGAACCACCTCAGTTGACCTTAGATACATAGACAGGAGATGCTGAATTCACCTTTTCAAAGAGCAAGACACTTTCACATGGTGTTGAAGGCAGCTCACAGCACATTCTGAGAGCAGCTTAAGATATTTTGCAGACCAGGCCACCCTTTGGAATGGCTTTCATAGACACCTGTGATGGAGTCCAGTCCTTGCTCTCTGGAGCAGACCTTTGCTCCCTTGCTCGCTGACTGGAGATCAGTCACTCCCTTCAGAAGATGTGAAGCCCCAGGACATGCTGACAGCCAGAGACTATCCTCTCACTGCAGCCTGAGTGGCTTCAAGGGTTGTTCACAACTACTCTCTTGTGCCAGCCCCATTCCTCATCTTATGTATATCTCCCCCCCTCTCCTTGCATCTGCTATTGATACTTCTTGTTGGATTCACAGCTTTCACTTGGAAAGACATTTTTAGTAGTTTGGGATATTAGGGCTGGTACTTACTGGGGTATGGGAAGAGATGCTGTGGCGCACAGCATGTGCGTGGGGGGGTGTATAGGATCACCAAAACACTCATCCAGACTTTGGTTGTGACCAATTTGCATGACTGTCAGCCATGTCACACCCTGCATCTCTCCTTGCTGTACACAGATTCATTTTCCCAGCTCGCTTTCACAGAGCAGGTTTGCCAGCAAGGCCCTGCAGCAGCACTGCCAGCAGCCCTGGGGCCACCTCCCTGTTTTGTTCATGGCTCTCACCCACTGTTGAGCCACCACAGGGACCATGGCAAGATTTTCTGATGGAGTGTAGGTGAGAATGCGCTTCAAGCTTGGCCTTCTCCTGAGTTAGACACTGTCCCTCCTGCCTCAGCCCTGCCCAGGGTTCTGACAAGTACTGCCCTGAAATCCTTCTGTTCCTATATTGGCATTTTGGCAGAGGTCTTATTAACTCAGTTGTCTAATTTATCAATATAATTTTCTAATTTTGTTTTGAACTGCCTTTACAACCTCTCATGGCATCCCAGTGTTCAGACACTCACCAGTGATTGTATAAAAAAGTGATTTCACTCGTTGCAAATTGATCTCCTGACAGATTCATCCTACAACATCCTCCAACACAGCAAGGGTGGGGGAACCATAGCACTTTGGTGTGCCCAACCCCCCCCCGCGTCTGTCAGTCCTGCTGACTCTGCTCCAGCCTGCTCCTTGGCAGAGCAGGTATCTGCCCACAAAGCACACACACGGCTTCATCCCCTCTCCATTTCCACCTCTGCTCTCCAGAATTTCTCTGACTCCATGGTATCCTAAGGAGGACATACAGAGACTGTGTTCTGGCCATCCTCTGTTCTTGTTCTCTGTGCTGTCAGAGCTGCCCCAGACTGGGCCATGTGTTTTGGAGCTCTCTGCAAAACTTGGCTAAACGTGCAGGACCTGGGGTGGGACGTCTCCTCCAAGCTCAAAACACTTCCTGTGCCAGCCCCAATGCCAGCAAACTGCCTGTCCCCTGTACCACCAGGCTGTTCCCATGCAGTGTGGCCCAAGTGGCTCTGGTAGGTATTAGCTGGCACCAGTGTGTCCCAGTGATCCCTCACGACCTCCTGAACTTGTGCAGGACCCTGCAATAATCAGTGTTTCTCCATTGTCCCACTTCATGGAGGCAGCAGGAGGGACAGGGGTGCTGGGTGGCTACTCCCCAATTCCAGTGGGATGGAGAGGCATAACCCCAGAGGTCGTGCCCGTGTCCCCCTCCACTTTGCCTCTTCCTGGTGCTCTGAGCAGGGACAGGATGTGCACTGAACATCTCAGAGCTCCACAATGGAGCCAGGAGCACCCCTGGCTCGTGGGCACCCTTGGAGCTCACCCCTCAGCTGAACCTGCATGGGACAGGTCTGCCAGAGGGCACAGAGCATGGGAACACATGAGCCTCTGTGGAGCAGAGCCCCAAATTCTTGGCAGGACTGGCTCACACCTCCTCCATGATCATAGACCACAGTGCAGAGCTGAAGCTGAAACTTCCACACATGGTACTTGTCTGCTCGTTCTCCAGCGGCTCTGGGGAGCCGGCTCTGCCGCCCGTCACGTAACTGCTTGCCTGCAGGAATGTGCTGGTGTTTCTTTTGGGGGATTACTAGGTCTTTCCTGTCCTGTTTTTCCTTGGAAAAGCCCTTTCTGTCTGCAGGCCCAGGCAAGATCTCTGGGCTGTGTAAAACCCTGCAGCACACAGCACAGGCAGGGCCTTTGCTGCTGCCTGGATGTCTGTGTCAGCAGAGAGCGGCCTGAGGGCATGAGCAGCTCAGCTCTGGAGAGGAGCTCCAGGGGCTGCTGGTGTTGGCAAGCACCTGAGATTAACTCATTTGGTTAGAACACAGTGCTACTAACACGAAGGTGGTGTTTGATCCCTGTAAAGGCCATTCACTTAAGAGTTGGACTCAGTGATCCTTGTGGGTCCTTCCCATTAAGAATATTCTGTGATTATTCCTGCCTGCTCACAGCAGAGGAGTTGCCCACAGGATGTGACCTGTGCAGGAGGGCAGGTCACCCTGACTGACCACGGAGCAGCACCTGGGATGCAGGTGTGGGACAAGCATCTGGGAAAGCACAGGAACATTGTTATCCATCCTTGAGCTCCTCTTGGGCCTGGGAGGTGGCTCTTGGCTCCTGCAGTGCTGTGCAGGTGTGTGCCCAGCACAGCCCTCCCACCTGCAATGAGGAGGAGCCTTCCTCCCTCCAGGAATCCAGTGCCTAAAGCTATTTGACTTGGTGGTTGAGCTGGACACTCCTCATCTTGGGATACCCCCACATCCCATGTATATTGAAATGCCAGTGGCTGGCAATGCACCTCTGGCATGCTGCAGAAGGATGGCCTGGAATTTCAGAGTTTGGCTGTGGTGCAGTGTTTTTAGCCCAAATGTTTTAAGTTCATCTTCTACAGAATTTCTTTCCGAATGCAAATAGCAGGAAGCACATGAGAAGCCTTCTTATCTGGAGCTAAGAGATTTTTCCAGTCCCCCTAATCTGACTGTCCTGGGGCTCCTCTGGGCTCAACTGTGCAGACAAGGGACTTTTTGAATTTCACTGTTACACACGTAGCCCTGGGGGAGCTGATGTGGGCCCAGGTGGCAGTGCCACCTGGAGAGGCCACCCTCAGAGGAAGGCAGAGCAGGGTGAGGATGAGCAGTCAGTACCAGGGCTGCTCCACATTCACCTGGACAGGGAAGGCTGAGCCTCTGCTCTTCTTTGCACAAGTCTTGGTGGCTCTCAAGATTCCATGGGTTGTAAAGCCTCCAGTGCCACTAGTGATGTCCAGACACAGGCTGGAGACCCTCAACCAGGCATCCTGCTGGAGAGGCCTCAGGTGTCCTGAGGTGCTGAGACCTCACAGCAAGACCTGCAGGGCTGTCAGAGGTGGCTGTGCTGCCCAATAAGGCCAGGCATTGCACAGTGCAGCCTGGCTCCAGGTGTCTCCTGGAAGCATTTAAATGCTCCCACTTCCAAATTCTACAGCTCCTCGGACAGAGCTATACACTTCAGGCTTTTGGATGAACCCAAAAAGAGCTCCTATTTTCTCATGGGCTTGAGCAGGTACTCACCTTCCTGCATGCTGGCTGCTGAAAGACCCTTCCAGTCACTCTTTCAAAGGATCCGTAGGAAAAGTCTTCGTTGTAAGTAGGGTCAAAAAGTATCTTGTGGCTTCCATTTGCCTTACAAGAGATGAATTTACACTCCTGGATCACAGCAGGTTTCACTGGAGCAAAAGCTCCATATTTGCAGCCCCAGAGAAGGAGAGGAAATGCCTCAGTCATTACCCCATTCTGAGGAGGATTGAATCACAGCTTTCCTGGGGGAAACTGCCACCCTGAGCTCATTCTGGGCCATCCATTGCCTGTTTGGGAGCCCATGCTCTCCCTGCTCCTCCAGCCAGAACATGAAATGCTTCTGAAGTGATGTGAAAACGTTGCTCAGACTGGCCCATGGGCAGGATGGAGACCAGGCTCTGTGCTCTGCTTTCCTCAGGCATCCACTCAGGGTGCCGTGCACATGTGCTGTGTTCATGGGGAGTGCAGAACACAGCAGTGTGTGAGTCTGCAGGTCACAGGCACATTTTGCAGTGAATGAGAGCATGCACAGGGAGCAGGGCCTGCTGGGGACCAGAAGGTCTGAGAGACATGAACATTTTCTGAAACAGCATTTCCCTTTATTGATTTCTTCGAGTCGCAAGGGATGACTCTTCCCAGAAGCAAATCCTCCTTCTAAGCTAACACTGCATAAAAGCCTCTGGAGGGTCAGCTGCTATCGTTTCATCTATGCAGGCTGCTCCCTACCAGCACACTGGAGAGTGGATCTGCTGTCTGAGAGCAGCACAGAGCTCCTGAACCTGAAAATCCCCCGCACGCGGCTGCGGTCAGACAGACTGCAGGACAGCACAGCCCTGGCAGCAGGGAGGACTCTCACTGAAGAGGTTAAAGAGTTACCTTGAGCTGGGATCTGCATTTTGTTAAATTATTTGAAAGAATAGCATCTCTGCTGTTTCCTTCTCCAACATGCAGAAGAAAAATGACTGTATTATGGTTGTGTCTAGCATAGTCTTTGGCACCAAGCCAGCGGGATTTACAACGGCAGGGGGAAAAGTCTGGAGGGAAGGCAGTTCATTTTGCTGCGGACAGAACTTACAGGGTCTGCAAGGACCAATCTCCCAGCAGAGCAGGGGCCCATTGAAGAGCCAGGAGGAAACCTGCCAGCAGAAAGCTGCTGGAGAAGCCATTTGTTCTGTTCATGAACCATGAGGTCAGCAGGACCTGCCACCTCCTGCCAGGGGTGATAAGAGAGGGAAGCAACAGAGTAAGATGGGCTCTGTCTATTCTGGATAAAAGATCAGTTTTATTGCAGCTCTTTAGCATAGAGATTTTTCATGCTGGAATTTTCTGGCTGGAAAAACATGTCTCTGATTCAGAATCATTTTCAGAAAGAAACACCTGGCCTCACTCCCTGAGGGAGAAGGAAGCAGCTGAATATCGATTTCTAATACTTTGTATTAAATTCACACACATTCCTGAATGAGATTTTACTCGAGAGGCAAGTACAGCTGCCAGGATTGGCAGGTCTCTGTTCTGCTCTGGTTCCCATCACAGCAGGTACTGAGTACTTTCCTGCTCTGCCCAAATGCTGTCCTGCCTCATTTGCTGTCCTCTCCTCACCAAAGAGAGAAGCTCAGGCAACTCTTGTCCTGAGCAGAGTCTCATTTTGGAGTGAGGATGTGAGCAGTGGCACCATGTGGACTTGTGTCTCAGCTGGGTGCAGGATGTTCACTGGATGGAGACTGTGGCCAGTGTGGTCTGTAGGGTTCAGGCCGATTTCTGCCTCAGAGAGAGGAGCACAGAGCTGGGTGATGTCCTGCCCTGAGCCCCGTGGGGCTGCAGGCAGTGCTGAGCAGGGCTGCACCAGCTGAGGGCACGAGGGGAGCACTGGAGCCTTGAACCTCATCGGCCCCATTACAGGGACAGTGAGGGGCAGACTCCTGTTGGTGACAGGACGTGCAGCCTTAGTTGCTCCAGCCCTGATGGTCTGATGGATTTCAGACCTTCAGGGACGGGTGAATGTCTTCTCCAAGGAAGGCCCTGGCTTTTGGATCAGGACTGCCTGTGTGTGTTCATAGCCTTAGCTGGTGATTGCAGGCAGAGACTGCGGGTGTGGAGGTCACTGACGTTCTCAAACGTTCATGGAAATTGTTGTTACAGCAGCAGGTCAGACCTCACAGGCACCACTCAGTGCATCAGGGAGCTCTGTGCCCTGAGCAGCAGTGCAGGACCTCTGCACAAGGGAAGGATCCTCCCCTGTATGAGCACATTGTTTGACCAGGGTGAGATAGAGCTGCCACATCTGCAGCTGAACTGGACAAACCATCACTGAGGTCCCTTGAATTTCTGGCCAGAATCTTCCCCTCTGGTGCAGTAAGACTTCCAGCTGGACACCTGGGTGATTGGGACACACTGGCCCCATGTCCTGGCAAGCAGGTTTCCCATCTTGGAGGATCTTTACAGCCCCAGTGGTGTCCCTTCAGGAGGCACTGTGAGATTGCTTTCCCTGGACGGGCTGTAGCAAATCCATACCTGACAGTGGCAGCAGATCCTTTGTTTCCTGTGACCAGAGGCTTAGCAGGCTGTGATGACCATGGACAGACACTGATTTACACAGTCACATCCTCAGAAAGGTTTTTAGCAGTAGCTGGGTACCTTTTAAACTGCTTTACTGGCTCGCAATGAGACATGTTTTAAAGGCTAAAAGAGAAAATTATTCTGGAAAACTGGTCTGGAAATGTGTAGTAAAGATGAATACCTATGGACTGAGTGACACCGGGGACACAATGTTGCTGATCCACCTTGCAGGCCAATGTCAGAAGAGTTGTTCCAAACCCACGGGCCAGCGACTGGGTTGCAGTCAGGCCCTTTGTCCCCATCCAACCTGGACAACTCAGGCTTTGTGCTGAGTCTTGGGAAATGAGCTAAAGTCATCTCATTTTTCTTGCATCATCTTGGGTTCTGGTAACATCCTGGTGTGTGAACCCCACACCCATGGTGCAAATTGGACACCTCTGACACCTGCTGTTGAACTTGCTATTGACAACCTACAAGCCGAGTGAACCTCTGTGCCCCAGCCAGCTGGAGAGGAAACCCGTGCCCCCATCACCACAGCTTTTGGGCCAGGCTGGTGAACTTCGCTGGTCTGGGGAGTCAGGGACACAGATTCTGGCTCTGTGAATGGAAATGTCCCCTGGCCTGGCAGAATCAGGCAGTTGTGTATGTGGACTGCTGTCCTACCTGTCATGCCCAGGGACAGCACCCAGGGAATGGCTGGAGCTGTGTCAGGGCAGGCTCAGGTTGGA
>NW_021939798.1:894841-998878 GCF_001715985.3 Manacus vitellinus | reverse complement strand
TCTGCTGGGGCTTAGCAGAGGGAACAGGGAGCAGAAGTTGGGGCTCAGCCGTGTTGGTGAGTGTCTGCCTGAGCATGAGCTGCCTAAATCCCAGAGATTACTCACAGCAACCTCAGCTCCAGAGTTACTGCTGAAGGAAAAACTTCAATGTCAAGAGCATGAGTAATAACCAAGCTGGCACTTAACGGTTCAAACAGAAGATAAGAGCTAAGGCTGGATTCTCAGAGGGCCCGTTTTATCTCTTTTATACATGTCACAACTGAAGAAATGAAGAATATAAAAGTTATTTATTAGCGTTTTGTTCCTGCTGTACTTTTATCATGTTGAGTGTGCATTGATCCCACAGTACCACGGAACTGGAGAAGAGATTAACAGATTAAGGGAATCCTCTATCTCAGTAGGACCAGATTTGGGGGTGATCTTCACCCTCTGACCTCTTCACAGCTCTTCCCTGTTTGCTTGTGAAGCTGCGGTGCTGCTCCTGCTCAGCTCAGAACCTTCCCCTCAGGGTGGAGAAGCATTTTGACCCTCCGGGCAGAAGGCTCGAGGTGGTCTGCTGTGGGTGCTTGCACTGGCCCACAGGGCAGTTCCTCTGGTTGTTGGAGGAGACCATCACCAGGCTGCTCCTTCCCCATTCCTGCAACGCCAACCAGAGTGCTCTGAGGTCCTGCCGAGTGGATATGCAAGAACCAGCAGCAACAGCCTGGTGCTAACAGCAGAGACACGGGAAGGTGAGAGAACTGGAGGGGCTGGAAAAGTGAAATGTAGACAGAAAAATGTAAGATAGAATCTCTTGGAAAGCACTGTATGGGAAACTAAGGTACAAAAGAAAACAGGAGAAAAGAGGGGGGACAAACTTCAGTACAAAATGTATCTTAAGTTTCCTTGATTGAGTGATACAGATCTTGGCAATGCTGTGTGTACTATCCTTGGCTGAAAAGTTATCCTCCCGTCCTAGCTGTGAATGAGGTGGCTCCAAAATGGCAATTCCTGCAGCTGCTGAGGATGATTGAGCTGAATAATGGAGTGGCTGGGGAGAACAGATGCTGGTCTGGGGCTCGGCAGCACCCAGGACTGCGGAGCAGAGAGCGCTGTGGCTTCCTGAGTGCAGCAGGGAAAGCTGAATTGTATTCAAACAAGTTTATATTGGTGCAGAAACACAAGCCCTTGAGTGTGGTTTGAAACATGGCACGTCGGGCTGAGCTAAACAGCAGTGAAAGGTGCGGCGCTCTCAGTCTACACAGCCCATCACGGTGTTTATGTGCTGCAGGCAGAGGGATTGCTCAGGGGCTCCAGGCACAGGAAAGGTCAATAATTAATTACTGAACAGATGGGACAGTTTTGCCTGCATCTTCCTATAACTTGGCTGTGACCAGGTGGTGACTGTCTTGAATCTGTCTGTAATCTGCAGTTAGTCTCTGTCATTGAATAATTCCTGACCCTCGAAACATTTGCATGCTGTAAATGAACGAGAAATCCAAGCCCGTGCCCTTTGACAGCACTCCAGGTAGGTCTGTGCACTCTGGCTGGGAGGGAAGTGGAGTATTGCTGCTCTCAGACAGGATGTATGTGATATACCCTTGCAGGATGAATTTTAAATACTGTAGTTCAGTCCAGCAGCTGCAGTGTGGGCTCTACGGATGTTTAAGCCTGGAGATCACCTTTCTTAATTATTCCTGCTAGTGGTGTCCCTCATTTATGGAAACCAAGTAAGAAACAGGTAGGAGTAGGGTACTGGGGTAGGCATGGATCTGCTTGAACATCTCAGCGGCCATCAGTGACTGCTTAGGAGAACCTTCATGTGCCAAGAATGATCCAAGTACTGTGATGTTCCTGGTCAAAGTCACATATGTTTGTTATTCTGACTATCAGGACGAAGATGGAAGAGTCTTGCAGGAAAGAAAGATCATCATAGGATGGGCAAAGGACTGGCAAATACAGTCGTGGGTGCTAGCCTGTCCTGGCTGATCTGGGCAGACCAAGTGTGCTCTCAATGGCACTTTAGAGAACTGTGTTTTGACAACTTTAATTCCTCTGATCTCATCTTACACAAAATGTCCTGGATTTTGGCATCGGCATCACCCTTTTCAAAATGACTGGTACCTCTGAAGCAAACCAAATGTGAGTTCAGGGCAATTAAAGCTTAAATTTAACATTCAAGATTGAAGTGTGGCTTGTTCCTAATGACAAGCGAGTGAGTAATAATCGTTGCAGTTCACACCACCCAACACTTCTCATCCAAAGAATCTATTTTCATTTGTCAATAACTTGGATGAACACCCAGGACCAGGATTCCTCATGTCATGTATCTGCCTTGTCCTGGATTTGTTTATAACATTGCACTGAAATCAGTGAAGTTGCATAAGAGGAGGAGATTAGAGAAAACCAGTTGATTTTTCTCATTTTTCAAAATTCTTGTGACTTTGATTTTGAGAAGCTCCAGCTCATGCCATGGAGCAGCACATGACATTTGGCAGAGGTGGTGGTGTGTGTGTCAAGATCTGCCTCTTGCTATCCAAGAGAAAAGATGCCCAAATTTGGGGACATTAAAAGTGTTTGAAAAGTCTCCCACAGCCTCGATGGGAGGTAGCTGGAGTTTAGCACCTAAAATCTTGCAAGTGTTTGTCTGCACTGGTCATGCTTCAGCCCTGCTCAGTGCGTTGTTCTCCATGAGCCCTGCTGAGCCCATGGGAGGACCAGGCTCTGGGTGTCACAATCCTGGAATACAACACAGATCATGGAGGGCAGAGGAAGAAAACATGAGAAGGATCCCGGGGAGGAAATGGACTCAGGAGCCCAGGTGGGAACAACAGAGAGGCAGCATGGGGATCCAGGTGGGGAACAGGTGGGATGGGTACTGGCATGAAGGTCTTGAGACATGGCTCTGATAACAAGTGATGCTGGTGGAGAGGTAGAAAGGGCACCAAGGGGGAATGAGGCTACTTGGGACCTCAGAGCTGGAGGACCCAGAGGATGAGGGCAGACAAAGGGCAATAGGTCAATAACTAATATAATGTTGGGGATGACATGGGTGAGCAGTCCAGAGGATGATGTCTGGTCTCTCTGGGATGTCTGATGCTCTGGTTCTGTGTTGAAGGCACACAAGGCACCACTGCTTAGTTCTCTGTCATGGAACAACTTACCTGCTGAGCCCTTTGGATGTAGTCAGAGCTTTGGCCATGTCTAGCTAACTGCAGACTTGTTCCTGGCTTTAGGGAAGGGAAACTAGCAGGTTTGAGGGCAGCTGCCTCTCTTCATTGACTGACATGGTTTTCTATGTATCCCATGAGCTGTAAGTGACTCCAAAAGCTGAAAAGTCCCAGTAAAACTGACAACTTCACAGCAGTGACAGAGACACTGGGACCTTGGGTTTCACCAACAGTGCAGGATAACACAGGAATAAAAAGACCACAGAGAAGTACTGGAGCTCACTTTTTGTGGGCCATCACCCACAACCTCCCTTGCACTTCTGTGTCCCAGTGTCCCCAGAAGGAGGTTGCTATTGGAAACTGGGGCCTTCCTCCCTCCCTCTCCACTGAGACCTCAACCATCTCCCAGAACAGCCCAGGCAGCGGCTGAGGAGGCCTCCAAGCTGGGGTTTTGACCCCCTGCCATGGCAGATTCACAGTGTCGGGCCCTCAACCTGAAAAGACAGTTCTGTCTTGTGGACTTAGAAGGCTGTGAAGGAAGGAATGCTATCCTTGCCTCCATGGAGAGGAGGAATCGCTCCTGTCTGTGCACAGGAGTGAGGCTGTACCATCCCATCAGCATGGCTTTTCTATCTTTGATTAACAAAAATCCCACTTGTCCATATTTTCATTCCTCAAAAGCCAACAGTCCTTTAGCAACAGCAAAAACAGTGTTGGTCCCACCATGGGAACCAGGAGGAAGGCTTTGTGCAGTGGCTTTAGTGGTGAGAATCTTAGTGAAGTCACAGGGCTGCTGCATCTCTTGTGAAAGAGCCAGGAACCCTGCCAGGATGGTGCTTCCAAACACAACCAGACAGCAACTGCTCCATGCTTGCAGCTCTGGATCACTTCTCTGCAGGCAAAAGAGGGAGTGAAAAAATCCAGGAGCCTCTCAGCTACTGCGTGGTGTTGGCATTTCTAGGAAAGCCAGTACCAACTGTGCTGAGCAGTGGATTGCATTCAGAATATACCTGCCCATGCTGAGCTGTAGGGTCTGGAAGAGCTCAGCCTGGAGGACAGGCCCTGGCACAGCTGCTGCAGCTGCTGGAACTTGGAAGAGACTCTATGTGTGATGCAGAGGGACTCGCTGCAGGCACAGGAGTCTCTTCCAAGGCAGGAGCGCTGCAGGAGGGAGTGTGGGACACTCACCACTCTCAGGACTGAGCAGAGGAAGAAGGAAAGTGTCAGGTCTGGGAAGCAGGAACATGCTGGATGCGCTGGAGGCTGGAAGAGTCTGTTCCACCTGGTCCATAGGCTGAGCACAGGGTGGTAGTTACAGCATTGTGTGAATAGATGGGATAAGGGATGGGAGAGGATTGTGTGTCCCTTCCCTTCCGTGTGGCTGAGCTGCCTGCACAGATGTGCCATCAAAAGCTGTGGGTCTACCTGCCCACACAGCAGGAACAGGGCTGAGATGTGAGCCAGCTCTGTGGTCTCTAGGGCCTTCCCTGGATCTGTCAGGGCTCTAACTCTACACAACGTCCCCGACAGGAGAGGTGGGACAGGCAGGACACCTCCTGAATAGCAGTCAGGTCAAACAGACATACCACAGAGACATGAAGGGCTGGGGTTTAGCTGCATGAGGGTGGTTGTCCCCTTGGGTAAGGATGGGAAGAATTAGAAACCTTGACGGGAAGAGAAGACGCTGCCCCTCAGCATCTCTTGAGCTCCCTGGTGCAGACAGGGCTCTCCCGTGCCATCAGCTGCCCACAAGCTCAGCTTTGCTGGCGCATGGACAGTGTGTGGCAGAGGGGAGAGGGACTTCCCTGCTCTGTCCCCATGGTTTGTGTCTGGGACAGTCTCAGTGACACTGACAGGGAAGAGCAGCACAGGTCTCTGCTCAGACAAGCAGAACAGCAGCATGTTCCCAGCTTTAGCCAGCAGAGCTTTAGCACAAAGCTAAAGCTTCACATTTGGCCATTTTCAGCTTGCAGCTCACCCAGATGTGGGTGGCATTTAGGTGACCTACAAGAGGCTCTTTGTTCCCCAGGCTCAGAGACACAAAACAATTTCCTTTTCGGACTTCTAGAGGTGAGCAGGTGACAGGTGTCAGCTCTTCTCTTCTGTTTAGAAGTAGCTGAGTTAATTTTGCTGAGATTTTAGCAATTCAAGAAAATTTAACCCTGACATTTAATTTCTGGCTAAGCTGAGAGTTTTCTAAAAAAACCCAAACAACTTATCTGCTGCTAAACACTGAAACAGCGTTACTAGCAGATGTTTGTTTTCTGCTTCTGTTTTTTGTTTTCATAAAAATATTTGCAGAAAATCTTGTTAGGATATTTTCTTACCATTTTAGCCAGTCTGTCATTATTCCTTACAAGTGAGACCTCTCACGGGAGGCACAGGGCAGCACTAATGAGGGGCTCAGTGTGCTTTGCTGCCCAGAGCAGTCATGCTTAATCTTCCCTTATATGTCAGTCTTCCCAGTGTCTCAACCTTTCCCACCACTTCCACGATCTTTAGTCTTTGCCTCAAGGCCACCACACTCAGCATGGATAGTCCTTCTGTGTGATGCCGGTAGTGGTGGAAATGCTGGAGTTCTGTACCAAAATATTACAAAATTTCCTTCCTGACACTCATCTCATCTATGTCCTTGGAGTATATACAGTCTCCAGCTTCAGGGTCCATCTTTAGTGGGTGACTTCAGGCCCAAGCAGGCAGCAGATGATCTTGATTCCTGTTATTCCCAAGGGATGGGAGAGCCCTCTGCACATCAGGCAATCACAGGCTTTCTGGGGTGAAAGCCTGTCTGTACCAGCCCACACAGCCATGGTGGTGGGAGAGGGTAGGAACACCTTGCCTTCATAAAACCCCACCAGCTGTGGGACCCAAGAGCATTGCACTGTGATGGAGGCCAGCAAGAAACACTCTCATCCCGATACTTTGGACAGCAGGTGGCACTGGGAGAGGGCAGGAGGGTCAGGAGTCTTAAGGGACCCCCTGAGGAGCATGTTCACATCTACCTCAGATGTAGGGAAGCCCCTTGGAAAAGGGAGCGCCATCTTCACCCCCCTCCTGGCTCAGGGCAGGACACCTCTGCCCCCTCCTGCAGTGTCCAACCTCACTCTGCTGGATGCACAGCCAAGGGAAAAACCTCCATACCCTGCTGTTCACAGCTGTAGCAGCCACAGTAACCACGTTCCTGTGGGCAACAAGGCTTTGCCTGAGGATTTCTGCCTGTTATGCCACAACTCACAGGGTCTGACACTCACACCCTTCCTGCACAAGGGCTCAGCTGGTATCTCATTCCCAGCCTCAGCACAAGGTAGGGCTGCTGTCATCCCTGTTTCCTCACCCCATGTGTTGTGCAACAGAAAGGGCTCCAGACTAAACCATCCTCCTCATAAAGACAGTGCCCAGCACGGTGTCCACGAGCATCTGCCCTGTGGGCAGGTTTGGTCTGCAAGTGCTGTGACAGGATATGAAGGTTGGACTGTAATTACACTGCCCAGGTCGTTCTACAGGCTGGAAGTCAGGGAAAAGAGACAGTGGTGAGGAATTGGGAAGGGAAAAACAAACCTGGAAGAGCTGTAGGCTCAGATTCTGGGAACCTGTTACAACTTCCAGCCCTCTGCAATCCGGTGAGGGTGAGCAGAACCTCAGGAGCAGCACCCAGACCTTGGGGTAGTGTGGGACCACCATGGGGAGAAGTGGGTGAGGGGAGCCTGCCCATCACCCTGGTCCCTCCCTCATCTTATCCACCCACTGCAGCTCCCAGGGCTTTTCCCTGCTTTCCTCAGGTCTGGTGCAAGGTTGCTCAGTTGCAGTTTCCTCCCAGTTAAAAAAGGTGCTGGGCAGGTTGTTCAGGGCAGGTCAGTAAAAGCAAGGGCTGGTCAGTCCCAAGAGAAAGCCAACAGCAGAGGGAATGGTGCAGCTGAAGAATTCAAGGCTTTCTCTGCTTCAGCTGTTCCTAGAGTGTTTAACTTCAGTGAAGTGATAAATGTAATTAACTAGCTACAAAGGGGGAGAAATGGGGATTGAATAAAAAAATAATCAGTTTGAAAGTGCTTACATAAGTGAAATCCATTTATTTTCACCTCAGCTGGGTCTGCTGAAATTCTATTGAATTTCTCTAGACATTTAGGGAACTTAAGCCATTTTACAATTCCTGGCAGCTCTCCCTGAGAACAAGAGCAGGGACAAGATTGTGTCTGTCCTCAGGAAGGGAGAAGAAAGGATCCACATATAAAGGATAATCCTCATTATAGCAATTATACTATGAAATACTGGAACAAGTAATCAAACGTGATTTTTACAGGCATCTAGAGGGGGACATGATGAGGTGTAGCAGCCAGCTGACAGGGATTTGTCAAATAAAATACAGTGTACAGATGCCTCCTTTCCTTTTTGCTAATGTGTGTATTGGAGGCAGGGAAAAGCAATAGCTGTCAAATAACTGGATACTACAGAGTCTTTGCATGCTGACAGATGGCATCCTTGTGGTCATGGCAATAGGAAAAGGTCTGAGTGGAATTGCTAAAGGCTGGTACATCAGATTGGCAACCTGTCACTGGTTGGATTCTATAGGGCTCCATCTTGGGCCCTGTGCTCTTCAACATCTTTATAAATGACTTGGATGCAGGACTGGAAGGGGTACTGAGCATGTTTGCAGATGACCCAGAAGTGGGAGGAGCTGTTGAGTCCCTGGAAGGCAGGGAGGCCCTACAGAGAGACCCGGACAGATCCGAGGGTTGGGAATCACCAACCAAAGGAAGTTCAACAAGGGGAAGTGCCGGATTCTGCCCCTGGGATGGGGCAATCCCGGATGTATGGACAGAGTGGGAATGAGAGGCTGGAAACCAGTGCTGGGAAAGGGCCCTGGGGGTCCTGGTCGGTGGCCAGTTGGCCCTGAGTCAGCAGCCAAGGGGGAGGTGTCCTGGGGGCTGTGGTGGGTTGTCCTTAACTGGATGCCTGGAGCCTACCCATCTGCTCTATCACTCCCCTTCCCAGCCAGACAGGGGAGAGAGTAAGATGGACAACAACTTGTGGGTTGGGATAAGGCAGTTTATTAAAGTAGAAGCCAGGTGAAAGCTTGCACTTGCAAAAGCAAAGCAAAAGACAACAGGGTTTATTCTCTACTTCCCATGAGCAGCGATGGGCGGCCCCTCCCCAGAAGCAGGGCTTGGGTACACATGATGATTCCTCAGCCATTGGACACAATGAATGCCCCCCTTCCTGCTCCTTGCCTCAGCTTTTATATCTGAGCTGACATCATATGGTCTGGAATATCCCTTTGCTCCATTTGGATCAGCTGGCCCGGCTGTGTCCCTTCCCAAGATCTTCCTTTCATTGAGGAGGGAGTGTTACAGTGCTGGTGCTGTGCTCAGCAGCAGCCAAAACACTGGTGTGTTAGCAACACCCTTCTGGCTACCAGTGCACAGCACAGCACTGTGAGGGCTGCTGTGGGGAAATGAACAGCCAAACCCAACACAGGGGCATCAGGCCCAGCATGGCCGTCTGGGCCAGGGAGGGGATTGTCCCGCTCTGCTCTGCCCTGGGGCGGCCTCACCTCAACATTGGGGCAGTTTGGGGGGACACAATGGAAGGAAGATCTGAAGCCATTGGAGAGTGTCCAAAGGAGGGAAGGAGGATGGGGAAGGGCCTTGATTTGAAGGCGTGTGAGGACACTGAGGGCACGTGGTGTGTTCAGCTGGAGAAGAGGAGACTGAGGGGAGACCTCACTGCAGTTCCACCTTCCTGGGCAGGGGCAGAGGAGGGGCAGGCACTGAGCTCTGCTCTGGGGGGACCAGGGACAGCAGCCAGGGAATGGCTGGAGCTGTATCAGGGCAGGCTCAGGTTGGATCTCAGGCAAAGGTTCTTCCCCCAGAGGCTGGTTGGGCACTGCCCAGGCTCCCCAGGGCAGTGGGCACAGCCCCAAGGCTACCAGAGCTGCAGGAGGGTTTGGCTGATCCTCTGGGGCACAGGGGGTGACTCTTGGGGATGGGCCTGTGCAGGGCCAGGAGTTGGACTCGATGATCCTTGTGGTCCTCTTTCAGCTCAGGAGATTCTGTGATCCTGTGAAAAGGAGGGAGCAGGCATGTGTAGTGGTCATTCCTATTTGGTGTCTGTCTGAAGAGCTGTGGGGAAGGAGACAAAGGGGCTCTGGACAGGTACCCCAGGGTACCCAGAGACTCCCATGAACTAGCAGAGGGTATTTACTGCTCCAGTGACTGATCACAGTCACTGAGAAGAAGAGGAAGTTCTTGGCATGGCAGGATTAGGATTCAGACTGGATTAGAGCAGCTGGAGAAGCGTGGGCCACCAAGCATGGATACAGCCCTGTGCTGCTGCTGGGCTCACCAGCAGGAGGTGAGGAACACCTGTTTGTGCCTCAGGGAACCACAGGATGGGAATTTCCTACAATCACTTGCAGTGTGCCACACCCTCTGGAGTGGGTTGGTTTCTTCAGCCAGCTGCTGCCTCCTGCAGACCTGCCAAGGGCAGGAGAGCTCTGAGGGACTCTCGCCATGGAGACTCCCAGATCTCTGCCCACACTCAGCCAAGCCTGCAGGGCACACACTGCTCTGCTGAGAGCCATACGTTTTCCTTGAGAATAATTTTCCAGTGGAAAAGTATCCTTGTTTTACTGACTTAGTAGATTTTATTTGGTGATCTGAAATACCATCTGTCTGGCGGCTTCACCTCTGCCTACACGAAGAAAGTCCAGCTAGCAAGAGCCTTTCAGACAAGAACTGAGCACCCTGGCTACCCGTGTTCCACTCAGGAGAGCTCAGGGAAGGATATGTAGGAGCTGAAAGCCTGAGGGCTTTGGAGCCAGCAGCCTTCTGGAGGAAACTGAAGTGGCAAGGTTTTTCCCTGAGGGCAGGGATCAGGCTCCCAGTGACCTATTTTTTCCCTGTTCCACCTGCCCTTGGGAACAGAGGATCCCCAGAGGGGTTGAAAAAAGGAGCCAGTCTGAACTGACTTCCTACACAATGTCTCCATCACTAGCGGTGTTCAAGACTCTCCTACACAAAGCTGTGACCTGATTTCACATAGTCATTAGTCCTACTTTGGACAGAAGACTGGCCTAGAGGTCTCCAGATGTCTCTTCCACAAACTCACCTGTGACTGCACAAGAGCAGGAGATAGCTCCTGGGATGTCACTGGGATAGCCCCTACCACATCCAGTCCTCCCAGGCAGGATTCCTTCCCACTGCCTGGAAGGACTCCCCTGTACTGTGTCTGACAAGTACACCTGCACTCTCTTCTCCCCTCTCACAGCAGTGTTTAACCCTCCTGGAGCCAAGGTGGACACAATGGTGTCAGCACTGACAGCCATGGGTCAAGATAATCAGCAGTGAAGATGTTTTCCTTTCTGCTCTGACTCATGTTGTGATGGGAAGATCAGATTTTCACACTTCTCCTTCAAGTGTGGTGTCTTGGAAAAGGCCATTCCTTCTTCTCTGTGCATGGCCCCACATCTCATAGAATCATAGAATTATAGAATATCCTGAGCTGGAAGGGACCCACAAGGACCATTGAGTCCAACTCCTGGCCCTGCACAGAACACCTCAACAATCCCACCCTATCCCTGAGAGCACTGTCCAAATGATCCTTGAGCTCTAGGAGCCTTGGGGCTGTGACCACTGCCCTGGGTAGGCTATTCCAGTGGGGGGAAGAATCTTTTCCTCATATTCAATATCCATATCTGCTCTAGGCTGAGCCCACCTTTTCAAAACAAGTAGAATTAAAATGCCACACTGTTGTTTGATTGTAGATTGCCTGGGAGAAAAAGATGTATCTGAGAAAGAAATGCAGTTCTTGCCTTTGTCAGGGATTATATTATCCGTGAAAGAGAGGAATGCTGGTGCTGTTGTGGCAGGTCCCAAAAAGGTCTTACCTGGAAGGCCAATGTAATTCATACCACTCACTTCAAAAAAAGCTGAACTCAGAAAGAATTAGATGTACAAACCGGTTCATAGGATGAGCAGTCACCTGCCTATGCCTGTGTGCATGTGTAGTGTAGTGTGGGAGGAACAGCAACTCTTCCTTGGTGCAGAGCAGTGCTTGCCTGGGTCAGGGCCTTGTGTGGGGAGAGAAGATGGGACAGGAGCTGGGAACAGGGACCTTTCCATTCCATCCTGTGAGAGAATTCCCATTCTCTCTGTTCCTTGCCAGCCACCAAGGACCTAAGAAAATTCCTGGCAGAGTCCCAGGCTCCCCAGTGCCAGCTCAGGAGGTGGCACCACACTGTGGGCATTTGGCTGCTCCAAGGAGGGCTTTATGGCCCCAAACAGTTCTGGCATTGGGTGCACACAACCAGGTGGACAGACAGGTGGGCAGAAGCCACTTCACATTTGAGAGCAGCCAAGTGGATGGAGAAGGGGACCAGACCCCTTGTCTTCTCACCAAGTGGCACAGCCCACCACCATGTTCCCACAGGATTTGGGGGTGTCTGAGCCTTTTTGCATGTGCCCAGGCATCCTGATGTCCCCTGTCTGCCCATGGCCACGAGCAGGGAGGCAGAATCTTTGGCTGCTGGTCCGCAGGATGCTGTAAATCTTGGGAAGCTGCTGCTGTGAAGCCCTTCACAGCACCAAGCCTGCTGTCTATTGAGAAAAGCCAATACCCTTCTGTCTGTCAGATGGCACTTAACCGCTGCTGTTATTCTAGATGAGTGAACACTTGTGTTATATTTTCCAACAGCAAAAACTGGGGTCAGCAGGGTGTCTGCTGTTTTAGCCAAATCCAGATGGGGTTTTCCTATAAACAAGTGCACACAGAATATTTATACAGGCGATGGCACCTGACGCCTTAACACTTAGGCCATCCTATTGAGTAGCCACTCATACTATAAGTCACTTCAGTGCATTAAGTAAATATTTTAATATAGCCATGTCACTGTTTATTATATAATGGCGGGGGCCCAAATCTTGCCTAATGCTTGGTTAAAAAGTCAGTTTACACCATCCTTTACAGTGAATCAAAGAATGCATAAACGGGGCTCTTTTGTTACTCAGAGCTCTGTTTACTTTACTTTTCTGTAAACCTTTCGAAACACTTGCTTATAAGAGCTGATAGAACCCAGATTTTCCCCTGGGGCTGAGGTGTTCATGATGTCGAGAAGGTACCGCTCCGAGTAATCAATGGAGTTTCCACTGAGCAGCCCCAGGCTTGTCCCTCACTATCTGTCCCCAGCTCTGGTTGGAAACCAGCTCAAGGTGACATAAAGGCTGCTTGTGCCAATAAGGGGAGCCCAGCAGCTCCTGCTCCAGCACAGGTAGCTCTGACACACCTGGTGCCAGGAGCAGATGGAAGCAGCACAGGGCAGCATCTCTGGAGGCAGAGGTGCAGCCTGTACCAGGAAAGGATGTCTTCAGCTTCTTATCCAGCTGAAGGACTGCATGAGTTGGTGACCAGAGGGATGCATTCATCTCTTTTCTTTATTGCCTTCCTTCTTCTCTTGCCTTTCTGCTCTCCCACTGCAGTCCAAGCAGTGCTGCCTCTTCCAGTGTACGCTGTTCCCTTCCTCACTCTGCAGCATGCTCCTGAGATCCTTGGGGTCAGGAGGCACGTGCAGATCTTACCTAAGATCAGGGATCACAGGAATCTGTGATAACACAGGCTAGAGGCTGGGGACTTCAAAGGTCCATCACAGGTTCTGGCTCAGAAGGATTTGGGATGTTGCAGAGGAGCCTACGGTCCTCTCAGCACTGCACATGGGCCTTACAGGCCCCCCTGATTGCCCCACCCTTCAGTTCTCTGTGCTCAACCCTAGGTCTACTTCTGGCAGGGGAGGAATGTGCCCTGAGCAGGACATGCTTGAATCCTGGGAGGCACTAAGTAATGCAAGAGAGTCCCCCAGGGAGTGCCCACAAGTCTCAGCCTTTTAGTTGTCCCAAGAGCCTTGGCCTCAGGACAGCAGCCAAAGGCTCTGCAGACAGGAGGTGGGGTGAGGTTAGGACGTGGGAAAAACCCATCTGTAACCAGCCTGGCTTTGCCCTGGAGTGATGTGCAGATTGTCCCAGAGAAAGAAAGGTTGGACGGGAAGATGACAGGGAGATTTGGGAAGGGGTTGTGCTTCCTTGTGCCTCACTCATCAGCTGTCAATGTGCTTGGAAAAGCCCATGGATGCTCTGAGCTAGTGCAGAGCTGGCATGGAGGGGTTTGGGAGGGCAGATTTTCCTGTAGAGGTTTTCAGCTGTTTCAGGGGATTCAGCTGCACAGGGAGTGAGACGAGCCACATGCACACACCTGGAGCTGGTGGTAGCAAAAAAGCACCTTGTACACAGATAGAGTGTGGTTCACAAAATGATCGTGGGACAGCGCTGGGGCTCAGCTCACCTGTGAAAGGCAGCTAAATGCTGCCAGGGAGGAGATGAATGGCCTGGGAGAGAAAATGGGCTACCTGGCAGATAAAAAAACCTGAGTGTACCCTGGTGACCTCTGTGTTCCCCTCTGAGCTTGGCCCTGGAAGCTCCTGGCTGTGGAGCACCACTGTTCCCCACAAAGCTTCATCTGCACCAAACCCACTCCAGTCAGGGGAGGAAAGGCCTGCAGAGATCAGGGAGGGTGCAGGATGTGCTGTGTCACTGGGTCAGTCTGAAGGGACAAAGGGACCCTGAAATAGGGGACAGGACAGGGCCAGGCTGCAGGAGGCAGTGGTGCTTGGGGTGGCCTGGGCTGGCTGGCTCTGAACATGGCAGGGGGCTTTAGGTAGCAAGGAAATCCTTCCTCAGGCCAGTTGTTTGTGTGCCTGGGTCGTGCACACCCTCCAGGAGTCCTTACACTTCTCCCTGGCTGCTCCCTCCAGTGTCTGCTTTGGGTCACTCTACCAAAACAACAAGCCTGTGTGTAATTTTAAAGCATTGTTTCTGGATTGATATGAATCAGGAAATTACCCCTCTGTGAGTTTCTAAGGTAACCAATGTCCATGTCCTCCCTTGTGCCAGAGTATCAATGGCTATAGCACTAAACAGATAGAGGGTTTGGGTCTAGCCAAACCCAGAGCTTGAGGCTGCAGGTAGGTCCTGGAGCCCTTTTGGATGGACACAGGCATGGCAGGGACAAGAAGATCTCAGCACCCCTGGAGCAGCACAGGGCAGTGAGCTGCCCTGTCAGCTCAGCATGTGGGCTTTGCAGAGCTCAGCCTGTCCTGTGCTGCTGCCCAAGGCAGGGACACAACTTCACACACCTGGGTCCTTCTGCCATCCCCAGAACAAGCTCTGGGCTCTCAGCTCCCCCTCATGAGAGAAGCACCTCCAGTGCAAAATTTCCAAAACTCATGGGTTCATTGTGACGATATTCCTGAGACTGTGAGGACCGTTGTGGGTGGGAATAAAGCTCCTGCCTAACTCTTGGGATGAGCAGAGCTCTGTAACTGATACCCAGGCTGACAAGCACCTACCCTACACTCTGTGGGGCACCTCCTGCCTGTCTGCTGAGGGGAGCAGGCTGAGGAAAAAGAGGACCCCTGCACATGCAGAGGGGAAGCCATGGCTCCCCTGGCCAAGCATGCAGAGCTGAGCTGACCACACAACAGGGTCCAGCCCAGAGCCCTGCCAGAACTGACCCTCAGGGACCTCTGCCCAGCCATGAGCTGCTCCACAGGGCCACAACAGTTCCTGTTGGTGGGATATCATGACCCCTGTTCAGAGAAGGGCAGGTGATGGGCAGCTGTGGCCCTGGGGGTTGACACAAAGTTCGGGGGGGTGGGAGGGTCTGGTGACCATGGTGCACCTAAAACTCAGTGTGATGAACAGGCCCTGTCCCGAGTGTTCTTGAACCTCATCACTCCTCTTGGCCTTTGCCAAGCCTGGTAAAGCAGTAGTGTATTTTCATCTGAAAAATAGCTCCTATCCTGAGACTTCTGAGGATTTTGTGCAGCCCACAAGTAGTCTTCAACCTCATTTTTTAAGTTCTCAACTGTTTTCCAGTGAAAGCTCTGCCACTGGCAGGGAGTCAGGCTCTGGAATATCCATGACTGCAGCACACTGCAGTTCCATTTTCCTGCTTCTGTAGAGTTGCCAATGGGAGAGAAGGAAGTGGTTTCTGACATAGGGCGCTGTGGCAATGGATTTGCCATATGCAAGATGGAAGAAGTCCTCTCAGAGATGGACTAGTGAAGAAAAAGAAGAAAACAGTTCAAATGCTATAGAAACAGAAGGTTTTAATGTGGTTTAAACATGTTTCAAAATGGCTTTTTGTATTTTCTGCAAGGTCATTGCCTCTTCTTCCCGACACCCCCTGTGAGGGACTTGTCTCTCATACAGGAGTATCCTGGGAAGGTGTCCTGAGGTGTTTCTCATTGGTCCTTGTTAACCCCTTCCTGTTGGCTGTTGACCCCTTACCTGATTGGTTTTTTCTGTGTGCCCTTGAACTTGGGATTGGCCCCCTTTTGACCCTCCCAAAAGCCTTATAAACCCCTTCCCCACAATAAACTTCCTCTTTCGTCCTTCCCTCCCTGGTGGTTTGTGTGGGCTCCTTGCGGGGTCGCCGGCCACGTGCGGGGCCGGGGGGAAGGGCATTCACCTGGCAGGTAATGGGGCTGGCAGCCTAAGGCCTGGAGGTCTCCCCCATCCAACTAATCCGCCGTAGGGCACTGCATAGCAGGGAAGAGCAGGAGTGTGAGTTCCGTGGTACATGCATGATCAGGAGCAACAGACATTGCAGCAGCTGATAACTGGCTTTCTCACAGTCCCTGTGTCGTCCAGCACTGTCTCCAGGCCTTGGATCGTAGGACTGAGAGATAGTAATTTGGAGAAAAATGTCTGTAGCTCTCCTGGATGCATGGAAATGGTGGGAAATGATGGTCTAAGGGAAGCTTTGAGTCTGGATGTGCCCTGGTCCATCAAGAGAAGACTGAGGGGAGACCTCATTGCAGTTCCAACTGCCTGGGCAGGGGCAGAGGAGGGGCAGGGACTGAGCTCTGCTCTGGGGGAGCAGGGACAGCACCCAGGGAATGGCTGGAGCTGTGTCAGGGCAGGCTCAGGTTGGATCTCAGCCAAAGGTTCTTCCCCCAGAGGCTGGTTGGGCACTGCCCAGGCTCCCCAGGGCAGTGGGCACAGCCCCAAGGCTGCCAGAGCTCCAGGAGGGTTTAGCTGATCCTCTGGGGCACAGGGGGTGACTCTTGGGGATGGGCCTGTGCAGGGGTAAAAGTTGGACCCTTGTGAGTTCCTTTCAACTCAGCATATTCCATGATTCTGTGATCAAGGGGAGCCCATGGTTATTTTTCACTGAAGTCATGTGCTCAGAAGTCTAGTTTATGGTACCTGTGAGGCCTAACAAGGTTAAGGGTAAGACCAGTGTTCCCAGACATGTCTGCCTTAGGGAGGTGGGTCTCAGTTTCAGGGCTCATCTGTAACAGAGGAATTTTTCTTGCCTGGGTTGTACCTGCAGGAACAAACCCACATTTAGCCCACGTGTGGGTGACCTTTAGGACCACTGTGAGAGCAGTGGATGTTTAGAAGGCCATATAGTGCTAGTGGGGCAAAGAAGTAACCAGAGTCTCCAGGAATATATATACATTGGGACCAGAAATCCTGCAGAGCCACTGCAGTGCCCACAGTTTTCTGGGAAGCAGCTCAGCTCCACTCTCTCAGGGGATGCAAATGCATGTGTATCCTGGCTGTGGAGAGCACAGAAACCCACAGTTCCCTCACAGACCTCTTCAGATTTTGCAGTTAAGACAGCCTTGGGGAGTACAGAACTGTGAGCTGTCATCTTTGAAGACAAAATGCTGCAAGTGGTGCTGTACTGGTGAGAGCCAAAATACAGACTGTCCAGCTCTCCAAGGATGCCTCTCAACATACAGAGCAGCCTGGGCACAAATACCACCTGCTGTACCCCTCCTGCTGTAGAGGTACCTCACCCTGAATTCAAGCCCATGCTTTCCCACAGTCTGACTTCTGGGGGCAGCAAGGTGAGCAAGAGACCCAAGGGCAGCCCACGGCACATTCATACTGTGTGTCCAGTGCCACCAGCATCTGCCATAGCCCTGGGCAGCTTGCTCAGGTCTCTGTGCACCAGGACAGTGCTGGAGAGGACAGTGGTGTCAGTCCTGGTACCCTGCAGCCAGGCACCAGCCCTTAGCCCACCCACAGCCTTCTCGTCTGCAGAAGCTTCAGAATCCTTCATCTACATCCCCCTTGCTGACCCTCGTGTCCCATTGCAGGAGAACAGTCCCACTTGCAGCTCAGGGAGGGGTGAGGGTGGGCTCTCACCCTGCTACCTCCCTCCTCTGCCACATGTAGACCACAGCAGGAATAATGGAGTGTGAATTCCTAATCTTCTGGGCATCTGACCCCTGTAATATATTGTTCTCCATTTCCCCCAGGGCAGCCTTGTTCCATTTGATAACTGGAAAGTATTTATCTGTGTCATATTAAGAGGCATTTGGATTAATTGTGAAATTGGCAGCCTTGGCCCTTCTTTGTTTAGACCAGGGTATAATTTGGTTAATTTTAGTGGTTTTCTTAACTTTGCCACAAGAAGGCGGAAATTTAGATTCCATTATTCAGCAAGTAGCTCTGAGGAATGTCCTTTGGCAGCAGGGACATGTGGAGGGGCCATAGAGCTCCTGGCAGCCTTGGAGCATTTGGTGTGCTGGGCGTGTTGAGTCTCAGCCAGGCCTCAGGAGTCCTTGCCACAAATCTCCATCCTTTCCTGGTCTGTGTTCCTCCTCCCAGACTGCTCTGCACTGTGCACACACCAGACTTGAGAGGCTGTCACTGTAGCACGTTCCTTTGTGGAAGACAGGGACATGAATGGTTTTACTGGGGATCAAAGTGCAGGTCAATCTAGTTGAGTGCCTGGTCCCCAGTCACAAGGACATGGCTGGAGGAGAGCATGGAATGCTCAGGGACCCTTCTCTCCATGAGTCTGTTTTCTAACCTGCTGTGCCTCAGAGCCTTCTTGAACCAGGCCCAACACCTCCATGTTTAATACCTTGCAATGGATTTCTCTTTCATGCATGTCTCTGAATGCCTTTGGAACCCATACAACCCTCTGGCATGTGCAGCATCCTGCAGCAAAGAGTTCCACAGTGTAACTATGAAGTGGGTGAGAAAATCTCTGCTTTTGTCTTTTTTAAACCTCATGCTTAAGCACTTCCTTGGTACTCTCTAGTTCCTGCAGTCAACAACCATTCCTCACTGATGCTGTTTGGACCACTCCTGACTGGACAGTCCTCCAGGCTGCGGTCTCCTGCCTCAGCCTTTTCCTTCCAAACTAAGGGTTCCAGCCCATTTCACCTCTCTTTGATCATCCTTGTTGGTCTTCTCTGTGGACTATTTTTGCCCATAGACATTACTTTTCTTTTGTATTTTTATCACTCAGCTACTCAGTATCAGGATATCTTTCTGTAGTTCTCCATATCAGGTGTCTTTCTCATGGAATCGCAGAACGGTCTGCGTTGGAAGGGACCTTAAAGCTCATCTCATTCCAACTCCCTGCTGTGGGAAGGGACACCTTCCACTAGACCAGTTTGCTCCAAGCCCTGTCCAACCTGACACTGAGTAATTGGACACTATGAGGAAAATTTCTCTGTCTCTTCATCTCAGTCACCATGTTGACCAGCACAAGCCCCGGCACAATTTCCTGCCTTTTGCCTTCACTAAAACAAACCTAATTTTTGCTCCTTATTTCTAAACATTCATATTCTATAACAACTGTTTAGCAGCTTTTGGTGAGGACAGTTCTTAGAAATGTTCTGAAAATCCAAGATCACTCAAGTCACCTTTATCCAGGTGCCTTAAAATAGCTCTGAGGCATGAGGCACCATGAAAGCTATTTGGATGTGTCTCCCCTAGACCACACACCTTCTGATTCTTCACTCCTCTTCCCCTAGCATGTCCAGAGGTGGTGCCAGGTCTGAACTCTGAGACACCCAGCCTGGCACTCCTGTCCCTTGCTGAACCTGCTGCACCTGCTGATGGCTTTGGTGCTGAGAGCCCATTTGGTTGGGGTTAGGGAAGGTGAAATCTGTTGATGTGAGTTGTGGCTTGGGGATAGGGATCCATTGATATAATACCTCAGAGAAATCCATAGCTGGTGAACTTCTGGGGTATTTTATGAGATTGGGGAGATTTTTTCTCTCACCCCTGGGCACTGGATCACACTAGTCAGGATACAGACAAACCATCAGTGGAGACACTTCACCGCATCTTGTCCTGTAGAGATCTGTGTGTCCTTTCCAAGCCAAGCTCAGCTCCTCCTGAAAGAGTATTCCAACAGGAATCTGGATTCTGCATAGAAACACAGGGCATCTGTCCCTGTACAACTGTAGGATAGTAATTATTTTCTTTTTCTGTCATCAGTGTTATTCATGATGAAAGAGGTCTGTAATTCCTGTGCAGCTTTCTTGTGTCTCCTGATCCTTGCCCACACAGCAGGGAACTGATTTCTTGTGTGTTTCAGAGAATT
This sequence comes from Manacus vitellinus, assembly GCF_001715985.3. NCBI lineage: Eukaryota > Metazoa > Chordata > Aves > Passeriformes > Pipridae > Manacus > Manacus vitellinus. The sequence goes on along the minus strand of NW_021939798.1, from coordinate 979,325 downwards.
GTGGCTCCTGGTCACTGAAATAAGAGGGACCAGTCATGACATGAGCAACTGGACCTGGAGTCCTAGTTAATGCCAAACCTTGCCTCTTGCAATAAACCCACCTATACTGACCTAAACACAGCCCTTTTTGGTCACAGACCTGGTGCTTTGAGTCTGGGTGATTTTGCAGATAAATTTAGACTGCAGGATATATTAAAATTTTTAGCCAGTAGAAGGATGACGTTCTTGAACAGCCTTCCAAACCGGAAAGTCGGGGCAAGGAGCCTATGTTGTTTGTAGATGGAACTTGATAAGTTAATGGAAGGGATTTTATGACATGACAGGAATGATCCCAGAGTGAAAAATTAAGTCATGCTATAATGGGCCCTGAATGTTCCATTTGTTTGCATCTCTGGGACCATGCTAAAAAGAGAGGGGTTCTTCAGTTCTTGATATTCTTTATTGCACTGTGGTTTATCATCCTGTGCTACAGAGCTTTATTTACTTGTCTAAAGGAACCACAAGTTTCTTTCCTGCTCGTGCAGCCTTGGTTTTTGGGATGGAGAGAGGAGCTTGCTTTCTGTCATAGCATCTTGGCCAGAGAGGGGATCAGGGTGTGCTGTGCTCTGAGTGTCAGAGCACTCCTGTGTGCCTGCCTGAGGCACCTCGCCCACACTAATGTGTTTATTGGACTTGGAGCTACACAGCCTTTTGCCCTTGACTGGACTGTCACATCCACCTGCATTTTTTCCTTCTTTTATGGGATGAAGTGTGTGTTCACCTGGGTTCACCCGGGAGTTTCTCTTTTAAAAGTCCTGTGGGTGCGGGGACAACAGGTGGATGTTTAACTACTTTGAGGAAAGGCTTCTCTGAGAGGAAAGGCTGAGAGAATTGGGATTGTTCACCCTGGAGAAGAGAAGCCTTCGGGGTGACCTAATTATGGCCTCCCAGCACCCAAAGGGAGCCTTCAAGAAAGACGGAGAGACTATTTACAAGGACCTGGCGTAACAGAACAAGGGGGAATGGCTTCACACTGACAGAGTTAGATGGGATATTGGGAAGAAATTCTTCTCTGTGAGGTTGGTGAGAGTGGTTGCAGCAATGCATTTTTCAGAAACTGGACTGTTCTGGAGACCTGTGCAGGGCTCAGCACTGATCCACAGTGGCAGCTGGAAAGCACGCACTGAAGAGGGAATCCCTCACAGCACAGTCCCATTCAGGTGTGCTCTGCAGTCACAGTCCTGCTCCCAGCACTGCTGACCACCGTGGGCATCCAGTGTCAGGGACAAGAAGAGTGTTTCTGTCCCACCCCTGAGCATAAAGGATGTCCATGTGCTGGCACAGGCCAGCTGTGCTGTTCCTAAGACTTCTCATGGTGTGGTGGAGAATGTGATGGCTCTGGAGCCAAGTGCTGTGGAGCAGATGTGAAGGTTGAACTGTATTTTATTCCTGCACATAAGATCTCCTTTCCATTCCTTCTCATTCCTTTTGGATTGGTCATGCATCTGTAGGCATTGTCTATTGAGTCTGCTCCATATTAAAGTGTATCTTGACATCATCAATGAACACTAGAAGATAGGATATACACAGTTTCTCTAGGGAGGTTACTTATAAAAAGCTCTCACCTGGCAGCTCTGTTAATGTGTTGTGGCAGTGGTTGGCACAGGGTGCCCACCAAAGCCATACCTTGGTCTCTCCCACTGTATCACCTAGGCTTTTTGCCCTGTCCAGCTGCTCTTGCCAAAAGTCGAGAGCAAGACAGGCAGAGGTCTGCACAAGAACAGTTTCACTGGGCTCTGAGGAGGGGATGACAGGGTCTACAGGGATCGGCAGCTGCTCTTCCTTTCCGGGCCTCTTGCTTTCTGAAGCAGCCAAAGGAAGGGAGGGTCTAGGTCACCACCCTGAAAAGCAGAACTGGAGGTGACCCCTGTCAGCAGATATGTTCTTACTCAGTGTTCAGACCCACATCACTGGGCCAGAAAGGCGACACGACACACCCAGCGCTCAGGTCCGCTCCAAAGTCTGGCTCAGGTTAGTCCCTGTTGCAGCAGGAACACACCCCGTGGGCACAAGCCCTCTGCCAGCAGTCTGGGACCTTTCCCAAAGCCCTGCTGGGTCAGTGTGTGGCCTTTCCCACCCACTGAATGCTCCCTCTGCCAACTCAAGCTGGCGAGGCCCCTGTGCCAGGCAGCAGGACTGTCCAGTCTGGCTCTGCCTCAGCTGCTCTCCTGCTTGAGAACCGCCTTCATCACTTTATTAATAGTGTTTGTCACTCTGGGGCTTGTTCCTTCCCCTCCTTCTGGCATCTAATAAAGAGGCATGGGTCCAGTTTGAGCTCATTTTCCATTTCAAATCTCTGCCATGTTTTCTTTCTTTTAGAAAGATTTTGTTTATTGCGTTTCTAAAATGTAACACAATACGAGAGACAAAGATCAGACATAACCGCAAATGCCGCAGGATTAGGACGCAGTTAAATGCTGCAGCCATAACCGAGGGCGTTCAAATGACCTACAAGAGAAGTCAGTGCTTGCTTGCAGAAATGTGGGCTGGCAGCTGCTGGCAGGGGTGCAAGAGGCACTGGGAGAACCTTTTGGGGTTGGCCAGACACAGCCAGAACTGCCTGGTGGACACGATACTACAATCCACATGCAGGAAGAACCTGACCTCAGAGCTGGGCTCCACAGGCCTTTAGCACGTGACTCTGGAATGCACAAACCCAGAGCAGAAACACCCTTGCTGTGTAATTCCAGGGACCGGGGCAAGAAGGCTTAGGCTGGGACAGAAGCTGCCCTGCCCTTGTAGGCAACCTAGCCTTGCAAGAGACACAACCACCTCTTTGGTGGAAGACAAGGTTGATGAGTGCAGAACAGCTCTCCGTGTCAGTAAGTTTTTTCCTGTATCCAGTGCAATGCTATGAGAAAACTCAGACTGGATTTTTTGGACACTTGTATCCAGGAGCTCGGGTATATCAGAGTAGGATGGGTAAGTGTGGGGTAGGGCCTGGCCTCAGGAATCCCCCACACTTCACTCATTATGTGGCTGTCAGAGCCATGAATTGGTGGTAGAAGCAGTGTCAGTGTTAATGGCAACAGTGATGCTGGTAACGTGAAGTACCAGGGTCACTTCCAGAGACCAGGGATTCCCATTCCACTGGAACAGTTTTGGTCAGGGCTGGATTTAAACCAAATTCTGGAAACAATGCAGTTGCCTTCAGATTAGGAGCATGGTTTGTCCTTTGTAACCAGCCCAGGCTGCACTGCCACCAGCAGAAACAGCTCATTGCTAAAAGTTTATAAATTAAGCAAAATCAAATCAAATAATAGCTTAGAAAAAAGTGCTGCTTCTCTCCAAAGCCTCATGCTGCCAGTGTCCTTAGCCCACCAAGGCTGCTGGCACTAGGGCTGTCCCCAGGTGTGCAGGGCTTCTGTACCTGGTGTGATCCAAGCCCCACCATCCCCAGCACTCAGCATTCGTGAGTCAGACCTGGACAATTCACAAGATTAGCCTAAATGTGGTTTTGCAAAAAGAACAAGCAGCAAGAACAAATCTGAGTCTGATAACTGCATTTTGAGCCTTTTCAGAATACTTAGAACGTTACTGCTTATTTTAAGATTTTTAAGTTTATTTTAAGATTACTATCAAAACTACAAGTACAAGCCAGATTCATAAGGAGGTGTTTTTTCCTAACTCAGAACTATCTGCATATGTTGTCCAGTCAAGTTCTAGCAGTATTTTTAACTGACTGTTTTGTCATGGAAATAGCCCTGGACACAAGAACAGGGCTAAGGACTGGTGGCAAATGCCAGGTAGCCCTTGAACTGCAATCTTTAAGTGCTTCTAATCATAGGATAATATAATCACAGACTGGTTTGTGTCAGAAGGGACTTTAAAGATCATCTTGTTCCACCCCCTGCCATGGCCACAGACACCTTCCACTAGCCCAGGTTGCTCCAAGCTCCGTCCAACCTGGCCTTGGACACTTCCAGGGATGGGGTAGCCACAGCTTCTCTGGGCAACCTGTGCCAGGGCCTCATGACCCTCACAGACAAGAATTTCTTCCCAATTACCCATTTAACCCTGCCCTCTGTCAGTTTGAAGCCATTTCCCCTTATCCTATCACTCCAGGCTCTTGTAAATACTCTCTCTCAATCTTTCTTGTAGGTTCTCTTAATCTCAAGCCAAATGCAGAAACCACAACACCACTGACAAAAATCGATGTGCTGGTAGCCCAGTGCTGGCCCACGGTCAGGGCAAAGGCTGTGGGTGACTGTGTAGGTTTGTGCCATGTCCCAGCTCCCAACCCACCTTCTCCATCCACTGTACTGCATTTCTGGGGATGTAGGGAGCAGTGTTGTAGCTTTGGCCTCCTGGGTGTTGCATCTCTTTCTCAGTGTGGAAAGAGATGGCGAATGGGGGAGCAGGCTGGCTGTGGTGGCAAGGGACTTGCAAAAGAGTCAGGGCTAAGCACAGGGCAGTAGGGACTGGGGTCTCCACAGGGTTGTGTCATGGGGCTTTAGACAACATGAAGCCTGCAGGAAGGCTTGGGTACCAACCCTGGGTCTGCCATCCATGCCTTCAATGTTGTTGCCATGACCAGACCTGGACAAGTGCTGTACAAGAGCAGGAGTTGAGACACTGAAGTGCTCAGGCTGCTTCGTGTCAACATGATGACTTATCCTCTGTCTTTGACATACAAAAGTGAAATTTTACTTCCAAGACTCCTGCAATCTCTCTGCACAGGCAGACTGCTGCTTTTTTCAAAGCTTTCATCCTTTTCCCCTACGTGGATGACTCTGTTTTTCCCCCTGTCTCTCTGCAGCATTTGCTGTATGTGTCTGGAGCACAGTGCAATGTCCCGTCATCGTCTCCATCCATCTCTTACACCCTCATCCATCACTCACACTGGGCATGGGCTCTGCCAGCAGCTTTCCCTGGATGGTGCCAGGAGCTGAGGCTACCTCTGTGCCAGTGCAGAACCTGTGTGGAGGAGCAGTGGTGCTGCAAGAGAAGGCATCGTGTGAGGACAATGTGTGTAAAAGGGGAGTCCCCTCCGCTCTGTCTCTCTAAAGAGCCCATCTCCTCTGGCTGCCAACATACAGAGAGCTGGCTCCACAAGACATCTGAGTATGGGGCTGAGCAGTCACTGAGCAAAGTCTGCATTTGCATGGGTATTTTCCAAAATTCCCAGCTCTCTTGGCCAACATCATGTACAAGAGCTGAGATTTTCATTCCCAGCCATGCCAGTGATGACAATGTGCCCCTTCTGCTGTGGTGTGTGATGTAGGGAGGACTTTCTTGCTTCCTGTTTGTAAGGTGATGAGGGCTGTGTTAAATACTATTTGGAGCAAAGAAATAATTTTTTTTTCAAGTTTCTCTGAATCACAGAATATGCCAAGTTGGATCGAGCCCAACTCCTGGCCCAGCACAGGCCCATCCTCAAGAGTCACCCCCTGTGCCCCAGAGGATCAGCCAAACCCTCCTGGAGCTCTGGCAGCCTTGGGGCTGTGCCCACTGCCCTGGGGAGCCTGGTCAGTGCCCAACCAGCCTCTGGGGGAAGAACCTTTGACTGAGATCCAACCTGAGCCTGCCCTGACACAACTCCAGGCCATTCCCTGGGGTCCTGTCGCTGGTCACCACTGAGAAGAGATCAGCGCTGGGCCTGAACAGGGTTGAACACCCTGGAATAATCCCTGGAAGTGGTACAGTGTGGCCCCTGTCTTAGCTAATGACAAACCTCTCTGTGTGAGTGCATCACACAGAGACTTTTAAAAGCCAGAAGCAAGGAACGTGTGCTTTAGGAAACAGATCAGCTCACCTGTTCCTTAGCTCACAGTCAGGCTCTAGAAGCTCCTGTTTCACCTTGGTGAATGCACAGGTAGGTGAGTACTAGGCTCTAGTGCCTGAACTTGCATTGTGGGCATTTGGTCAGATGGATGACAATGACAGAGAGAGCTCTGAGAGCTGCACTGTGATGCTGACCTGAGACAGACTGTTCTCAAGGCCCTGGATGTTTACTGCAGGGTGCTGGTGCTCTGTGTCTGATCAGGCAGCTGGCACTGGGCACCCTTTGGATTTTGCACAGATGTCAGCTGAGGGATTTTGTATAGCACAGGCCTCCTCCAGCTCCCTGAGCTAGCTTATTGGTTAGCAAAGGTTTCAACCTTTAGGAAGGTTAATAATAAAAATCATGAAGTCTTGAAGAAGTAGTAGCAGCCACGGAGCAGGAGTGTTTTGCCATTGCCTTTTCCCCACAGTTCATCACTCAGAAATGTCCCCCTGGGCTCACCCTAGATCCCATCCTGGCTCTGCCAGGCGTATCCACACATCCCATTCTTGTGCAAGGGAAGGAAGTAGCAATAGTGTTAGTTCTGCAGCACTGCAGGCAGGACAATAAAGAGGGATGTCATCCCTCTTTGGGATGCTGTGGTGGTAGTCTGAGCCCATCAGGTGCGTTACCCTCCAGGAGACATCTCCTGCGACAAGGTTAGACTCCAGCTACATCACTGGCAGCCTTATGTTCCTGTGGTGGTCACCATGTGCCACCATATTGACCCAGAGTCATTCAGATTCACTTTTCAGGTTCTCAAATCTGATATTTTCATAGAATCACAGAGTGGTCTGGACTGGAAGAGACCTTAAACCTTGTTCCAGCTCCCTGCCATGGACGGAGACACCTTCCACTAGCCCAGGTGGCTCCAAGCCCTGTCCAACCTGGCCTTGGACACTTCCAGGGATGGGGTAGCCACAGCTTCTCTGGGCAACCTGTGCCAGGGCCTCACCACCCTCACAGGGAAGGATTTCTTCCTAATATCTAATCTAAATCTACCCTCCTTCAGGTTAAAACCATTTCCCCTTGTCCTGTCATTCCAGGCCCTTGTTGCTCTCCAGCTCTCCTGGAGCCCATTTAGGCACTGGAAGGTGTTCTAAAGTCTCCTTGGAGCTTTCTCTTCTCCAAGAATTTTCTGTGTTTATCTTCTCTCACTACCACATGATGACTACATGCAATGCTGTACATGGTAGAAACTCTCCACATTAGCTTTTGGGTGCTACTAGAATATAATAAATTACCTTACAGAGGTCACACCAGCCTGCCTGTGCTCACAGTGCAGCATGAGGGAGTCCTTCTCCTGGGAAAGGCCTTGGGTGCTAAGTGGTGTGCCATGGACGTGGACGCACAAGCAGTGAATCAATTCTTGAGCAGTTAATTTTAGGATTAGTTATTTCAGAATCACATAATTTGTGAGTTTGATTCTGTCCCAGATATTTTCAGCCTATTTAAGGACTGACAGAGAGGTGGATTCTGGGGGGATCTGGGGAATAACCCAGTTCCTGATCACCATTTCCTCTGCTATTTTTCATGAATTAAAGCTTCTTTTTATGAAAAATGAAGGAGAAATCACTCCTTTTCAAAACTCGAGGGGCTGGGGCTGAGGCCAGAGCTGAGCTACTCCCCTTAGAACAGCCCCTATCCCTCATCATCCACCCCAGGCTGGAGGCCAGGAGCTGCCCTGGATCAGGAGAGCTGCCATTTCCCATCACTGTGCTCTTTGCTGCTGTCTAAGGCCTCATGGCCTATGGGCAGCTTGGAGCAGATATCAACACTGAAAATTGGGAGGCTGGGAAGGAGACCCTGTCCTAAAACTCCTGGGGGTGCAAACAGCTGGCAAACCTCAGTGTGAGCATGGGGATCACACTGTGACCAAACACTGGGTGAGTTTGCCTTGAGTGAAGATTTTACAGTGTCATATTCAAACAGTTCTGTTCACTGGGTCTTGGCACTGACCCCACGAAGGGGTTGCACAAGAAGCTGCATGGAATAGCTCCTCAGTGAAGGGGGGATCCAGGCTTGTGGCAGGTTTCCTTGGTTTGTTTTCTGTTCACTGGGGAAGTCCCCATCCAGGCACTCCTCCTGCCCTGCAGCTCCTCTCATGGAGGTTTAAGTGGTGAGCAGGTCACTTCTCCAGGGCATGGCAGGAATGTGCAGATCTGTGGGAAACAGCCTGCAGTGCTGCTGCCCTCAGTGCCGTCATGGGGTGGGACTTTCTGCATCTCTGAGGAGGCAGAAGGGAGTTCAGTGAGGGGAATCATCCAACAGGGATATGATCTGCAAGGCAAACTATGAGATAATAGCAGTGGTGCAGCACAGGAGGGTCTCAGGGGAGCAAAGGCCTCTTGGTGTTCTGAGTATAGGGACAGAGTGGTCAGAGTTGCCTTCTGCCTTGCCAAACATGACATGGCTCTGAGGACCACGCAGGAATCCTGTGGAGCTTGTACACAGCAGGACTTCATCAGCATTTGCAGCAAGCCAGTGCAAATGTTCATGGGATATTTACCCCCAGAAATCCAGAGCTACTTTTACTGTCTAAACACTAAACACCAGCCTTGAAACACATGAAGTCTACGTTTAGTGAGATGGTTTTGTCAGCAACATTCCTGCAAGCAGAAGCCCAGAAATACAAACACACCACAACAAACATGTGAAGAATTTGATAAGGCTGAACTGCATCTCTGAACATCTCTTTCCTGGTTTTTCTCTCTGTGTATGTAAAGTTTTATGGTGGGTCATGATGGCTTAAGAGACACTCCACATACGTTAGAGCTAAATGTATTTGCTTCCACTTCAACCTCCAATAGAGCAAATAGGAAGACAGGGGTGGATTTGATGGATCCAGTATCTGAGGAAGTGTAAGCCCTGCTCATTCCCAGCTCAGTGCATGCAGGAGTGGCACAGGGGAAAACCTGAGAAGGGGGAAAGTGAAAGTTAGATGCCTGGCCCATGCTGGCAGGGAAGAACTGTGCAGAACATTAAACTGCATCATAGCAACCCAAGCAGAACCCAGCCTCTTGGAAGTGTCACAGAATCACAGAATATGCTGAGTTGGAAGGGACCCACAAGGATCATCCAGTCCAACCCTCAGCCCTGCACAGGCCCATCCCCAGGAGTCACCCCCTGTGCCCCAGAGGATCAGCCAAACCCTCCTGGAGCTCTGGCAGCCTTGGGGCTGTGCCCACTGCCCTGGGGAGCCTGGGCAGTGCCCAACCAGCCTCTGGGGGAAGAACCTTTGCCTGAGATCCAACCTGAGCCTGCCCTGACACAGCTCCAGCCATTCCTTGGTGCTGTCCCTGGTCCCCCCAGAGCAGAGCTCAGTCCCTGCCCCTCCTCTGCCCCTGCCCAGGAAGGTGGAACTGCAGCTGAACACACCAAGTGCCCTCAGTGTCCTCACACGCCTTCAAATCAAGGCCCTTCCCCATCTTCATTACCCTCCTTTGGACACTCTCTAATGGCTCAATCTCTTCCTTCCATTGTGTCCCCCAAACTGCCCCAAAGTTGAGGTGAGGCCACCCCAGGGCAGAGCAGAGTGGGACAATCCCCTCCCTGGCGATGCTGGGTCTGATGCCCCCAGGGCAGAGTTGGCCCCCCTGGCTGCCAGGGCACTGCTGACTCAGGGCCAACTGGCACCCACCAGGACCCGCAGGACCCTTTTCCAGCACTACTTTCCAGCATCTCACTCCCCAGTCTGTCCGTACATCCCAGGGGCAGAATCCGGCACTTTCCCCTTGTCCAAATACATATGGTTGGTGTTGTTCAAGCAGACGTTTCTAAATGTTAGAAGCAAAGTGCACGTTGAGGTATTGTGGCTAATCCTACACAGGCCACATCTCAACCCTGTAGGTTTGCCTCCAGTCCTGCTGCCATAGGCTCTGTATCCAAACTGTTGGTCGAGCAGCACTGTCTCGGGTGGTGCTGGAGGCCTCTGCTCAGACACCAGGCTCAGCCCTGGAGCCCTGCATTCTTCATGTGACACAGACGCGCTCCATCTCCTTTTTGCCTTTTCTTTTTAGGTTGCTGAAGTGCATTTGGAGGACAGCAGTGGCACCGAGCAGAGGGAGAGGTGTCAGTCCCTGTGTTAGATCCCAGAGCAGGGCTCAGGAAGTGTTTGTTTTCCTCCAGTGAGTGGCTGATCCGAGTTCTGGTATTCCTGGTGCACACCTTGACACAAAGCTCACTTCTGGAAAGTTAGAAAGAACCATGATCCAGCAATTTACTTGAAATGTGGAGACCTGAGATGTCAAAGGGGGTTGCTAGGACCTGGACAGCAAATTTTTCAGTTTAGGAATTTTCCAGCCAAACAAATAGTTTTGTTGGAATATGAACTGCTAAAGCCAACTGTTTCTCAGCGAGATAAAGTTTTTCCTCACTTCTAAAAATAATTTTTTATTTTAATGGTTTTGTTCATTTTTTCCTGAGAAGAAGTTAAAAATATTAAAAAATAAAAATATTTTAGAATTATCCAATTATCTCCCCCAGCAGGACAGACTCAAAATAATCTGTGGTGTCTGTGGGCACTGCACTGGCTGCCCAGGGGATGGGGGAGGAGGGTAAGGGGAGGTGAGGAGCAAGGTAAGGGGTGAAGGGCAGCCTGTCTGGGTGTGCTGCTCCATTACCTCCTCCTGCAGCTGCAGGAGTGGGAGAAAGGCAGCACCCAAGGGGTTTTGCCCAGTGTGGTCCATCGTCAGGGCAGGGACAGTGTGAATTGCTGTGTCGTGGCCCCAAGAAGAGTGGCAGCAGGTGCCAGGGATACAAGAGGTGACACATGAACACTCTACACTGCTGTGACTCAGAGTCAACAAAGGGAACATGTGAGATGATGCTATGAGTGGCATGACCTGGCTGCACAAAAAGGGCTCAGGTACCTCACCTGAACAGCCACTGCCCCAGGGGCAAGGATCCATCCACATGGGAAGGGAAACATCAGTTTAGATCTCAAGTCTCCCTGTGCAGGACACTTCAACAACCCCACCATGTGTCTGAGACCATTCTCCAAACCCTCCTGGAGCACTGGCAGCCTTGGACTGTGCCCACTGCCCTGGGGAGCCTGGTCAGTGCCCAACCATCCGCCGGGGGAAGAACCTTTTGCTGACATCCAACCTGACCCTGCCCTGACACAGCTCCAGATGTTTCCTTGGGTTCTGTCACTGGTCACAGAGAGCAGAGATGAAGCTGCCCCTCACGAGGAAGATGTAGACCCCAGTGAGGTCTGACCTCAGTCTCCAGCTGAACACACCAAGTGCCCTCAGTGTCCTCACACGCCTTCAAATCAAGGCCCTTCCCCATCCTCCTTCCCTCCTTTGGACACTCTCTAATGGCTCAATCTCTTCCTTCCGTTGTGCCCCCCCAAACTACCCAAATGCTGAGGTGAGGCCACCCCAGGGCAGAGCAGAGCAGGACAATCCCCTCCCTGGCCCGGCTGGCCATGCTGGGCCTGATGCCCCCAGGACAGGGTTGGCCCTCCTGGATGCCAGGGCACTGCTGACTCAGGGCCAACTGGCCATCAATCAGGAATCCCAGATCTCTTTCCACAGCACTTGTCTCCAGCCTCTTGTTCCCAGTCTGTCTATACATCCCAGGGGTTGCCCCATTCCAGGTGCAACTTGGTACTTGTCTTTGTTAAACTTCAAATGGTTGGTAGAATCAACCAAGTCCCACCTGGGTCTTTATGTGTGAGCATGTGTAGGGGGAAGCGAGTCTGAGCCTCATCCAGGCTACGTTGGTCTCTGGACAGAAAACAAGGAGGCTTCTCCTCAGGCATCTGCTCCACAGGGTCTCCAGTGTCTTGCAAGGAAGTTCCCATGTGCTACCATGGTAGTCCAGTGCAATGAATTTAATATTTATAGGCAGGGAGAAATGGAACATGACCTGTAGTGTGCATAGCCTTCAATTTATGTGTTGGCAGCAGTGGTTGATGGGAGATGTGCTCTAGGGCTCAGAAGTGTGTCTAAGCTTTGTAAATACAATCAGTTCAGGCTAAGCAAGGGAACAATGTGGAATATTTTGAGGCCAAATTTCACTTCAGAAAAAAACACCATTTAGCCAGTGGTGCTTGAGTGTGTTGTGAAACATGTGTCTGCGGGGTCACAACATGACCTCCTGGCTCAGACAGTAAGGGCCCCGGCACACTCACTGCACATTAAAATGTTGCATATGCTCTGAGTGCAAAAAGATTGTACACAGTGCCTGCAAGAAGCCTTTCTGAAAGACTTTTGCCTCAGCTGGTGGTCTTGCAGCCTCGACACTGGATGTCTGGCTCATGCTCTCTATTTTTCAAAAACAATAATCATAATCCATATAAAACTGTCATATTGGTTCAACATGTACGTCACCAGAGCCCTGCCTAATTTATCAAAGATTTAGTGTTCAGTTGAACAAAGTCTCATTTTTGTAAGCAGATGCAGTTTGCTGGATTGTCCTGTCATCACCCACTGTTCCCACTGGAAAGATGCATCATATCAGCAACTTCAAAAAGTCCAGAAAAATGGACATTTTAAAACAGCAATGTAAACACTTATTGAATGTTTCATGTTAGTCTTGAATTAAATAGAGAGTTCAAGGACTAAAGCTGCTTGTGTCAAAGTGGGTTTGCAGCCCTACAGCCACCAGTGGATGGATGGTCACAGCGGGGATGGGGCATTGCATAGCAGCCACACCACTAGAAAAGAGACCACAAGCTGCTCAGGGAAGATCAAATGCAGAGGTGGTAGCTGGGATTGTCTGTTCAAAGGTGTGGCACACAGCACAGCCCTGCCCTGTCTGGATGCCCGCAGGACCATTTCCATGTGTAGTGGCAGCATGTCAGGCTTTGGTAGGAATAGTTTGGCATAGGAGATGATGAAAGAGCCACAATGGTGAGTGGAGAAGGCAGGGGTGGAAGCATACAGCAGAAGGGAGGGCCTCACCTACAATACTGGGGCAGTTTGGGGCACCATAATATAAGGAAGATCTGAAGCCATTAAAGAGTGTCCAAAGGAGGGTAATGAAGATGGGGAAGGGCCTTGATTTGGAGGCATGTGAGGACACTGAGGGCACTTGGTGTGTTCAGCTGGACAAGAGGAGACTGAGGGGAGACCTCATTGCAGTTCCACCTTTTCCTGTATTGGGGGGGGGGGCCCAGGGGGGCAAAAAGAAGGCGGGAGGGCAGGGGATGAGCTCTGCGCTGGGGGACCAGGCGACAGCAGCCAGGGAGAAGCTGGAGCTGTGTCAGCAGGTCAGGTTGGATCTCAGCCAAAGGTTCTTCCCCCAGAGGCTGGTTGGGCACTGCCCAGGCTCCCCAGGGCAGTGGGCACAGCCCCAAGGCTGCCAGAGCTCCAGGAGGGTTTGGCTGATCCTCTGGGGCACAGGGGGTGACTCCTGGGGATGGGCCTGTGCAGGGCTGAGGGTTGGACTGGAAGATCCTTGTGGGTCCCTTCCAGCTCAGCACATTCTGGGATTTCGGGATTCTGGGATTCTGTGGTGGTAAGGGCTGGGTTTGCACAGTCTCTGAGCCCAGGCAGCAGGGCTGGGTGTGCCCACAGTCCGTCCCAGGCAATGCACATGGGGATAGCTTTATGTCCCACCTGCAAAGTGACAAAGTGACACAGGGATCTTTGGGGCTTTCTTCCTGGCCAGTGCACCCTCCCTATGGGCACTCTGTGTGAAATCTCTCAGAAGTGGAGCACACTGTAAGGCAGGACAGAGGGACACAGTGTCTGAGCTGCAGCCAGGGACAGGCTGTGGGGGGAATGGGCAGAGCAGGTGGAGTGAGGTAGATGAGAAAGCAGATGGCAAAATCCCTGCTGGTGCAGGGTAGGGAGAGGGGTGTGAGACAGTCCTGGCACACAGAGTGTGGAGGAGATGGTATCATATACAATGCACTATTCCCACTTCCTTATACAGTAAATTGGTAACTTTTTTGTGTTAAATCAGATTTTATCACTGAATCAGTCTTGCACTTTTCTATTCTTGTTCTCCACAAATGACCTTTTTTAGTTCTCCTCAGCTCTTTCCTGATGGGACTCATTAGGAACTTGTGCTAACTCTTACAAGCAATCACTTTCACTCAGCATCTGGAGATTTTTTTCAGACAATGCTCTGTTGAAACAGTCCCTGCAGCTTTCCTCTGCTGTGCTTAGTATCACAGCCCCTCCTGGCCCATGTGCCTGCATCCCACAAATATGGTTGATGTGAGCTGAATCTTTTCCCTCCCTGTTTCTGGTGAGATGAGAGTATCATCAAGCATCTCCTTGCATACATAGTTGCAGAAGCACAACTTGAATTTTCAGAAATTCTTTGAGAGCTTTTCTGATGTATTTTGACCATAAGCCCCACGTAAACCTCGAAGTAGAACAATGTGGTAAACAAACAATTCCTCCATCCTTCAAAAACTCTCAACATTTTGTACCTGATGTGGTTGAATTCTTCATAAAGGCTTTAGCACTGGTGAGTGCCAATCACATCTTTGATGTCAGAGTATAGGCTTTGCACATGTATTTGACCTTGCAGGGTGTTTATACATTTCCTGCATGTAAAAGCTGACTGGTGTTTGCTCTTTTCTTTTGCTGTGTGTGTCACATAATTAGCAGCTTCATCTATGTTGTGTGGAATTATTCTGTCACACAGTTTTCTCAGCAAACCAGAGTCATATAAAGGAAGATTGTTCTCATTTGTAGATTTATTCTGTATTTCTGACAGTTTAAGAGCTCTCTTGCGTGGGTACCCCATGGCTGTGTTTTTTGAAAATACCCCTGACTTTCTGCAAATATTCTGTGTCCATGGATGGAAATTCTTCTAGCGAAGCAGCCAAGGATACAGACCCAGCAGACAGGGAAAATGAAGCAGGCAATAGGGAATTCTAAAGTCTTCCCATGCAAAGTAATTAATTCCCATGTCAGTAATTAATTGTCTGTGGTGTGATCCTTCACAAATGCCAGCCTTTGTTCACTGTTCCCCAGACTGATTTGAGACTTTGTCCTTACCAGTTCCTATTCTCTTCCAGAGGTCACCTTGGTGTCTGCTTCTCTCCCTGCTCATCCAAAGTGGAGCAGCCAGAATCTGGACCGGCCCCTCCAGGCACGGTGATGAATGGTGGGATCAAACAGGATCGCTCTGACCATAAAGGTGAACCAGGTGGAAATGAAGAGGAAAAGGCACTCAAGGAAAAATCTGCCAGTGAAGTGAGAGATGGCACCAAGCTCCAGCCCCCGCCCTTTGCGGAGCGGAAGAATGGTGAGTTCCTCACCTGGTGGTGTCAAGAGAGGGGAATGGAGATTGGATCAGTGCTGGTTTAACATGTGCTGGGTTTGTGGTTCATCATTATTCTTATGCGTGGTGCTTTTGAGGATGTTTCTGATGGCATCATTTTCAGATTTAATGGAACTGTATACTCCTGATCTCAGTATTCCTGGGTCAGCCATAAATGCTGTTGTCACACTTGAGGCAGTTACTATATTCTTTGTGATCCAAGTGTTTGGCATAATTTTGGCTGAAATGTGGAATTTCAAGGTCTTAGGAAGGCTGGTGTTCTGACTGTAGCAATGGGATTGCTGGGGAATTAGAGTGATGTGAAGTTGATCAGTGGAGAAGAAATGGAAAGGGTATTTGATTTGCCAAGGCACCGATAGACTGCTCTGCTCTCACTGGGCACTGGGTGTTTCAGATAACCTTGTCCTCAGCAAAATTGCTTCAGATTGACATAACAGAGATCAGAATTTTGTCCAGGCCTCTGCAAGGGTCATTTGTCTGGTCATGGGTCCAGCAGCAACTCCTGCTGGCAGATATTGCTCCAAGTTTCATTGGAGGTCTGTCACTGGAAAGCCGATGGGCAGAAAACCCCCAGTTCAGCCTGTGCAAAGCACACTTAGGCTGAGGAGTTGTTTGCCATTTCTTTCAGGCAACTGTATAATACATGAAATGAAAAAAATTCCTTTTGTACACTCTAAGGCTTTCGACATTAAGTCCTCAAAATATCATGCAATGTGAAAGTGCAGCCTGAAGGCACTATTTTTGCTTTGTGTCTTTGATTGTTTGCATTATTGTACAGGACTCAATTTTTCTCAATCACTATAAATCAGAAATAATCCAAATGATGTCATCATGGCAATGTACTGGTGTCAGACTGGAGTAACACAGCAGAGAGCCAGACCTAGGGCCTGCCCACAGTCAGACTCAGTCATACCGGTGAGGGCTATTCTTTCCTACAGTCCCAAATATCAAAGAGTACCTAAGATAATATAGTAACAACAGGAAAAATGACGTGGACTTGTAAAGGGACAAACTGTTCGCTGCTGCTAAAAAAAAATCACATTTTCTCTGTAGCTTTCACATTGCTTTTTGTATCCATTTTTCACCTGGTTTTTGTTATGGGAAGGCAAAGGAGGAAACATCACCACGTGCCCACAGGCATGGCGGCTTCCAGCACTGTTCCCTAAGCCCTGCAGCAGTACCAGCACCTGCCTGGCAGCTGACCCTCTGCCAGGAGTTTGTGTCCCCTGGGGCTTAGGCCTGGTGGCCCACCAGCACGTGGCTCCACCCCTGCAGTCTCTCCACCCTGGGCTGTTTGCCCTCTCTAAGTAAGAAGAGCCCCCTCCTCAGCCTGGGCATCCCTCCAGCCCCTTGCTCTGCTCCGTTTGCCTCCCCTCCCTTTCTTTAGCACATTCAGACAGCACAGGGGCTCAGCTATTCCTGCCATCCCGTGTGGGAGCAGCCGGCTCCCTTCATCTCACATCATTCTGGGAGCTGGCAGGGCCGCCCAGTGTCACACACGTCATGTGGCACCCAGGACTGCCTTTGATGTCCCATTCTGTGGTGTGACAGCTCCCACAGGGCCCGTGGAGCCTGAGGAGCACCCGGCTTGGAGGGAAGAGGGAAGGGGACATCCCGTGGTCCCCCAGGCTGCCCCCACAGCTGTCACCTCCCTTTGCCCTGCAGGACATGCAGAGCCCTGTAGCTGATTTGTCCCTGCCCAGAGCAGAGCCTCCCTGTGCCCCTCAGTGCCATTTACTGGAGTGTCACAGCAATGACCTTCTACCCTGTCCCTCGGTGGGGGGTCAGTAGTTGGAATTGACTTGAGGAAAAAAGCAAGACATCAGTGTCTCCTCATATGCCACCCCCATGAAGGGCAGCCACAGGGGTGTATTCAGCACTCCCACCTTCATCCCACACACACGAGGGAGAGCAGCAGGAGGGAGCAGGGACCCACCATCCAAGATAGTGCCACTGAAGGAGACAGTGCCTAGGAATGAGCTGGGTGAAAGGGATGAAGCTTTTAGGACTCTCCCAGGGCATGTAAGGAGAAGCAAATGCAAGATGCGTGACCCCCCCACTCCTCCTGTCCTGTTGCATCCCACCTCCTGAGGGTACAGGTGTGCACACCTCAGCCAGGTAGGACCTGCCCCTTGCTCTGTGCTCCATCCACCTGTGGGCTGGTGATCTGTGGTGGTTTGGTGAACATTGCACAGACACCCATCTGTCAAGGGCACAGCTCCTCAGCAAGGACTAGTTCCTGCCCAGGTCTCAACTTTCAAACTGCCGTCTTTATTTGACTTAACTTTGATTTAATAAAAACAGTCTAGCTAGAATATTTTTAAATAGGAAAATAGTCTTTTTAACTCTAGTATTACTAAAAAATGGCTGAGGGGATTTCATTTAAATTTGTGAAAATAAATCACCTTTGAGCAACCAGAAAGCCCATTTGGCAGGACCTACAAAGTCCCAGGACTGGATGCATAGGTCCAGGAAAATGGAGACTGTTACCTCTACAACAAGCAGGAATCACAACCTCTGCTTGCCCAGCCCCTGGGCTTGTACCCCCAGCCCCTGGCCCTGACCTGCCCCAGGATATAACACTGTCAGGCTTCCCTTTTACCATGACTGTGCCCAATCCACAGCCCATGGTGTTTATACACGCAGTGACATCATCTCCTCCCAAATTCTGGTCCACACTGGCCTGAGCCAGGCTGAGCTGTGAACTCTGTCTCAGAAGAGCCTCAGAAGAGGCAAATATGACTCTGGGTCTTCTTAAAGTCACTAGTGATGTTGGGTTTAGAGGTGAGGTCTAGCCCCCCCCAGCCTGCTCATTGTGCATCTTTGCTGGGCACAGGATACGTGGGCTCTGGCATTCTGCCTTGCCAGAGGCACTTTGATCTCAGTGCAGTGACTTCACCATCTCCAACTCTCCTCACTCCATTTCATCTCTCCACGCAGTGAGACTGTTGAGGTGCAAGGTCAGTGCATGGCATCCTCAGAGTGAGGATACACTGTATTCTGCCTACACCTCTGTTCCTCCCAAGGTTGGTTACACGCAAAGGCAGACTCAAAAGCAGTAAGATAATTCTTGGTGCAGTGGGAACACAGGCCCCTGCAAGGGGTCCCCAGCAACCACCTCCCTGGAGTGCTGGAGCCTTCAGTTTGTGAACCATGAGGGACAGTGTCTGCACTGCACAACGTGAACCACAGTCCCGTTGTGCAGGTACCAGAGGTCATCACACCCCAATCCAAAGGTGCTTAGTACATCATCCCTCACAGGCTCACTCATCTACAGGTTCAGCACTCTCTAACCTCCAGTTTGGGGATCAGATCCATAAGCTGCTTTTCCCTCTCAGATCCACCTGAAACCCTCTCCGATGTTGACACCAGGGCCAGTGGTTACACTCTGAAGCAGCGTCAATGCTCCCAGGATCAGTTTCTTCAGCTAGTAACAGCTTTCATCCCATCACAGCTCATCCAGCTCATCTTCCCTCATCCCATGCCATTACACTGCACACCCGTACTTTATCTGTGTCAGCTGTGCCCAGTCACCCTCTGGGGGAAGAACATTTTTCTAAGATACAACCTAAAGCACAACTTCAGGGCTCAGTCCACTCTGGAGGGTCCCATTTCTCTCCAGTGACTATCGGAGTTTAGATGCCCAGCTCTGACCCAGACACCCTTTAGAAAAGAGTTTGATTTTACCCATTTGCCTCCACCCACGTGTCTCCAAGTCTGGGTGTCAGACCTCTGGCTGCAGGTGAAGGCTCTGGTCTGCGGAGCCACTGAATGAGGCCACTGCAGGTGGGAGAGCTGAAGGGCTCCCCTGTGCCCACACCACTCCAGCAGCGTGTTTGCAAACTCCTCATAATGTTTCCACATAGGTTTCCCATTTTTGATTTTGGAAAATAATGTAGTTAAACTCTTCTGTTTATTTGTGTAGTGAAACAGACCTTCTGACCACCGGCCCCTTTAGCCCCCTGCAACAAAGGGGAGGATTTTCCAGTGCCCATCTGGTTTGTGTTTAATGTAATGTGCAGAAAGGTTGCACATTTTCAGGGCCCGTGTTCATAAGTAGTAGATTGTACAACAGTTTATTACACAAATGGAGCTTTATATTGCTGGGCTTTGTTGAGCTGCCAGTTGGGATAAAAAAAAAAGTAACGTGCTTCATAGACCCTATCAAGGAAAATTAGAAAGCATTAAATTCTGCTCAGACTATCCATCACTGGTGAGCTGGTAATCAAATCCAGAGAGGCTGGTCAGAGGTCAAGACTTTCTTGTTCTTGGTGTTTCTGAATCAATAACTACAATGAAATACACGTAAGTGAAACCAAAAAAAGAGAAGGCATGTCTGACCTAGAAGTCATCACAACATCACAGCAGAGAAGCCAGAAGAGACCAGATACCTACAGGTTTTGGGGAGAAAACCCCACCGTCTCAACTCAATTCTTGTGGTGAGCATGTGTTTTAGTTTAATTCTGTATTGGAATGGTTATTAAATTACTATCTAGTCCTAAGCAAAATCTAGCCCTTATTCCACACAGCTAGGTAAGAGGTGTATCTACAGGAAGACTTTCCAGATTACCTTTGGATCCAAATCAAATAAATATTGCAAACACTGTATTGAACCCAGGTGATACCTAATCCACAATGAAATATCAGCCTGCAGCCTTGGACTGCAAAGCCCAGCTTTAATGCCACTTAAATCAGAATGTAAGAACTAAAAGAATTCCAGGAATCCAGTGATATAAACTGTATTTTTAGAGCCGTGAGTGACTTGTGAGAGTGAAACAGTGCAGTGACTAAAGATAGCACAAGCAAGGTTTTCCATGATTTATCGCAGGAGCGCTCACAGTAAGTTAAAATCACTGAATGTTGTGATAGCAGCACCTACATGTTGGCACGTTTTCAAGACAAGTCATTCATAACATATTTGTCACAGATGAAAATTTCTATAACAGAGCTCTGAGTTGCATCTCACTTGCACAAGCACCACACACATCACTTTTCTATTAAAACACCGAGAGGTTCATTTGTTCCCAAGGCTGTATTTTTTCTTTAAGACAGCTGGAGGGAACCCATTTGCCTGCATGTCTCAAGCCTCTCCCAAGCTTTCAGTCTGACTGAGCAATCAAAGCAGTGGTGGCAGAAGACAAAGACCCTCCCTTGGACCCAGCTATGGCCCCACTCCATTCCCTGCTGGCCATCTGGAGTTATCATTTTAATAGGAATTCATTGTGTGACCCGTCATTCCTCCTTGGGGCTCTGTGTTCCTTTGTGCACCAAGAGGTTGGGTAGGACCTTTCTTTGCTAAGCAAAATGCCTACAGGGGTTATTTTAAGGATAAAGTCATGGCAAACATTTCCTGACACCTCATGATCAGCATTGCTCTTGGCTCCTGGCCCTCGCTAGTTGCAAGTTTGCAGGCACTGGTTTGTTGAGAGGGGGCTACACTGCAGAACTGTTTTCTCCCAGTTTCTGATGTGCTGGGATGCATTCAGACAGAAACAGCAGAGAACCTGCAGAGGACTCCTCTCATGGACAGATTGGTCTTTGCCTTCTTCAGCCACCTCCTGGGTAGCCTGAGAGTCACCTTGAATCTCATTTTCACAGAATCACCAAATGGTTTGGGTTGGAAGAGACCTTAAAGACTATCTCTTCCCAACCCATGCCACAGGTAGGGACACCTTCCACTAGACCACATTGCTCCAAGTCCCATCCAACCTGGCCTTGGACCCTTCCAGGGATGGGGCAGCCACAGCTTCTCTGGGCAACCTGTGCCAGGGCCTCACCCCCATCACAGGGAAGAATTTGCTTGTGTGTCAAGTCCTAAGTTCACCTTCCAGAACAGAAACCCACTGGCTGTGCTAGGCCCTGGCCAAGCTCCCCAGGCAGGGTTTCCTTCTCTGCTGGATAGGGACATCACCTGCAGGATGAGGAATGTAGCTGAGAGACTGGAATCGTTTCCTCTCTTCCTCATCCATTGACTAGTCCTGCTCTCAGTCCCATGATGTCCCTGCCCAGCTGCCTGGTCTCTGTTCAAAACCAAGGCTATGCCCAACCCTGTGTAATCACCTCCACAACCCTCCCACGCAGGGATATGTGTGAGTCATGCCCATTTGTTTTTCAGGTATATTATGGCTCAAAGCTGCTTTGGTGTCCTCTTTCAGAAATCAAATAGAAACAGGGAGAGTTATTTGTTATGATCCTTCTTGTTGTTCCATCTCCATGTGCTTTCAAGCAAGTCCTCCAACATTCTCGTGAGTGACCCCATCCTGCTGGGAGGTCACTGCAGCCTGAGCACTGCAAAATGCAGCAGAACAGAGGTCCTATTATTGGCAATGAGTCTGTTCTTGGGCTGGAGCTGAGAGTCCCACTGCTCCAGACCATTACTCAGCACCCAGGAGGACTGAACCCCCAGGCTGGTTCTCCTCAGCTCACCGTCCATGCAGCCTTAGCACTCCCTATCCAGGCTCTTGCCTGTTTTCCTTCCCTTATAACCATGCCTGTGGTTAAATAAACAGAGGGTGTCAATGATTATAAGCTTTCCTCTCCCTGCTACACTGGGAAAGAGCGCTCATAGCTCCATGAACAGTCTGAGTTTGTATTTTATCTCACTTACATTTGTGGTTATTTCTGTGTTGTTTTAAGGATTTCCACATCCTCGAGACCATTGCTTGGAGCACCTGTGCTCAGGTTTTGCTCAACATCTCCCTCTCTTTTATAGCTGCTTTTGAGAGGTAGCCAATCAAGGGTAAAGTTCAATCCAGGACACAGTTCTTAATTCATGGTCAAGCCTGATGAATGGCACGTGAATGATACCTGAACACGTGAAACTTGGGTTTGAAACTGTGATCTGTGGTATGAAACCTGCTAGCCCTGAAATGATAAAAAGAAAACATCCTCTTGCAAGAATAACACCATGTTTGCTCTGCAAGCATTTAACCTGCAGGACTCAATAGCACATTAGGCTCGTTGACACGAAAAAATCAGGAGGATTCTGGACAGAATTAGTTATTTCTGGAGATAATGGGAACATCCACAACATCACAATGAGCAAGCATGAATGTATCCAAGTAGAGCATCTAACAGGGAATGGTGGGGAAAGACATCTATTGCTATAACTCCCTAGATAAGCTGGCCTAATAGAAAAACAGACTAACAAATGAGGCTTAAATAGCTCTTCAGGGTAATTTGTCTCTAAGCCCACCCTATCTGGGGACTTTTTGCAATCTCCAGCACTTCAGGTCTTTTAGCTGGGATGCACTTCTTTCTTCAAAAGATCCTTTCTTATGTAAAAGAAAACTACACCTTTACAGAGAAACATCTAGGAAAGCTTCCCTGGCCTTTGAGTCATGCTCGTCATGCTCGGGTGCTTCAGTGCTCTCAGCTGGTGAGCAGCAGCCCAAAGGGGTCACAGAAGGCTGTCAACAGAAGACACACAGTCCTGTAGGGCTTCACTGCAGTCAAATGCCAAGTAGCCTTGCTCCACATCAGCAAGTTACCCCCAATACCTCATTGTCGACACTGAAAGCCTTCAAAACTGTGCTTTTGCAGTGTGGGGAAGATGTTATGATATGATGCAGCATTTAGCTGGATATCTCCAAGTTTTAGAGGTCAGGAGCATTGAAGAGACAATCATAAATGGAGGCTTCTGTCCTTGAGCAGAATGAATCTATGAAGAGACTGGAACACAAGATGTTTCCAGTTAATGCACCATCTGTGTTAGATCTGTCCATTCACAAAGAGGAAACATTTTCACTCTGAATGACTTTTTAAATTAAGAGACACCAAGGAAAGCAAGCACGTAAGTCGTGTGTGCGTGTCTGTGTGCGCAAACGTTCGTGAGCGGGGCCGTGCACGTGTGGGCCCCGCAGGCCTCGCGCCCGGGGCTGCCCAACCTCAGCAGGTCTGCAGAGGAACGGCACAGAAACCACCTGGCACCACATGACCACACAAATCCTCATGACATCCTCCGTGGCACAGCACAGCACAAGCTCTTTTCTTAGCTGACTTCGTGGAAATTGTCAGCAATAGTGGCAGCCCGGGGTGAAGGGCCTGGGGACCGGCTGCTGCTGTGGGAAGGGCGAGTGGACTCACACCAGGGCTTCCCATGAGGAGCAGGGTGGGGATCTGGGTACAGGGCTTCCTCAGGCAGCTGGGAGAGAACTGCCACAGGGTGCCAGGCTCCTCGAGGAGCCATGTCCACCCTCCATGGTGAGCCAGGAACTGAGGGGAATTGGGAGGAACTGGTCTCCACCTTGCTGCAGAGGGGATGGACCAGTGATTCCTGTGCCCTTCCACCACAGCACACTGGCAAAGCAATCAGGGCAGGATGCTGGCTGCTCTGGGGCTGGAAGGAGACAGTGCAGGAACTCATCATCTGTGTCACTGCTTGGTCCAGACTTGTGTGCCGACAGTGCAGCTGGAGCCACCGATCCATCCCCATCACCGACGGAGAGATGGGGAGCACTGGAGAGATGAGCCTGCCAGGCACAGAGCCTGCTCCCAGGGTAATCAGCAGCCAGGAACATCTCTGTGGGAGACCTGCTCAGAGCTGGTTATGTGGGGCTGGCTGGGACCAGTTCCTCCTTCCCTTTGACATTCGTGCCACAATGTCTCCGTCTGCCCTCACACTTCCTTGTGTGCCTGGGTGCTCTGTTTGTGTGACCAGCAAAATCTCCCTGGGGAGGGACAGGCTGGGATCGCAGCCCTTGTGCTCCATTCCCATGTTTGTTGGAGATCCTGCTTTCTCAGGGCTGGTTCTGGGCAGGCTAGAAGGGCTGGCACTTCCAGGAATCCATTTCCAGGCCCAGTGCTGCATTGCCTTCTGGTAACATCTGGCACAACATGTTTGTACAGATGTTTAGTGCCGTGGCTGCTTCCCAGTAGTTTGCTGGGGTGGTGTGTGGAGAACAGCTCCAAGGATGAGAAAAGCTGCTTCATACTGGGTTTGTGCAAAACAGCTCATATATTTTAAAATGAGAAGAGAGGAAATTCACAGCTGTGCCTCTGTTATATGTGCATTTAGGGCCAAATCAGGCCTGTTTCTGGCTTGGACATAGAGAACGCTGCAGGGAGAGGGCTGTTCCTTCAGAGGCTGCTGAGCAGCAGCAAAATCTCTCCATAGCTACTGCTACAACCCTGGGTCTGCATGCCTTTTGTGTCCCCTGCACTTCATCTCCGAGAAGATAGAGAAAACTTCTGCTTCCTCATCCTTATTCCCCTGCCCCATTAAGTCCTGCTGCCCAGGGGCAGGCAGTGCCAGAGGCTATGAAGTGGGGACACAAGAGATCCCCGTGGTTACAGCTTCACTGGGTTTTTACAGACCCCTGGGGCTGGGGTAGGGCCTCTACTTTCCTTCCTATGTTGCCGAGGTTTGTGCTTTACAAACCCTTCTGTCCAGGCTGTGAGTCCCCAGGGAGGTGCTCAGCTCTGTGTGCCTCTCACCCACCATGACAGCTTGAGAGCTCCTGGGCTTTCTCATGGAGGGGCACATGTGGGAAGATGGACATGGAAGGCAGAAGGATAACAAGACACTGAGACATGAGCATACTGAACACCAGTGGACAGAGCAGGACACAGGAGCCTGGCTGAGCTTTGCACAGGCTGATGATTCCTGTCTGGTGTTAAAAATAGCCACAAACTACCTCTTATGACAAACCATCATCATGGCCATGGCTGCAATTCCACACTGACCCAGCAGAACAAGCACCTCTGAACACAAAGCCAGGCTCTCTCATTATCTCCATGTTCACCATCTCCATCCTTCTCATGTTGCAGGGCTGGTTGTGGAGGTTCCAAGGATTTGTTAAACCTTCTGGAGGTGGGCAGCACCTGGAGAGTTGCAGGGGCTGGCATTGTCATTGCAGATGTCTTCAGAGGTGTAGCACACATTGCTGTTAGGAGTGAACGTTAAACACTAATCAGCTCGGGGTAATGAACTCTGCTTTGTTCCTTTTATGGGTGTTTCTCCCAAAACCACAGTCCCACAATGCTCATACCAGATGGGAAGAGCTGTTCTGGCCAGGATACAGGACAATAGACATTGTCCTTGATGGTGAGCAGTTTGGGCAAGGATGCAAGAGACTGTGTGGAAATGGGACACAAACACTGAGCAGCACTGCTGAGACAGAAGCACAGCTCCCATATACCCAGGGAAAGGAAAGAGGAGAAAGACAAGGATTGGGACATAAAGGCACTGCTAACTGAGATGGCATCAGGAGGCTGGCCAGAGCTTTAGCATGCCCATGTACACCAAGCAATGAGCCTCTCTGTGAGGGGACCAAGAGCAAGGAGTCCTGGAGGACTAAACAGGCCTGGAACAGGCTGGGGACTGTTCCCAACTGGAGCAGCAGTGCCCCAGCAGCAAGAGCACAGGGCTGCCAGCACAGCTGTCGCCTGCAGCTACGAGCAGCCATGGTTTGCTGCACAGTGACAGGCATGGAGACCAAGGTGGTTGTGGATTTGTCACAGTATTACTGTCCAAATCGGTTAGAGGAGAGACTAATGTGAATCCAGCAGGAGAAGCACTGCACGTTCTGTACTCGGCACTGCAATTGCAAACGACCAGGGCAGTGCTCAGCAGGAACGTGGTCACTGCAAAGATGTGATGAGCAGAGGAGGAATCGTAACAACGTAAACATGACAGAACCCTTCCTGATGGATGCATGTCGTCCATAAACATCATTGTCACACCAGAGATCTTGCCAGAGATTCCTGAAGGTGCTTTCAAGCATGCTGCAGCCTCATCCTGTGGTTCTTGGGGTTTCAAAATTATGACCATCTGTTTGCAATTGAGGCCCGTTTGGAAGTAGAGGAGACTGCTGCCAAGAGACTCTTTTTTTTTTCGAACCAAGTGCCTTCAGTCCAGTCAAGAAGTTCCCACCAGCAGGCATAAGAATCACAGAGATCACAGAATGGTTTGGGTTGGAAGGGACCTTAAAGTCCATCTCAATCCACCCCTGCCATGGGCAGGGACACCTTCCACTAGTCCAGGTTACTCCAAGCCCCCTCCAACCTGGCCTTGGACACTTCCAGGGACGGAGCAGCCACAGCTTCTCTGGGCAACCTGTGCCAGGGCCTCCCCACCCTCACAGGGAAGAATTTGTTCCTAATATGCCATCTAACTCTGCCCTTTGGTAGTGGGAAGCCATTCCTCTTGTCCTGTCTCTCCAGGCCCTTGTCCAAAGTCTCTCTCCAGCTCTCTTGGAGCTGCTTTAGGCACTGGAAAGAGCTCCAAGGTCTCCCTGGAGCCTTCTCTTCTCCAGGCTGGACACTTCCAGCTATCCCAGCCAGTCTCCAGAGCAGAGGGGCTCCAGCCCTTGCAGCATCTCCATCACCTCCTCTGGACTCATATGGCTCAGGAGGGTTCTGCAACATCCCAAAATGGGGTAATCAAACTCAGCTAGAATGCCTGTGATGGGTATGACACCAGGCTGGCACGTGGGTATGTGAACGTGATGATTTAAGCCCAGCCCTGCAAACAACTCCTGTCTGTGGTACTGGCACACTCACTGCTAAAAATAAGAACTTCCAGGAGTGAGCATTAAGCTGGCTCCCAGAATTTGCAACTGCAGCCCAGGTACTTGAAGCCTTGGAAGTTTATTTTAATTCTTACTTTGCAAGAAGCTGGGCATGAAGGTCTGTGGGCATGATTCGAGAGAGCTGGGCAGGTCTCCTCAGCTTTCTACAGACCCTGAGGGTGTGCTGGGCATCACCTTGAAAGTGCTCTGCCACCCTGGTGAGCTCTGCACACCAAGGAAGGGAGGGAAACACAGACTTCTTCCAGCAGGGAAGGAGATCAGAAGGGAGCAGCAATCTCCTGGGAGATTTTGCCAGCACTTGGATGCTTTTATTGAAGCCACAGAGGGGATGGCACAGAATCTGTCTGTCTGTGTGGTGTGGTTTGTCCAAACACGGACAAACATCCCCCTGATCTGCGCCTGGCCCCCTCGGCTCTGTGCACTTGGGGGGCATGATCAGCAGCATTGCTGTAAGCCCAAAGGTCCCCTGAAGGAGGCTGTCTTAGCACTGCATCAGGGCTTGAAACCTGGGTTTAAATGTCAACCCGCCTTAAAAGCCCTAGGCATCTCCTGACGTGTGGTGCGAACCTGTTCACTCTGTAGAGATTTGCTCCACTGAAAAGGAGCCTGAAAGCTGATAAGAGCCCCTGGTTAGGCCTGAAATAGCCCTTTGCAATGTGGGACTGGCTGGAGTAGGTATCAGATGAAGAGCAACAGTCACAGCACAGCAGAAAGGAGGCTGAGATCATGCCTGCACTTTGGTCCAGTCACAGGTGCAGGGGCTGCTCAGAGATGTTGCTGTGCTCATGCTGTACATCCCCAAGAGCAGCTGTGTTCTGGTGCTCCCTGTTCATGAGGTGGAACACCAAGAAACATATAGAAAGAGTGGAGAGACACTGGAGGGAGAACTGCACTGGCAAAGGTACAGTGGGTGCTGTCTGAAAGTGCCTAAGGAGACAGGATTCCCATCTCATGGCAGCTGCGGAGAAAGGCCAGAGGGTTTTGCTCAGTTACCTGTAGCTGTGTGAAATGCAGCATTCCTGGTATGAATATGATTCATTCCACTGCTCTAAAAGAGGCAGGAGAGACTATATTTTCTTTGCAACCTCCACTGGTACCGTGCGTGGGAAACACAGTTGGCACTGTGGCTCTGGGATTTCATTCTTATGGGGGTTTGCTCTGTGCTGGTGATAAGACTCTACTCTCCTTGGCCACTTTGTAGGAATGGAAAACATGCCTGCGCCTTCAAGCACACTTTGAAGTCAATCAAAGCTGTCTGAAAGTATATTTCTCTGCTATAGAACATAAAAATATTATCCTTCTGGCATGCCTCCATGAGAATATTAAAAATAGCTTACTGAGTTACTCTGTGAAAATTGTTAATATAATGAGACTTTGTGTCTTATTTCATTAATGAAGGAACTCTAGTGCTGGGCTTTAATGTGACACTGCTGTAAATCAATAAAGAATATTTTTGGAAAAACGCAATCCTATTATTCCGAGATATTTTTGTAGGGTGAAGTTAGAAAGAAACATTTATTGCCATGACTTTTGTCCAACTCAATAAGCTATTTGCATCTGAAAACTTTAGTGCTAGTTAAAGAAAATCATGTTCTGCCCATGGGATGGCATTTGCTTTCCTGGTTTGTTTTATTGCTGTTTTTCCACAACGGGGGAGAATCTGTTTGGCAGAGAAAGGCTTGGAGCTAAACCTTGTCCTGACCCCTCACAGCAGAAACCCGTGGCTGGCTTAGAGAAGAGTCAGAGCAGGACAGGGCTCCTGGCTTTTCCTGAACAGCATCCAGAATGCAGCAAGTCTGGGATGTGGCCTGACTCCGAGGCACAGGATTCTATCCCATTTCCAGCTCCAACTGTTTGTTAACAACCCCCTGGGTTTGTGGCCATCCTGGATGAATGCTCTGAGAATGCAGCCGAGGAACACAGAACAGTTCTGCCTAGGCCAGGGCTGAGGTTACTTCATCTCACCCCCTCCTCTATGGCACCAGAAGTCAAAAGAAATGTGGAAAATCAGGGCAATCATACAGTAGCACTTCCCCACCCAACCACAGCCTTTCCTTTACCAAGAGAAAGGCTTTAGATTTCATGGCCTTAGGGGGTACTTCCTCCATGGATTTGTGTAATTGCCTTTTGAAGCCCTGTTTAAGTGATTTGTTGCTTCTGCCATGGCCTCCTGAGGGGTGCAAGTCCCAGCTGCTGCAAGAACCTGAGGAACAGGCAACATTCCTCCCGTGGCAGCTCTTCCAGCGCTATACCCCTGTTGCCTCTGACGCTCCAGGGAAACAGATACCTCTTATTTCCTGTTGCCTACAGAGGCTCCAATCATGGTCAGTGATCTGAGGTGAGAAATAGGGTTCTTGTAGTACCTGACTTTCCTGAGGTGCCTCTTGGCACTCTGCCAGGGTTTCACGGTCTCTTGCCTTTAAGCACCTGCGCAGGGTGAGGAATGGCTCATGCAGCAGGAGCACAGATGAGCTGAGGGAAAAGGCTCCTCTTAGTCAAGAAATAGCATTCAGCAGCTAAAATGAGAGCATGTCTCTGGGAGCAAATGATACAAACCACCACAGTGTGTCATGAGCCTGGAACTGAGCATTGCACATCCCCTCGAAATCCACAGGACCCCGTGGCACACTGGGTACATCTGGAGGAAACCTCTGTCACCCGAAGCCAAGATTAGCTTTCCCTCAGTCATTCCTGACAGAAGTTTGTCCACCCTGTTCTTAAAAATCTTCCTTGGTTGGAGAAGATTTCAAGTCTTCCCCAACCCATCCTGAAGTGCTTGCTCATATCTCGTAGTGCTACTCAACATGGATACAGAGAATAACATAGTCTGTTCCTTTCCATGGTAGTCCTCCCTAGATTAAAAATCTGATCAGGATTCCCCTCAGCCCATTTTTCACTGGACTGTCCCTCAGTCCTTGCGTCTTCACTTGAGTGTCTTATTTTCTGGAATTCTGGTGTCTCTTTCTGTGCTTTGGGCTCTCTCCTGTGGTCTCTCTCCTTCCTTGCCCACAGTGCTCACAGGGGGTTGGTCTGTGCTGCCCTGAGAAGGCAGTGTAAGGGATGAATTTTCTGGTCTGCACTGTACAGCCCTGTGCTTGCCCTTCTCACACTCGTGTACCCTCGTTCGTGGTCTTGATCTGGCTCATGACCCAGGTCTGTTGGCACAAAACAGCTGCAGAACAGTCTGCTCTGTACATTCTGTACGTGCAATAGGCCATTGCTGACTAATTCTCTCTGGGTTTGTTTCTGTAACTGTCCTCACATCATCAGTTCTTTTTAAGAGTAATTTCTAGCTGTAACCTTGCTCTGCTGCATCCATGTGTCCTTTTCCAACTTCATCTCTTAGTAAATGAAATCATTTTCTACTCCACATTGTAGAGGACACATAGAAGACAAGGTGATACATGGAGAGTTTCTCTCTGAGTGTGTCTTTCTAAACATTTTGCAGCACCTTGGGCAGTTTCCTACAGATCATGTTTTCCCAAAAAGCTTTTGAGAATGTCAAGTCAGACAGTGTCAACAGCCTCATTAAACAGAAGATAGATGACATGTACAGCTTATTCCCTATCCACAAGTGTCACAGAAGGATTAGATTTGACACATGCATAATGACTGGGTTTTATTTCTTTTCCCTAATTTGCTTCAGTATTTGTTTTTTGGCTCGATTAGTTGTCCAAGTACTTTTCTGGAAATGGATGTTAAACTAGATGCTCCATAATTTCCCTTTTTCAAAACCAGATATTCTGTTTACCATTTTTGAAAGCCATAAGGAGTGTTACATTTCCATGCCTGCCTTGTGTCTTTAAAAATCTGTTTAAGTTGCCAGTACCTCCTAGAACATTACAACAGATGTATATCTCCCAACTATAGAGGCAGAATTACACTCATTTGAACCTTGACTGATTATTTCCAAGACTTACTCCTTCCTAGGTGGTTGGCCCAGCAGGCCCATGACAGCTCCTTAGGGACACATTTTGCACAAAGGGGGACACCCGAAATGGAACAGACTGATGAGACACAGAGGACAGCTCTGAGAATTGCTGCACAGGGGCTGGAACTTTTGTGATTCTCTATTAAGAAAAAAGTTAAGTATTCCCACAGTGGAGATGCCATTGGAAGGGTGGTGTAAGAGTCAGTATTTGCAGTGTGGGGGAGTTTGTAGAGCCTGGCCCTGTACATTGCAAATCCTGATGTTTCTATGCATGGCACATGTGCTGCTCTCAAAGAAACACAATGATTTATCATAGAATCAGAGAATCATTTCAGTTGGAAAAGGCCTCTAAGATGATCAAGTCCAACTGTTAACCCAGCACTGTCAAGCCCACCACTAACCCATGTCCCCAAGTACAACATCCACAACATCCACATCCATCCCTCCAGGGATGGCAACTGCATCACTGCCCTGGGCAGCCTGTTCCAATGTTTTACAACCCTTTCAGTGAAGAAATTTTCCCTAATATCCAATCTAAACTTCTCCTGAGGCAACTTGAGGCTGTTTCTTCTCATTCCGTCACTTGTTACCTGGGAGAAGAGACCAACCCCCCTGGCTCCACCCTCCTGTCAGGGAGTTGTTGACAGGGAGAAGGTCCCTGCAGAGGAAGGAAGAATATGGATGTTACACACCTACACTCTGCAAGGTCCCACTGCCCCCTCACAGGAAACAAGCAGGTGATGTGGGTGGCAGTATCAGAGAAAGAGAAGGAGCAGGTGCCTAAAGCATCTCTAAGAAGAGTATGAAAACCACTTATGACCCCAGGAAATAGGAGAGTCCAGGAATGACATCTCTGTCTCACTCAGGAACATGGTCCTGGTTTCTTCTTTCCAGCTAACTATAATTTTCTTCTCTTCCTCTTATGCTGAGTTACATCTTGGAAAGCATCAAAATTCCCCTTTCAGACCCTGTCCTGGCTATACTGCAGTCTTTGGGAAAGATCAAGGCAGTGGAAAACAGAGGCTGGCACTGCTCCCTCCTGGCTGCCAAGACCCCCAACAATGCTAGAACTGGCCTGGGCTCCTTCCAGGCTGTGAGCAGAAACACGTCCAGCACTGAGTGCCCTTCCACTGTCCCTGGTCCCCTTCACTCAGCCTTGGGCAGCTGCCTGCCAGCATCCATCCTGCTGGAGTGAAAATAGGGAAAAGCCTGGAGATAGCACACGTGGTATCAGATGGAAAGCTCACACCTGCCCAGACTGCAGCTCCCAGAACACGGTGCAACCCCACAGCAATTGCATCAACAAGCCAAAGTCAAGGCAAGAATAGAGTGTTATGGAAGTTGTGGATCCAGGTCAGTTTGTTAACCATATATAGCATAACCCACTATAGCTGACTGAGAGCATTTTAATTACTTAGAGTTTGTTTCCGTAAAAATAGAAGAAATCTGTAGTTTAATCTTTAATTCGCTCAGAAAAAGAAAAAAAAAAAGGCTTGCTTCTTTGTGTCTCTCCAGCAATTCACAGTTCATCCTTTGCAATGTGTACAAAACAAAGGGGAATGTTACCTTGCCCAGATGAAATCTTGTTTTCAGGTCTTAATTTCTTTCTTTCTTTGTTTTGTTTTACAAAGCTTCCCTCTCCCAGCAGTTCAGGAATGCTGTCTAGGCAATAATCTCTCCTGTATCTCCTTCTCACAGATGCTGTTTAGCCACTTCCCCCTTTTGGTCCCCAGAGTACCTGTGAAGAGCTCAGTTCCACAAGACCTTCTCCTTTCTCCTTTTGTACAAAAAACCCCACCCAAACTCCAGCGGGTAAACCTGTGGCCAGCTTCACTTTTCCTACAGCTGTTTCCATTTCCCACATCTCTGCGATAATCTGTTTTCTGTGAAAGAAATCTCTCCCACTCTCTGGGTAGAAGCACCTAAAGCACAGGAACAGGGAACCACTAGCAAGGAAAGAGCAATTAGGGGTGTGACAGTATGAAGGTATCTGAACACAGAGAGAGCTGAGCCTCTCCAGCCCAAGAAGGGGATTAGTCCATGGGACAGACTGGCAGGATAAATGTGTCCCTGAGTTTAGCCCACCCCGTGACACCCGGTGTGGTGGGCGCTGGGGGCTGTGTGCCACTGCAGGTCTGGCTGTGACTGCAGCTCAGTCTCCTCACAGGAAGGAAAGAACAGAAAGGACAGAACGAGCAAAACTGTCCAACTCAACTCTGGCACTGAGGCACACAGCATCTGTCTCTGATCTTGGAGGTCTAGTTGTAAGAGAACCCCTTTTCTGCACTTTTCACCTTCTCCAGACACTTTGATTTTCACTTGCTCTGAGCTGCTGTGACTCTGCTGGCTTGTTTCCTGAATAAAATTCTCTGTTTCTGCTCTGCAAGAAAACAGCAGCATTAGATGATCACAAGAGAAATGCAGTTGCATTTCCTAGGACTCATATGGGAGCTTCTCCCTTCCAGGTCCTTCAGCAGGAGGGGGAAATCAGGGATCATTCATCAGGGGTCAGGGGTCATTCATCCTCAGCTGTTGGCATAGCGCTGGCTGGAAGAACAGGGCTGAAAATCTGAATATTTTTCATTTTTTCTCTTCCTCTTTTTTGACTGACAAATGGCAATGGCTAAGGTTCACGTTGCTCTTAGGAGAGAAGGATCTTCCTATACTCAGAGCAGGCATGAGAGTGGAATTTCTTGGAGTAAAAGTGGAATGCTGCCATGGCATGTCTCTGACAGGACAGAGGGGAGGCCTCAACTAGATCTGCCAGAGACACACCAAAGTGTCCTGCTCCACAGCAGGGCCTTTTATTCTAAGTCAGCAAAGACTTTACTAATTTCATAGTACTTTCTGCTCATTTATCATCCCCAGTTGCTTGGACTTGGCATCATCAGTTCCCTTTCTACCCACAGTCTTATCATCTACCCCTTGTCACAGAGAAGCCCCAGGTGCCAGAGGGATTTCAGCCTTCCAGAAGGGCAGGGAAGGGGAGCAGAAGAATCTGATTTTTACACGATGCCGTGTTGGATGTTCTGATCTGGTAAAACCTTACTGACTGGGCTGCAGGGGAAAGGCATGGGAAGCCCTGGGGAGTATGAGGAGAGGAGGAGAGACCATGGGGATAGGAAAAGAGAGATAGGACACTGATGGATGCTGGAGCAGACATAGGGAATTCCTGAGGAGCACAGAGCAGACACAAGAGCAGTCATAGGGTGATGCAAATAAAGGGGTTTTTCTCTGGTCCCAGAGGAGGTTGTGCAGAGCCTGGTACTGCTAAGGGAGGCACTGAAGGATTGAGTGTCAGAGGATGCAGAGGATGCAGAGTGTGCAGAGTGTGCAGAGACTCTGTGAACAGTGAACAATGTATCGATGTTTTTTCAGACTTGTAGGGTTTTTTACTTTGAAAACCAGAGTTGTCTGCATCAGACACCTCAGCTGAAGCTCTCTTCTAGGATAGGGTAAGATTTGGGTTTTATGGTCCTTGAAAGTCACAGACCAAACGGGACAGCAGTCATGGAGCGTCTAAAGGGAAGGGACAAGGCCATGAGGATAATAATCAGATTATTGCCCTGCTAAGTGGAGAAGGACCTTGATAGATGGTCCTGCACAGGTACAGCAACCTGGAAAGACCAACCAGCAAATCCTCAAGGGGCCCAGCAGCAGCAAGGTACCAGAGTCAATGGGAGCAGCATAAAGACTTCACCCAATAGAAAGACTTACCAGAGATGGTCTCTGCTGGGGCAAAATCCCCAAAGTAGGATTCTGTTGTTCATGGCAGTGCAACACTGCAGGGGTTGGTGTCCTGGGGCACTGGGGGAAGGGCTGCCAAGGACCAGGAGCTTGAGAAGCTGGTGACAGAGTCGTTCTGGATAACCTTTGCTTGTGGATGGCCCATTCCCAGCTTAGCTCCAGGTGTGGCAGTGAGCCAGGGAGTTGTGTCTGTGACTCTCTGCTGCCATGAGTTCATGGTATATGAAAGCAAGGCAGGAGGCACTGAGAAAGGATCCAGGTGGGACTGTTGTTCCAGGCTGAGGGGTGAAGCAGGGCTCCTGCTCCAAGAAAGCTCTGACAAGTTGAAGATTGTTTGCCCAGAGTTGGAAGCCTGTGCCAGGATACTTGGATTATTGTCATTTTGATGAATAAAAAAGAAAAATCCCTCTATATTTCTGAAAAGAGAGCAGACATTTTTCCCTGTTTTCCAAGGAGGAGGAGAATCAGTGACAGCCCACAGTCCCTAATGCACCTGGTGACACCTCAGAAGCACAAAACACCCACAGCCCATCTCATGTTAGGGTTTAAGGGCTGCCAAGAGCTCAATCAGAGCAAGGCCATCAGAGGCCTTGGCAGTGTGGGCTTCTGTGTCTGGAGCAGCCCAGAGGACACAAGCAGACACACTGGAAGCCATGGGATATCCTGGCAGCAGACCAGTCACTAGTACATCCAAATAATGTCTGGGTTTCCTTGTAAATTAATAAAAACTGGTGCATTTCCATGAAACATTTTGATGTCTATGAATCAGCATTTTCCAATAAAATGTTTCATCAGAAAATTCCCAGTGAGATCCAGCCCTGAAAAGGTCTGGAGCATTGGCTGCAGTCCAGACAAGCCTCAGCCATGAAGAGTGATCTCTCTGGGCAATGACGATCGCTCCTGACCTTTCCTGCAGTGTGACTGTGTGGCCTGGGCATCTGAAATGTTATTTATAGGCAGGAGCAGCAAGTGCTGTGGAGACAGTCTCCAGCAGGCCCTCGAGGCAGGGAGTTGCAGCTGGACAGGCAAGAGCTGCTGGAAAGGAGCTTGTCCAGTGGAAAAGCCACTTTACAGAAACACGAATAGAAACAAACTCTCTTTTGGAGATAAATCATTCCTGCTGGGGGCCTGGGTCTATGCATGCGCTTCTATACGGCCCAGCAATGCTGCTGCCTGTGTGAAACCACTAATAACATTGGGGTGATCTCCTCCTCTCATTCCTCTCCTTAAGCTGCTGCCAGAGGAAGATTTGTTACAGCACAGGGAGGCTCTGGTTTCACTGGGTGTCTCCTGCTCTATGTAAATGTATTTTCATACATCTCAAAGTACAAGAATTGCTGGGGACAGGTTGGTGGTATGTGACTGCAGGGCCCATATCGTAGAGGAAT
Organism: Manacus vitellinus; assembly: GCF_001715985.3. NCBI lineage: Eukaryota > Metazoa > Chordata > Aves > Passeriformes > Pipridae > Manacus > Manacus vitellinus. Next base: position 943,673 of record NW_021939798.1, on the reverse strand, counting down.
GGAGTACTTAGGCTTCACCTGGAGCAATGAAATGAAATTACTCCCTCTCAGAGCCATCTCCAGAGGGTTTCTTGGAGTTTTCCAGAGCCTCTGTGCTCTCTAAAGGCAATTGTCTGTATTGTCCCAAGTTGCAGGGTGGTTATTTAGAGCTCAGGACAAAATGGGCAGTGTTAGGACATTCAGTTGCTCCAGTTTTCTTCAGGAAAAAAAAAAAATTAGTCAGATCAGTTTTTCCTGAACAAAAATTCAAATTTTCATCCCACTAAGAAGTTAGGGCTGGCATTCCCAGATCTTCCATTAATTACCTGCCGCATTCTGAAGAAGTAATTTTCTGCTTCTGACTCCGCTTCTTTTCTTGTAAAATGAGGTCATTCCAGTGTCCCTGCTGCTCCAAATTCTTGACACTTGCTGGTGGATTTCTGTCCTTCTGTACAATAACACAAAAATAAAAAAGAAACCAAGGTATAGTTTCTGCCTGAGTCCTCTTCATGCATCTGTTCAGAAGCCTCTGTGGACTGGTGGGACAACATGTTATTCCAAGCAAACACCTTGTTTTGGTATAAGCTATAACCCAGCTGGTGTGTTGGTGCTTTGAGTGGTGAGGTGGTAATGAACCATCAAAAGCTAAAGAAGAAGGGACTTTCCCAGAATTTCTTACTTTATCTGAGCAAGCAGCCCAAGAGGCTGAAAATGTCCTTCTGAAGAGAAGAAACAACTCAGAGCACATCCATCTGCATCCTTGAGAGAGACATCAGTGTATCCAGCAGGACCCATAACAGGAGAGCATCAGAAAAGGTGCCTGGAGAGCATCCTCTCTTGTTCACAGCATGTGCAGCACTTTCTCTCTCACCAAGACTGATGTGGACATGCTCTTGGATCTGCTGTATCCTGAAAAGTCAAGGGTATAACATTTGCAGGGTGACCTTTTTACTGAGTTGTCATCTGAGACCAAAAGGGAAGGGTCAGAGGAGGGAATCAGAGGCTACAATGGGATCCTCTCTGGAACACAGGTGTGTAACAAAGGCTTGTGATGGAGTGTCCCAACACTCAGGAAATTCCATTGTAGTCTTAGGCTGAAGAAAAGACAGAAAAGTATGAAAACCTGATACTTGTAGCTCAGATTTATGGCTTTTGACAGCTATCCCATGCAGCACATCACAGCCTGGAGAAAGGGTTGTCCACAAGATTCCAATTCAATAGTGAGATACCAGTAGTCAGCTGTTATCCAAAACTAGCTCAGAAATCTCTCTGGGAAATGTGCTGAACTTTTGAAATAATAAATCCTGGCTCTTTTAAAGCATAGACAGAGATGTCTGAATGTCTTCACTTTCTCTTGGCTTCTCCCTGCACACTGAAAAGCAGCTCTGGGCAATTCACAGGTACAAGTAGGCAGTGCATCAACCTGTGGGAATTTTGGGATCTACAAGTTATCACACTCTTATGCGAAGTTGCATTTCATCTCTCATCAGAATATAAGAGTCAAATACCACTGCTTTCAGGCTGTGGGTAATTGTACCTCAAAAAATAATAGGAAGGGATTATATGTCCTTGAAAGAAAATTCTGCTTATTCACAAACAGGAAACAAATCCGTTATTCCAAGCTTTAATGTCAGAGGCAGTGCAGAGACAGATTTATATCTGTGGTTTGATGCAATGCTATGACAATATGGATATTAATGGATTTACTACAGAGAGACTTTTGTTTGTGTGTGTGCTCTCTGAGTTCCCTTTGGTAAAGAGAAATATTTATTCTGACAGCATATATTGTGTTTTCAAGATGGACTGATTCAGGATGCCATTCAGCACAGTGGAGACTTGTTGCAAATTATTAGTTTAAACATTACAGATAGACTTTCATTCTTTACGTTGTACTTCTGCTCATGTAAATCAGCAGTAACACAAGTAAACCAACCCAGTTACAATTCTTTCAAATTAATAATTTTTTTTGTTTCATACCTGGAAACCACCTTAACATACACTGTCATTGCAACAGTCATCTGCCTTCTGACAGAGACTTCAAGGAACTCAAAAATAAAATGGTAAAAGTACATTGAAATTTGTAATATATTCCCTGAGTATCTACTCCAAGCACTGAGCAAAATCTTCCAAGGGAGCAAGTGTATACCGAAGAGAAATGGCTGCTTCTTTCACAGACCTGCTCCTTCCTATCCATACCACAGATATTAGCATGGATATCAACATCCATGGCCATTGGGAACCTGCCAAGTCTCACCTAGATGAGATCTTTCCCTTGGATAGAAAACATCTGGGTCCCTTGCTCTTGTGAGGTGTAGCAGTGCATGGATGATGTGGATCCCATTTGTCAGAGGAGGTCCAGGACCTCTGGCTGATATTGGGTCTATTAATTGCCAAGCCTTTGCTCCGCAATGGCCCTGCTCTTGCACTCCTTGGGAAGCACAGCACAGAGCAGACCCTGCAATTTTTTCCCTGCCCTGTTGCATCTGAAAAGGAGACTATTCCTCATGGTGCCTTTGCAAGGTGCTGCTGCTGCCAGTGGACAGGCTGGCTGACCTCAGCCCATGGAGAGAGCAGCTGATCCCATCCCTACTGTGCACACAGGGCAGGGGAGGCACCAGGGACAGGCAGAGGAGGGCTTGGAAGAGGCTTTGGGCAGAACTGGGACCTGAGCAGGGAGAAATGAGGGACAGGCTGGTACAGACACAGGGAGCCTGTGACTTCTGTGATTGCTTTTGTCTGCATGAAAAACCAACTTCTTCAGTCTCCCCTCAATGACAGTGATGTAGCAGAACTGCAGCTCATACCATAATCATTTAAGTCATGATTGATGGAACTTGGCACAGGAAGTATTGGTCACAGCAAAGTTGACATGGCCAATGGGTATTAACTCCCTATGTGCATCCTCCCGAGACTGAGAGACAAAAACTCCTGTATTCAATAGCAGTGAAAGGAGATTGTAGAAAATACTTTTCTACTAATACTGGAATAGGCAACTTGGACTAACTCTTGTTCATCTTTGAGAGCTATGCAATGACTCTTCGGCTTTTTATTATCCCTAATACTTCTGCTGCTGTTTCTCGCTCCCCTTCTTCTTCCCAGCAATTTTTCTTTGTGAAGGAGCAATAACTTGTATAACTTATATTCAAGTTCATAGGCTCCATAATTTCAGAAATGTCACACTCTGCAGTGTTGTCTCTCCACCCCACTGGAGTCAGAGGTGGGCCCTGGCTATCTGATTCTAGCACAACAAAACAAATATGCTGGCCCAATGATCTTCTGACCATATATAGGCTGAAACAGCCTTTTGGAAGATATGGTTGATATCTGTGAGCAGCACAGGGCAATTAGGAACCATCATGAAACAAGCCTCTTACCAGTAATTTATTGGTCAGTCTCAAACTATTTCCTCCTGTGGGCAGGGTGTCATCTTCAAGAGCATCTCCTGCTCAGGAAAGGCAATGAATTAATTTTTATAGAAGATGGGATGGGCAGGATGTGGAGCTCAGAATATGAACCTGAGCACAGAGTTATGTCTTGGAAATGCAATGTCCCAAAGGAAAACAGAAAGAAGAGATTCAGCATTGATGAAGGCCACGGGGGTTATTGAGCAGACCCAATGTATTCCTGCAGTGGCGTGAGGACATGTACCCTTTCACATCACCATTTGCATCCACCAGAGAATCACAGAATGGTTTGGGTTGGAAGGGACCTTAAAGCCCATCTCAATACACCCCTGCCATGGGCAGGGACACCTTCCACTAGCCCAGGTTGCTCCAAGCCCCGTCCAAACTGACCTTGGACACTTCCAAGGATGGGGCAGCCACAGCTTCTCTGGGCAACCTGTGCCAGGGTCTCACCACCCTCACAGGGAAGAATTACAGCAGTCCAGTTCTGTTGGATTTGTCGGCTTCTTCCTGAGACATGATTTTGTTTGCCACTGGTGTAGTGGAAAGAGGCAGAGAGGGAATTTCCAAGCCCAAACAAGCTGGATTTGATGGTCTCATTGTCATTTTTTAGTAACTGAGCAAAATGGGCAGCCGGTGGTGGCTGCTGGATGGGAAGGGGTTGGAGGAGAGGCTGGAGGCCAGGCATGACGGGAGCAGTGCAGGCAATAAAAGCAAATGCTGAACTGCAGACCTGCCTTTTCTTTGTAAATTCATCTGTTGCTAAGAATAACCTGCCTGGACAATATCCTACAGCATGCTCCAACCTAAAGGGCATTTTGGTCTGACAAATGAAAACTAATAGAGTGAAGTTATTACCATGTGAACATGCGGATTGAAAACATGTGTTGAGTGATTAAAGGCGAAGGCTTGATGACAGGCCCGTCCCGGAGATGGTGCATCCTGGGGAGGAGATTTGCTGTTTGGGAAATGCCATATTTTACCATTGAGTTCATTAGTATTTGCCATAAGGAAAACAAAAAAGGTTGACTCCAGCAAAAAAACCTTCATCTCAGATCCTATCGCTGCACACACGATGTTTGCTTTGGAAACTCCTCACCGGGGTTTCTGTCAGTCTGTTGCTCTGTGGATGCTGTCTCATGGACAGTTTAGGATTTCACTCTGCCTGGGCTTGGACTGTGTCCCAGGAGTGTGCTCGGTGTCAGGAATTCAAGCTGGAAAAAGTGTGCATTCTGGAAGATTAGCCACTGGGCACAGTCCCCGCAGTGCTGGGCAAGTCAGTGCACACCGGGGCTGCTGCGGGCACTGCGGGGCCGTGCCCAGGGAGCAAGTGCTGCAAAACCCACCAGCAGCACTGCAGGGAGAGCCCACAGAGCTCTGGGGAAGTTTTGGTTCAATACATGTTTATTATAAATCATTTTCTGCTTTTCTGTTTACGATACTCTGTCTTTCTTTAATGTTTTTAAGGTAATAACAGGCCCTGTGTTTTAGCTCAACAACAATATTTTTATGTGAAAAAATAATTACACATCCTTGGTTTTCATATTTTTGTATGAGATATTAACCAGAACTATGGGGCCAAATGCTTCACCCTAAACATTGAAAATGGAAGAACAAGAACAAATCAGTCAAAATGCAGAAACTTTACCAAATTTTGTGACAATAACAAGTGTATCTGTGACTGGGTGCAATGCACCTGCAGCAGATTAACATTTGACAGTCCTTAGCAGTCACAGTCCTTGTTGGATTTCCATCAAGATACTGCATCAAGAGCTGGTACTTAAAACCAAACTGAATCAAGTATTTGGGTCCCCCAAACCCCACCAGTATCCAGGCAGCACCGCTGAGCCCCGAGCCACAGAACAGGGTCAGATGAGCCTGCAGGAACACTCCTGCCAGGGAGCTCTCAGGACATTTCACTGAGATGAAACAGTCTGCAGGAAACTTCCAGCCAGGATAAATTCTTGCTTCATCACAGATTTCACCAGATGACACATCGTTCCCACAGTCCTGCCAGTGCTGCTTTGCAGGCTGGGTTTGTGCTCCCCCATCATACTTAACATCATAAAAAAGTGTAAAAACCAGTCAGGGAGGGCTCATTCAGATGTGTGGGTCTATTAATTACATCCTGTGAAATGTATCAATTGCTATTAATTGCTATGGAATGGAATATCCCGTCTGTCTTGTCTGTGTGCAGTTCTCCCAGCAGTGCTTCTCTTCAGTGACATTTAATTGTACAAAGTTTCATAAGCCAAGGACTAGTGAATGCTGATGGGGAGGATTCATTTTCAGGCTTGAAGGAAATTGTGTTCTAGAATCTATTTGTCTTGTATTTTTACACAGATTTAGAGATTGGAATTTAAAAATAAAACAAACCTTTTTTTCTTTTTTAACCTACACCATTTCCCTGACCTCTGTGTTGCCACGTCATCTTTTTCACATTCCCTGTGATCTTTTGAGATTTCAAGTTTGTTTCTGGCAGTTCCCTCTGGGAGACTCCAAACAGGCATGGGCTGGGCAGACACAGGTGTCCTGGGAGATGGATGTGCCACATCTGGCAAAGCCTCAGGAGGAGATGTGCAGCTCTGTGCACCTGTGTCCCAGGTGCTGGGGACAGGGACAGTCCAGCAGCACCCATTGGAGGGTACCTGTCCATGGAGGAAGCAGGATATAAGTGTACCAGGACGTTTCATCAAGCATGTTGCAAATGTAAATTCCAGTTTGGTGTTCCCTATGATGTGCAGGAATGTAGTGGTGGAAATAAAAAAAGCTGACATTTCTCAGGATTCTCAGTTCAATGGGGGCTCTGTGTGCTCTGTACAGCTCTGCAACTGGGAAAACTAATATGGGAAGTTGTGCTTATGCACCTCCTCTGTTCTTCTCTCCCCCAAGACCCAGATAAAAGCAGTCTACAAAGAAAAACTGCATGTAGATGGCAGCTGGAGGCTTTGGGGCTCCAGGGAATGGTGGGAATGGGGTCAGACACAGCAAAGGGACAGCCAAAAAATTAGAGAGGGCTCTGCTGCCAAACTTCCCCTGTCCTTTGAGAAAGGGCAGAGGGCACAGGGTGGCTGCAGAGAGGAGGGCTCTCCCGGAGGATGCCAACATGCTGACAGGAGGAGGGGAACCACCACATCCCAGTGAGCAGACAGGGCTGAGCCCAGAGCAGGTGGCAGTTCTGAGGGGGCAGGGATTCTGTGCAGGCAGGGAACAAGAGAGCTTTGCCCAGCAGGTAGAGCTGCCTGTGGCAAGAGCAGAGGCTGTTGCTCTCCCGAACACTCCCAGGCAGAGCACATTTTAGGGGGGGTGTCTCCAAAACAGATCTCAAGTCCCTGTTTGACTCTCATGGCTGCACCCAAAAGCCTGTGTGTTGCCCCAGCTGAGGGGCACACGGAGCTGTGTCCCCCCTACAGCCCCAGGGACAGGACAGGAGGCTGCGGGGCAGGAACTGTCCCGCTGCACTCACCCTGCTCCCCACAGCAGGATCACTCCTGGGAGCTGGTTGGGAGCAGCAGTGCTGCAGCTCCTGCTTCCTTCCCTGTTGGGATGCAGAAAGGCTGGCAGAACCCACAGGCACCTGCAGTGGGATGAAACCCATCTCCTTCCCAGAGCCAGTGTGTGTGGGAAGGGCAGAGCTGTACATGCACCCAGGCACGGCTCAACCTGGAACACTCCCTTTCTGCCCGTCTCTGCTGGAATACATAAAACTGGTTTCTCTCTCATGGTATTAATAATCCCTTGGATGTCTTTGTTTAAAGTATTCCAGTGGGAAGTGCTATTTTAAGGCTCCATTGAGTCAGGTGGAATGTGAAACCTCCTCCTTCTGGACACTTCACACTCGGTGCTTATCTGCCTGCACGCTGGTATTGTGTCTAATACAACGTGCAGATTAGCTCCCCTCGTGATTTCACTTTCACAATTTACATTTCATGTGTTGGAGCAGCCACAACAGTCTGCCTGAGATCGTGTCCATATGTTCCTGGTGCACAAAACACCGGTGCATTTGTTGAGCATTGTTGTGCTCTGGAAGATGACGAGGGTCAGGTCCCGGGAGGTGTTTGCTGGGCAGACCCCGGAGCTGGGCAAGCTGGGCCTGGAGTCATCAAGAAAGTTCAGTTTGCTAACAATTCATCAAGTAGCTACGAACACTGTTTGGCTCTTTAGGTTTGGATAACACTCATCTGACTTCCTGCATATTCAGAAAGTACTTCTGGTTTTGAAGTGCCTCTAAGTTAAACTCCCCTCCCTGTTGGCTGAATTGCTGAGGGAGAGATCCTGGTGCCCACAGTCCTGGACAGGACAGGATCTGTGGTGTGGCCCCCAGCACATCAGATCTGGACACTCAGCCTCACCCCTGACAAGAAATACTTTTCTTTACTTTTTAAAACCTGTGCTGTTTTAGTGTGTTTGTGGACTGAAGCTCCATTCAGAAATGCAGAGAAGGGATTCCTTTTGGCTAAAAAAAAAAATATATATATTTATTAAGTTTGCAACAGAAGCTGAGAATAAAAAATCTGTCCAAAGAATGGTCCAGGGTGTAATTTTTGTAGATCACATCTTCATGAGATGCAACAAGGGGAGGAGAGGTGACTCTCAGAATAAGTGCTGTTGGAACTGTGAAACAGTTTGCATAATATGAACATAAAGAAAAACCTGAGTGTTATCAGTGAGAAGGACAGGGGAAATACAGAAGTGTTGCAGAAAAAAATCAGAAATTCATGATTATAGAAATAATGCAAATGTTTTAATTCCTTGTTCTGGCTCTGCAGGGACAGGAGCAATAGTGTAGCATGGCCAAGGCCAAGACTGATGAGGGCATGGGGAGTTTCAGCACTCAGGAATTTTATCTCAGCCCAGTTCTCCACAGTGGCCTCCTGTACTCCTCCTGGGGCAGAACTAAGTCAGATACTAAATCTGAGGAGCCAGTCAAGGCTACATGGGGGCAGGAAGGTTCCTCTTCCTTTCTGCTCTCTGTCACAAGTTTACTTGAAGAGAAGCAGGAAACATGGCCAAAACAGAAATAAGGGCTCCCACCTGCAGCCTCCAGGTCTGAGAGCAGCACCTGGAAGCCATCCCGGTCCTGGTGAGGACAGACTGCCCTGTCCTTTCTCCAGTATCCATTGTGGTGAGCAGGAATCCTCCATGGCAGCAGTGCAATGATTCTCTTGGCAAGGGCTGGAATTCTGGAGTTGATCCTGGCATGGGGAATGTCCAGCCAAGGTGATCTCAGCAGCAGGGCTGTGCAGAGCTGAGATAGCCTGGTGGGAGCTCCCCTCTGCAGGGAAAAACAAACCCATTTTGGAGAGGAGAGGCTTGCTGAGCACAGGGCATGTTACCCCTGGATATCAACAAAACATGTTCCTGCTTTACCCTTTGCAACCTCGCTTATAAATACCATGATCTCTGCTTTACTTGCAACTCAGAAGAACAAAGTTGATTTATTTTTGTTCTTTCAACTGTGTCTAATAATAAAGTGTGAACTCCCTGCGAAGCTGAGCTCTGTACCAGGGCTCTGTTGTCATGAGGTCAGTGACTCCAAACACAGGGAGATGGGAACACGTTGAAGGTGTTGTCGAGCCATTTTTTGCACCGGTTGCAAGGGCCAGTGTGAGGCTGGGAACAGCTTTGTTTAAAGACTCTGTGCTCCTTTGGCAGGTGGCAGCTGGTACCTCTTTTTTTTTAAGTGGCACAGGGAGCTCGAAATGATTTACAAGGCAGGAACAACAACATGCCAGTGACACTTCTGAAGCACATTTTTTTCCTCTAAATCATTTTCAAGTATTTTGCTGCAGGAGCTGGAGCCCTGCTGAGGCACACTGGCTCAGCCCTGCATTTCTCCCGTTTATGGTACCCCACGCACAGGCAGTAAATGCCTCCACTCATTGGCCCAACAGTTCCCATGCCATCACAGGGCTGCCTTCGGAGAGGTCCAATCCATGCTGGACTGGCAGGCTTTCCTAAATCACAGGACTTCACATCCTACCCCTCAGGCATCACATACTCCCTGTAAACAAGCACTTTCAGTTCTGGCCTGGAGCTCCTTAACTGTGACTGATGGAAAACCCAGTAAGATGGGGAGGACTGCATTAAAAAAAGGTAAAAAACAACCAAATCCTCCTAGGCATGACATGGAAGAAAAATTAATATTTAAAATGCATATATGATGTAATGGGGTTTAAAATAAACTGTATCCTGGAAAAAAGAGATTAACTGCTTAAGGCAAACTAATGAAAAGGTCATTTGGACAATACTTGCAAAGCACTCCCTGTTCTGCATCACAGACTTATCGGTTCTGTTTGACAGGGACTCACACATGATCCCAAGAACTTATCTCTGTTTTATAGTTTATGAAAAATTGATTGACTCCTTTTGCCCAAGAATTTGTGTTAAATAAGAAATAAAACATTGTTTATGGGCAACTTTCTCTTCTCATAATCAGCAGGGGCCAGTTTTATAAGAATAGGGCATCAAATCTTAATGCAGCAAAGCACCTGCATATTTGACATGGCAAAGTGAACTCTTCTGTTATTATCTCAGCTGGATCAGTTCCTAAAGCTAAAGAGAAACAACAGTGAACATTTTCCATTCTCTCTGCCTTTAACCAGCTTCCCGCACCCTCTGGCACTGAACACATCCTGTCTGGGTGGTGCCAGTCACCTCAGTACTGACACTGGCATGGCTAGAGTGGAGATGTCCATCCCTGCTACCCCAGCGTGGTGCTGGCAGCACTGGGATGTCTGAGCCCCTGCCTGCCAGGCTGTAGGGTGCAATGTGTGTTTGACTGCCCACTGATTCCCTGGCAGAGCAATCCTCTGCCCAGCCACCCTCAGATGTCTTCCGGCTAAGGGACGTTAGTGATGCCCAGTGTGATGAGATAACACTGTGCTGGTGTACAGCACTGTCACTGGATTTGGAAGCTGGATGTGGATCACAGAGGTGGGACCAAAGTGGGTCCCTTCATTTGCTTAAAATTTCAACCAGTATCAGTTAGAGCACTCCTGCCTAGTACATCAGACACAACTGTTGTATAACAATACACAAGAGAGAGTCAAAGCTTTCATGACAGCCCCTGAGCTGCATTGCTGGAGGTGAAGACCACAGTCTAGGAAGGTGTTCTCATCTCCTTCCACAGGCATCTGCTATTGATCACTGCCAGAGGCTACATTGTTGGCTAGATGGGCTGTAGTCACTCATCTGTGTCTGTCTTTATGATTCTCTTCAACTGATCATGGATGGACTTAAAGGCTCTGCCAAGTCCCAAAACAGGCAGGGTGCATAGACACTCCCTGGACTGGCTGCCCCTGACCTCTAGGATGGCTGTGGAAGGGAGCTCCGTCCTGAACAGTGCTTGCCCTGCAATGTTGTGCTTTACCTTGGCTCTGCAGGGCCAAAAATAGGCTATAGGGAGAGCTTTGCTAAAATCCTTCCCCTGCCCAGGCTCATCACTGAGGGGCTGAGCAGCTGCAAAGGACCTGGGAGCTGTGGTGGATGCCAGGTTGGACATGCCCCAGTGGTGCACCCTTCTGTGAACAAGGCACAGCACTTGTAGGAAGAGCTTGGCAAGGCCTTGAGGGCCTTCACTGTGTCTCTCTGCTCCTTACTGATGAAAACACCCTGGGAGGAGCATTTTCCATGCTGTGTCCCCTGCTGACCGTAGATGAGAAAAACTCAAGTGAGGTGGAAGGAGCTGGACTTGTTTTATCTGGCAAGAAGGAGGTTCAGAGGGAATCAAACAGAGCCTGCAACTATTTGAGGAGCAGAGACAAAGGTGATGTTTCCAGCTCTTCTCAGGAACGGGAGACAACACAGCAAGTGTGAAAAGCCACTCTTGGTGGAGGTTCAGAATGGACTGCAGAAAAACTTCATCAAGAGAGCAGTGCAGCACTAGGACAGATCACCCAAAGAGACTATGGGCTCTCCATCCCTGGGAGTCCTGAAGATTCAAGTAGACAAGCCATAGCTGACCTGACCTGGTTTTGCTGCTAATTCCCTTTTGGGGAAGAGTGTGGACAGCAGGCTCTGACAATCTCTTCCTGTTGACGGGTCTACGGTTCTGTGATTCTTTTCTCCACTATATTTCAGAGGTATTGGTACAACAGTCATATGGAGAAGACATAGGAGGATTGCTCCTTTTAAAAACACTTTTATTATTCATAAAGGAAGGACTTTGCAATCAGCAAACCTTCCCACCAGACTGTACCTGCTTTTCTCCACTGGAGTTGTATTCTTACAAGATTTCCTTGAGTATTTCTTTGCTTTTCAGCAATGCCACACAGCTGCAGGGTGGGAATGCTTGTTGACTTCCTCTAGTGCAGAGCATGTGCTTCACCTCAGGGAGATGGAGTCTGTTGTCCTTATTTCAAAACAGGACACACACATATTCTGTGGGTGCTGGGAATATGTCCCCTGACAGGGATGTTACACAGTCATTATTCCTAAATATGGTTTTATTTTCCCAAATAAAGTGTCATAAAACCTTCAAAAATTTGAAATATCACTCAAATGCTGTGTGCTGTGTGGTGCTGCAGTCAGTGCTGGGCAGAAAGTGTTACATCTCACAATCCCAGAAGCTGAAGTTTATAGATCCAGTCAGTCCTCCAGAGATCCGTGCTTTAAGCCGGGAGGTATGAGAAAAAGAAGTTGTTGATTTTAGGGTCTTACATAGGGGCAACACCGAGACTCATCCAAAGCCTGAGGCTGTTCACAATAGGCTCTGTCCTACCTTCGAAGCTAAAATTGCCGTTAAAACTTGGTCTAAAGTGTGTTGGGAGCTGACTTAGGCCCATATCTCCTCCAGTAGCTTTTGTAGTCAATGGATGTGGAAGAGCCCATGTAGCTGCAGAGCCTCTCTCATACCTCCAGCAGGTCTGTGCCTGACACTGAGCCACCAGTGGAAAACCCATGTCCAGATGTGTGGGGTTTCAGCCATTTCCACCAGCATCACTGGGATCTGCATGGACAAGTGGCTACTGCAGGAGCCTTTTCCTAGGCTTGGCACACACTGAGCAGAGCAGGAGGAAAGCCCAAAACCACTGGGAAACCGTGTCCTCCTCAGGGAAAATGTCAGACTGAGGGAACTGGGCACAAGGACCAGAGGGACATGTCACAGATGGGCTGTGAGTGGTAACATGACTGTGGGCAGAGGGAGTGACAGCAACATGTTCTGCCACATCAGCACTATGGGGGAGAGATTTCATACTGCCAGAGCAGAGGATGGTCCTGAGAGCAGCTGTGCAGCCTGAACAGGGGAGTATCTATCAGAAATGGTGTCTTGCACTGAGAATACACTCCAGCCCGTGATGAAGTCACATCCTGTTTGCTGGACTGCCCCAGGCTCTGCTGGAGGAGAACAATTCTGGAGCAAGAGGAGTTGTTCTGGCTTCCCCTGCTGCCATAGCTCCTGCCTCCTGTGACCTGGAACATCCCAGTTGGGCTGTGGGTGTCGCCTCTGCCCAGGGCTGAGGCCACCTGCTCAGAGCAGCATGGAGCTGCTCCTTGTAACTGCCTCAGAGGATTTCATGCTGTGATGTCCCTTCTGCAACACCTTTCACCAATGATAAATTCTCCCACAAACAGAGAGAAAGTGACCCAGAAACATCATTACACATAAACCCCTCAATTATACAAAGTCCTGCAAACATCAGATAAGAACATAACAGAGAAAAGGTCACAGCAACACCAGCTCTATCGTGAATAGCAGCAACAAGTAGCAGCCAGTGCCTGTTTCAGTCTAAGGCTAGAAAGATGAAAAGATAGAAATGTTGTTGGCTTTAATCCTTTTGCAGTGTGTTCCAGGCAGCTGTCAACTGCTGAACATTTGAACAACCAGGGCCTCCCAAAGGGAAATAACATCTTCGGAATGGCCAGGCTCAAGAAAACACCACATCTTAGATGATGCATTGATGGGGAAAAATAAATTCAGAAGAGAATTTGGTGCTTTGCCGAGCAATGTCCTGCAGATAAGCTTGTACCAGTTCTTCAGTCACGCACTAATGATCTTCAGTTGATTATATGTTATAAATCACTCTGATGGATACAGAAAAGGGTAATAAATGAATAAATAAATAGCAAACACTCTGTGGCTAGTGCTGATCATAGAAAGATGAATTAATCATAAATGCTGTTTCCAAAGGCTATGACACGAATGAGCATTCCTTTGATATCAGCCATGCTCTTCTTCCCACCAACTTGTTCTCAAATAAACATCTCAGTAAATATTTGTCTCCCTGCTCCGGAATTACAAATAAAATGAGAAAGGCCACATCCCTTCCTAACCCACAGAGGGCAATTTCCTGAGGCTGGTGCTGGGTTTCAGATTGGGATTCACTTCAACTCACTTTGGTTAGCTTCTAGCTTGCCATGTGAGTCTAGACTGGGCTCTCTGGGCTCCCTCCAGAGCTGCCCTTCTGATTTGCTACCCTCCTGTATGTGCAATCTCTTTTAGCATGGCTTCAACCTCTGGTGCTCTCTTCCCTAGAAGGTGTCCCAGTAAGCTTTGATGCCTCATTGCAGCACAGGGTCCTTCCTGGTGAAGGGATTTCCATCACAGCACAGAGATGCCTCCCCAGTTCCTCTGGGATGGTGCTCCAAGGTTCAGGTTCCCTGACCATCAGCAGGGAAAAGGGTTCCTTTGCTGCACTGTACTCTGCCCTGCGCCAGTGAGTCACATAGGACCAAGTGGGGCAGGGATGAGCCCCTCTGGGGTGCAGGGATGGCTCTGTTGGACTCAGGACAAGCCTTTCTAACAGATTCAGGGCTGACTTCCTCGATCTGCTGCTGTATGACTGTAAACCCTAATTTAATTCTCTGCCTGCTCCCCTTCCTAGGTGAAGCCCATTCATCATTTTTAACTGTATCCATAACTCTTATATCCAAGCCCTGCTGTTCCTCCTGCACAGGCTGATGACATGACTGCATGCACTGTCTCCTGGTAAATTGCCTGAGCACAAATCATCTTGATGCTCCCTTTGCCTGTTCCCCTCTGCAGCAGCCAGGTGCTCTGAGGAGGCATTTCTGACACATGGCTCTGCAGCTGGTATCTCCTTCAGTCTGCAGAGAGGCCAGCACTGGAGCAGCAGCCTGCCCTACTAACCTCCATCCCAAAGCATCCTGCTTCCTGTAGCAACATGTGTGACTTGGCCATCTCTCACCTGCATTTGTCCTGCTCAGCCTTGGGAATCCCTTGACAACTCCAGCCGACAATCATCCTGGAATGGGCACCACACTTCAGCCTCTTCTTTAGGCTGTTGCCCCCTCTATCAGCTTCATCTTTACCATATTTGAAGCCCAAATTCTCATATGCCAAAACCAAATTCTGTCTTCAAGTTGCCCTCACTTCTAATCAGCTATTTTCCTCAAAGCAATAGCGTTCAGGCAATGGGAATGCTGTAGATTAATGGTGATCAAAGGGTTCAGAATCCTCTACTTGACCCAGAGTGTAAAAACCTGCATGAGCAGTGAGTGCCTCTAAGCAGAAAACTTGTGATGCTCTGACAGAAAAATCAATCTGGTTCCCTTGCTACGTGCAGCATTCCCTCTGCTTATCCTCTATGCCAGCAATGCTTTGAGATCATAGGGATGGACAGTAGCTAATGGGAGACTTTACTGAGCAATCTGAGGCAATCAGTAAGTTCTCAGTTTCCCCTGCTGCTCAATTTTCCTAGATTGGAAATGAAACACGGGTAGCAAAAGAACAGGAAGATGCTTTTAAGCATGGTTCTGGCCTGCACAAATGGCTCTCTAGTGTGAATATTGCTGTGTATTGTTTCTTAATAGGCCCCTCAATTAGTTCTGCTGAGTACAACACAGTGGGAGAACTGGTTTTATCTCCCTGCCTCCAGCCTTGGTTTTAGCTCAGCCAAAGAAGGCTGTCCACTGTTGTTTCCCAGTACAGACCTTGAGGAAGCCACAGAGAACACAGGGATTAGCACAGCTACAGGAAGAGAGGATGGAGGAGCAGATGCTAGTGGTCTCAGCTGACAAACACAGACACGTCTTCTCTTGCTGGCACCACAGCAGCCAGGCTGTGAGAAACGTGCTGGGCTCCTTCCAGATGAGATGCCACCATCAGCATCAACAGACGTGCAGGACTTTGTGATGCTTGGGCTAAATCCCAGCCTGGGAGACGCCGGCACAGTCCCCTTGCTTTGGCTGCGGCGCCTGGGCAGGAGCAGGGGGTGTCACAGAGCAGCACGTCCATGGGCCGACAGGGAAGGAGTGGCTTCTGGAAGGTGATGGGGTTCTGTTTGGTGGATGTAGAACAACCTCTGGGCTGCAAGAACAGCTCTGAAACCTGCACTTTGAGGCCTGGAGCAGAGCTGGGTGGGGTAATGCACCTGTTTGTGCAGAGGATAAAAGTGTGCTCTAAGAAACCACTGCAGTTGGGGCTGCCCTTATCTGTCCACCTTGAAACAGTGCAGTCCAGAATATATTTCCCTCTGCCTATCCAGGAAGGTGTTTCTACAAACATGTGTTTTATGATCTGGACTCCAGACTGGACTTGTATTTTCAGTTCCTGGGGGCCTGATTGTCTATTTTCAGACCATCTCATCTACATAACCCACAGCAGTTCAGAAGGCAGGCACTCTGTACATGAGTCTTAGCATGTGCCTCTTTGCTTTGCTGTTCTCTGAATTACACACATAAACTAATAATAAAGCCATCTCTGTGCTCACTATTGTCTTTCTGTCTGAAAAAAAAAGAAAAAGTAGGGGAATAAACGGACATATATGAGAAAGAAACAGCTTTACTGAGATTATTATTCAATAATACATAAATGGCTTCACACAGTGAAGTGAAAAGTGTTGCAGGTGTTGGAAAATTACATGACTTCAGTCAAGACTTGAAGGAGTCCAGCTAACCTTAGGTCAGTCTGACAAGTGAATTTTTGAGCTGGTAGTGCAAAGTTTTGCATTCAAAGGAATTATGTTTGCTGATCTCAAGCGGGAGACCCATGCAAAAGTGTAGTCAAAACCAACCAAAAATGGGCTTACATTTAGTGCTCCCAAGGGTAGAACCTTAACCTGCAACAGAGTTGTGTGAAAGGCTACCATTCATTACCAGGGGTCGACCACTCACCTCACCTCAGGAGATGATGGCAGGGTGGTGGGGCCCTGGCACAGGTTGCCCAGAGAAGCTGTGGCTGCCCCATCCCTGGAAGTGTCCAAGGCCAGGTTGGACAGGGCTTGGAGCAACCTGGAATAGTGGAAGGTGTCCCTGCCTATGGCAGGGAAATGGAACTGGATGCCCTTCCAACCCAAACCATTCTATGACGCACACTATGCATTTATGTGGGCAAGAAATCTGCGACAAAGCTTCAGAGGATAAATTTAAGACTTTATCCAACATTATCCAATTTGAGGCATTATCCACCACTAATTTTTAAGTGCAAGGTAGGCACTTGACCTATTTGTCTGGTTTTCCTCTGGAAGTTTTATGCTGTGTGCAAAATTTCTGCTCTGGGCAGATTCTGGGAGAGCAGCCGTGCTCAGGAACCACTGGAGATGTGAGTGTATGTGCAGGGCCATGCTCAGTGTCACTCTGGGTGGAATTTGTTTGCCATTACTGTTGATACTTAGTGGCTTTGCTGCCCATCCTCTGGAGAGGCAGGACATCTGTCTTCTGGACCTGTTGCTAGAATCTGTATTATCCTTGGAATATTTTGTTGCAGGCATGTTGCTGTTTTCATGGTTTGGCAAGTCAGGAGGAATATCTCGTCTTCCCACCTCTGTGACTTTATCCCTTAGTAGTTCTTCTTCTACTAAGTTTCCCTTAGGAAACTTGTACTTGCAAAGAGCCCTGTGGTCTCTGATTACGTCCAGAATCCCAGTGCTGGAGCCTACAATTCAGACTAGTCAGAGTCAACAGCGGGTGTCTGACATCCTTCATCCAGAACCAGGATGGAGCAGAAGGAGGGTGTGTTTTCCTTCTTGACTTTGCATTCACCCCAGGTGGTAGTGGCTTTCCAGTCTCCCTCATCCCACCCAGGTGCCTCTAGGTTTGTTCCACCAAGTAGATGTGGACTCCCTGGCCCTGCTCTCTGAGGCATTTCAGCTTGACCAAGGCCCAGGAAATGTCTGTGCTGGTACAGCTCCATCCCTGTCCCTCCTCAGGACTCGACTGTTCCAGTCCATGGCCAGAGGCCAGCAAAGCATGAAGGTAAACACAGTACCCTACCAGTAAGTGTGAATCCAATTCCAGATCAGCAGTAAAGGAGGGTATCCATCCTGCCATGGGAGAGGTGGCTCCACAGAGTACAGAAGGTTCTGCCAAGAGCTTTTTTTGGCTCTTTAGTCAAAACTTCCCTTTGCCTAAATTTCCATTGCTTCTGGGCACAGTACGTGCCTTCTTGGAGCACCCCAAATAACCCTTGCTCACTACCATCAAGTTATTGTTCAATTTAAATGATATTGGAAGCTCCTCCAGCCCCAGCCAGGGAGAAAGGCCTTCCCTCCTTGCCAGGGGACTATGTAATACAACAGTTTTCTGCCAGAACCTCTCCATGGGGGCCAGGAGAGAAGCAGGAGGGACATAATGTGCTTTCCACGAGGAAAGCCCATTCTACCAAGGTCTGCTGGGCTCGCTCTGCTGCTGGCATGGTTGCCTCTCACAAGTTGTACAGGACTTGATAAAGTCAGACAGCTGGATGAAAGAGCATAAATACCCTAAACTTAAACATGCTATTGAGAAGCTGAAGGCAGGACATAAATAACTGCACTCTCACTTTCATGTTTATCATACAATTGTAACAGGACCATATTTGGAATAAATATTCCAATATTTGAATGCAACATGTGATTGGAGTTTATCTGTTGTCATGTTTTGAATAAATATTCAGAAAACTCCTTATTTCGGGTATCCCCCTCTTCTCACTTTTCAGCAAATGAGGTGGAGTCAGGCAGTTTGGACACTGCTTGAGCTGTCTTTCATGTTCTCAAAAGCCCTAAGTCTTTCCCTGAAACTGAGCTCAGCACAGTTTGTTGCTGGGAGGCAGGATCCGTGCAGGGAGAGCCCGCCCTAGCCAGCGGCCAGTCCTGCTCCTCAAACCAGCCCGGGGTGTCCTCTGTCCCGACGGATGGGCACTTCTGCTCCTCCTCTCCAGAGGCTCTCATGGCACGGCTTTTCTGTGACCGTGACAAGGGACCAAAGCAAGGCCATGGCAGGAGAGGACCACGGCAGCTGCCCCATCCAAAAGGGGAGGGAGGCAGAGCACCCTGAATCGCTCTCTTCTCTATGAACAGGCTCCTGCCTCTGCCTGCATGTGGTTCCCAGACAGACTTTCTCTGGTACAGGGTCAATTCCAGATCCACTATCTCTCAGGGATGCTGGTGTCATTTTGCCCTTTGAGTTTTAATAATGTCAACTGCAAGAAGTCCTCAGCACCACCAATCTGGTGAAGCATAAAAACTTGTCAAAAAAACTCTGAGAAGGATGTCACGAAACCAGAGGAACAAGTCAACTGCAATGATATATTTACCCCCAAGGCAGTGTTGTTAACTGAGGTTATGATTATCCTCATTTGTAAGAAATTCAGTCCTGTTGCTGCGTGGAGGAGGCGCAGGCTGGTCTGCACCACCACTATGGATGTACACAGGCGGAGGGCTGATGTTGTCATCGCAAAGGCTGCTTAAAAAAATTCAATCTCTGGATAACTCAGCTTGCACACACTGTGGTGAACATCACCAACAGCCAGGTGATGTGCTAATGCAAAGCTTTACTGGTGCTGCAGCCAGTGAAATGGTCCAGGGCTCTGCAGGAGCACATGAGCCCTTGACAGTATCCTGCGTGACAGTGCTGCTCCAGGGGTGTTCTACCCAGTTCTGCTGCTTCAGGGTTGTTCCAGCCCTTACAAATGCAGCTGATTAGCACAGTGGTACCTTCTTAGGACAATATGGATTTGATCAGACGTTGTATCCAAGGTTATCTTTGCTGTGAAATGCAGTGTTACAAAGTAGTGTTTCCCGTAACATTCTCTTTTTATTTTCCCTTTCACTCTTACTCTTACTAGATCAGATTTTGGCAGAGAACATTTTGCTTAGTTACATTTACTTCTAAAAACACGAGTTCTGCAATTAATTTCATCTTTCTATTGTCTCAGAAATGTTGGTCAACAGGGAGAATAATTCTGGCCTGGATTTCTGGTGTGCATTGGGGTATGGCACCGTGCTGCCAGCAGACTGCCAGGCATGGGATGCATTAGGAGGGAAATGAAATCTGAGGGCACGGCGTGTGGAAATGCACGATGTCTGCCTTGCACATTCACACAACCACGAGCACACATGTGCACTGATCGCTGCCAAAGCTCTCAAACAAACATTCACGCCCTTCCATGAGCATAGTCACTCACAACGGGACACACACGTGTGCTCAGACTGGGAGCACTGCGGCTCCCACAACCTCTGACACCATGAGCCTCATCCCTTGGCACCCACACAGCAGCACAGCCCTGCTGGCACGTGCTGCTGCACTATCTCTTCCTTCACGTTTTGGGCTTCATACAGATGGGCCCCAGGGTGCTCTCAGTTCTTGGGGCTGATGGAAATGCCATGTCCCCAGACCTTGAACCATCAATATTCATGGACCCCCATGCTTGCCAAGTTGCCCACGCTGTAAGAAGCACAAGTTATGGAATAACAAACAGTTCCCAACCTTCTGTCATAAAGGAAACCTACGTAAAAGCTGAAGAGGGACTTTTTACAGAGCATGTATTGACAGGACAAGGGGGAATGGCTTCACACTGACAGAGATTAGGTTTAGATTACATATTATGAAGACATTCCTGACTGTGAGGGTGGTGAGGCCCTGGTACAGGTTGCCCAGAGAAGCTGTGGCTGCCCCATCCCTGGAAGTGTCCAAGGCCAGGTTGGACAGGGCTTGGAGCAACCTGGGATAGTGGAAGAGGTCCCTGCCCATGGCAGGGGGTGGGATGAGATGAGCTTTAAGGTCCCTTCCAGCCCAGGTAATTCTGATTCTGTGTTTCTGTGATTCTCTGTCCCCCTTCCTGCTGGCTCCATGGTTACACCCCCGTTTGCTTTGTGACTGAGAGCACTGGGGTACAGAAGTCTGTTGCTCCCTTCTCCTGAGTGCCACTGTCCCTTTGCCAGATTCTCACCTCCTCCCCCTCAGAGGACCCTGTGGATGTGACACAGGGCCCCTCTTGCCAGAGGCACTCCTGGGCCTGGGCACAGGCCATGCTGGGTATCCTGGTTGCTCTGTGTGCAGGTCAGGGGCATGTGGAGCGTTCATCCTCCCTGGGTTATATCAACATTCAAATTCTCCATTTATACAAGTTCTCAAAATTTAGCTGCCTTTTTCTGAAACTCCATTTTCACCTCTCAAGAGAAGCACTATGAAGAGGGAAGCAGCCAGGGTGGACAGAAAGGATTGTGTCCTTGGTCTGTTTCTTTGTGATCTTCACTGAAAAGGTGCTTCTTCATTGGAGAGGTCCTGCAGGGTGACTCAGCCCCTGCAGGTTCCAGCTGCTCCTAAACACAGTGCTCATTTGCTCAGAGCAGCTAACGTGGAACAGAGGGTTGAATTTGTTGACACATCTCAGAGAGATCTCACTGATTAATGTGCTGAATCTCAAACACAGGCTAAGAGCATGAAATCCCTAACAGGGGTTTAGATCAGAGATAACATAATAATATACAGAACTCTTGGAAACATTTTCAAACCATGTAATGTCTATATTCTTAGTGTTCCTGACAGTGCTAATGGAACCAGCTAGTTGACAAGATCTATTCTGTATTCAATTCTCTGATTGCTTTTAAACCTCTTTTCATATAGACATGGTTCTTCCAGCATCACTTAAGTCTTCCAAGCCTATGGGAACTGGGATGTCAAGCTTGGCGAGTCAGTGTCACTTCTCCCTGCTCTGTGACCAGGGACAAGAGGTTGCAAAGGCTGCCCAGAAGGAGATGCCCCTGCAAAGGGCAGGGAGAAATCAGCTGTACTGGTGGAAAGGAAGAGGATACAGGCCAAGAGGAGGCTGTGAGCTTTGTTTCTCAGCTTTTGTGTATCTCTCTGTTCTGCTTTTCTGCAGTGTGGGGAGGGGAATGATGAAATGCTGTTTGAGTGTTTGAGGCAGGTCAGGGAATGCTTGTCACTTTGCCTCATCCCGCAGGGAAAGGCAGATGAGAGCAGACCGTGCAGTGATTCATTAAAAAGCTCTGCTTCCCCCTGCCAGAGCCTTACATGGTGTATAGCTTATGCCTGCTGCCTTAATCCTTTGAAGATGCTGGGTCAGTTTTTCCTGTTCATCTGGCTTTGGCTGCACGTGCTCTCAGCGCGTTGAGCCACCAAAGTTCCCTGAGCTTCCCGAAGGGGCAAAAGCAAGGCTTTAATTTATCTGATCTCTGTTTCATCCTTTATTTGTAAAGGGAGCAACAAAAGTGGAGATGGAGTTCCTGCCTTTTCCCACCAAGCCACACACGTGCCTATGCCATCGTGTTTACTCTGCTAAGGAGACACGGGAGGCAGCTCTGGGATTTCATGCTGAAGCATGAGGAATATTTTCTCTGGGTTTTGAGGCAGAGAGGGGGAAGGTTCCCGAACCCCCCCGAGTTCTGGCACTGGTGCAATTAAATGAGCTGGAAAAGTGCCTTTCCCAGCAAGGGCTGTGCATGTACTCACAATGGCATGTGCTCTCAGGAAGCGAGAAATCCCTCTCCAAACTCCACATGCACTGGCTCCAGAGCACATTTCACCTGCTCACTGGCTCCAGAGCACACTTCATTTTCACCTGACTCGCTGTTGGGCCTCCACTCTCACTGATTTTATCTGCTTTACTTTACTTGCTTCCTGCCCTTGGGCGGTGATCCCTTTGCTGATAGCAGATGAGACCTGCTGGCAGTGAACCACAGGGAAGCAGAGAGAGACTGCTCTGGGAGTGCAGACACTTCGGAGCAGCCTCCAGAGGGAGATGCCAGCCTGGCTCTGGCAGAAACAGCCTCCCTAACTGGATCTGTGCTCCCCAGCTGTGTTCTGGCTGTGAGAGCGTGGAGCACAGGTCTCCAGGTTAAGGTACCCGTAACCACCAGATCCAGGCAGGGAACTTGAGGCAGCTGTGACCAAGTCCATGAAGGAGGGAGTGCCAGGACTGGAGCCAGCTTCTCCATGAGCCAACTCAGCAACTCAGCATTGAGGGGAGGGTACCCTAAACCATGGGCAGCCGTCACCTCCTTGCCCAGCACAGTGGTACTAATGAGAGGCTACTGCCCCCTCCCAGGCTGCCCCCCTGCCCCTCACACACTGTGTCTGGCACAGGCTGGAGGGTCCTTCCACGCCTGCTGGGTACCAAGGCAGAGCTCTGCCATTGCTGCTGGGGTCAGGGAGGCTCTGGCACTGACTTTCCCTGTGCTTGGCACTGACTTTCCCTGTGCTTGCCTTCCTCACCTTCCCAGTCCCAGCCCAGCCTCCCCCCAGCCCCTCTGTGACCCCCAGGCTGTGTCAGGGCTGTGGGTATAAACCTGTTGCCAGCTCCAGAGAACACTTCATCCCACCATCCGCACCCTCTGGGTTATGTCCCATCATGTGGCCGTTGGTTGGCAGGTCCAGCACCCCCACAGCTTCCACAGGGCAGGGCAGCCCCAGCACCCCCAGAGCCCAGCAGGGCTCAGCACCTCCATCTCCAACCCAGGAGCATCCAGGGGAAAGGGACAAAATAGAGTGGGAGGTGAGTTCAGGATTTTCAGGGATACCTTGGAAACAGTTTGGATCTACCCAAAGCAAGTATATGACACAGTTCTTCTGGGGCCAAAGAAAGAAAACCAGTTTACAAGCTCTGGGGTTGCACTACCTGCCCACGGTACTCCAGGAGCAGCAACTGGCCTTTTGCAGCCTTCTGGCTGCCTTTTCCTGCCTGGTTTTCCCACAAGTTCTCTGTCACTTTCCATGCTAAAACTTCTGGTTTATGCCAAACCTCATGTCTTCTGCAGTGTATTTAAAAGCCAATGATTGGGGGGTTGACTCTTCAGGTGGTGAGTTTTCTGCATTATTGTCAGAGAACATTGTGGTTTCAATTTTTTCCAGTCTTAGGAAATTTTGGAGACTGCAGAGAATGGAAACTAAATTTGCTAGACCAAATAATCCTGTTTTTTCCAAACAGAATAAGCACCATATAAAATACACCAGTGACAGTCTCCCAGCTGCACACTGCATGGGTTCAGTTGCACATCCCATTGGGGAACAGCCTTAGAGTAGGATTTGGCCCTGACCTTCTTCCTGGAGCTCTGAATGCCCTGTAAGACATTGCCCCATGCAGTCAAAGTAACAGTAATTAATATAATTTACAAAAGAGTGAGTCCTGGGAGCACTACTGTTGCTGCTGTGGTGGTGGTCTGAGCCATGACAGGAGAGACCTTGGCAGGTCTCAACACTGTTGAATAGATGAATGATATTGTATCTTAGTTTTGGTTATTTTGGAGTGCTGGAAATTGGTTGTGACATCCCAGCATGAATCATGCCCTCAGGAAGTGGGCTCCAGAACTAGGAATTCAGCTGCTAGAAATCATAGGGAAGACTGGAGTGCATGAGTTTATCATAAGACAAGTATAACCCACCGATGTAATGTCACTGTGAAAGGGGCAAATGCAATGCCAGGATGCCTCAGGATGGCTCCTCCCATGAATGACAGGGAGAAACTAATGCCAGGGAGCTCTGGAGAGACCATGCCTGGAAAAGTGCACGCAGGTCTGGTTGCCTGCTTCAGGAGAGATACATTCATTACTCTCTGGACATAAGTCTGGGGTGAATTCCAGAGATTAAGGAGATCTGTTCTTAAGCTAAAGATCCTTAAGCTAAAGATCTTTACTGGCAAAAGAAAAAATGGGTATAAACTGATCATTATGAATTCAATCTGAAAATGAGGAAATACAGTCTGAAGGTCAGGAGTGAGACACAGAAACAACCTTCCCTACGAACACTCAGACTAACCACATTGCTTTACAGTGGAGACATTCACTGGAGGATAAGAGCACACTGCTGTGTGTAGGGTGAGAGGGTGAGTTGCAGCTTGATGGTTCCTTGTCTGAACAAGCAGACAAGGCTTGTGTGTCTGGCACATCTGCCTTGGGCATGGGGGATTGCCAGGGCCAGGGAGCTGAGGAGAGCTGAAGCAGAGGTTCTGGTTATCAGCCCTTCCTCTGAAATTTTCTCATCTCTCCAGAATGGTCTGTTTGTTTTGCTCAGTCTTTCATCTCCCAGGACACACTGTAAGTCCAATTTTTTCCAGACCAGGAGTTTCTGGGTGATGAGAAGAGGCATTGCTGCAGGGTGCAGCCAGATGGAGAGGGTTTGCTGAATACTCACATTCTAGTTCTCTGTGCCTCACAGGCAGCAAATGGTGTCTCAGAAGTTACCCCCCACTAAATCTCTGTACCACACAGTGGCACAAAGGTCCCTTTTAGGGCAGACAGAGTGTCTGTCACACACAGCTCCTGCAGCTGGTCATCCTGGTTCCTCCCTGGGCAGTCCAGATGTGCACAGCCCAGGGAATCTAAGCTTCACTTCCAGGTAGGGACAAGGGGGTGTGCAGAAGGCTCAGTAATGGGTAGAGGGACAGACAAGCACAACCCTCATGAGAACTCAGTAAATCCTTCTTATCATACATCTAGAGCAGGAAAGAAGCAGGAGCCTGTTGAGATGTGAGTGAAGGGAAAGCAGGATGTGCTTGTGACACATTAGTGCAGAGTAGTGACAGCTTCTCTCATGCTGAGGAGCTTTTAACCCCCCTTTCCTGGTGAGACTCAGCAAGTCTGCTCACACAAGCACTTGGCAAGGGGGAGCAGAGAGACCCCACAGCCAGAAATCAAGCTGCTCCCCCAGAGCTCTGCCAATGTGCCCCTTATTCATGAGCAGAGAGTATAAACCACTATCCCTCGACTTGGCTGTTTGCTCGGTTCACATCGTGTGACTGATAGCTTAAATCATCTGCCATTGTTTCTGTTCCCTGACTGGATGGCTTTTAAACAGGACACCCAAAAATACACTCTGCAAAGAGATTTCAGATGAATATTCACTTGGGATTGAATTTGCATGTTTCTGCTTTGCAAACACTTGCCCCAGCGTGGAGCATCCATGCACATGCTCACCAGGAACACCAGCACTCCCAGAAATCCCTCAAGCTGGACGTCAAGCCATGTTGAGCACACATCTTGGCAAAGATCCTCTTCTTTACTGGGGGGCTGGCTCCAGGGGATGCTGAGCAACTGCTCTGAGCACCAGGGGGTGAAGTGCTCTCCAAACTCTGACCTGTTTGTTTATGAGCTTTGTGGTATCTTCTGCACATCTTCCCATGCATGAAGTGTTGTCTCAGGTCCCTTCTGTGAGCGTTGTGCTGGAGCTGCTGCCATGACAACTCCTGTCACTGTACTGGTCACAGACTGCCCAAGTCCCCTGGCCTCTCCACCTCAGGCATTGGAATGGGCTGCCCAGGGAAGTGGTGTATTCTCTGTCCCTGGAGGTTTTTTAAATAAGACCAGATGTGGCACTTAGTGCCATGGTCTAGTAACCAGTGCAGTCCATCAAGGGGACTTGATGATCTCAGAGGTCCCTTCCAACCCAGCTGATTCTATGATTCTATGATTCTTTCCTCTGGGCCACCCAACAGGGGTGGAAACCATAGTAAAGCATTCCCAGTCATGGTTTCTACCTGGGCAGGTAAGAAATGTGGCTGCAGCCCTGTGCACTGCCTGGTGCCTGGCACAGCTCCTTCACTCACAGCACGTGCATGTCCAGCCCTCCTGCAGCCACTCCTTGGTTGGGCCCAGGGGTGCCCAGCACCCAGGGTGCAGCAATGCCTCTACCTGCACTGACCACACCAGCACCTGCAGCTGAGCAGTGTCTGGGTCCCCCACCTCATCCCACCCTGCCCATTGTCTGGAGGGAGCAAAAAGGGCTGGAAGGAAGGTGGGGTCATGGGGCAGAGACGCAGCAAAGCACACTTTGCCAGGCATCCTGCTCTTCTCATCTCCGTTTGGGAACATGCCAGTCTGTCTCTCCAGAGGCCTTCAGGGAGCAGGAACTGGTACCTGCTGCAGCCCTCTGGGTCCTTGCAGGGAGAACAGGGAGCCAGGCACTGCCGTGCACACTCAAAAGGTGCTAAATCCTGCAGTTTGAGCAGGATGGGGAGCTTGCCTGGTGGAGGGCAGTGGCGCTGCTGAAGCAGGCGTGGTGCAGAGCTCCTCTCCATGCAAGGCAAGGAAGCAGTGCAGTGCCAGGCTCAGCCATGCTGACTTTCCAAGGAAGTACTCTGTGAGTTCCTGAGAATTGCTGTGTAACCTCTTTGGGACAGGTGGGGAGAGTGGCTGCCAGGGAATGCAGCAATGGAGACCAGCACAGGCTGGAAAGGAAACCACAAGCAGCTCCAACATCATATCTGGGGACAGGGAGCCCATTTCAGGAGCTTCCTAGAGCAGGATGGGGGTTCTGAAAACACAATTTTCAGTGGTGGGTATCTCCTAATTCGGAAGAACTTTGACCTCAAGGTGGGTTTGGGCCAACAAGGCTTTGGGTGAAAAGTAGCGAGTGAGGAGGTTGGGTAAGGACAGAGCCCATGGCTGCTGAGCACCACCCTGGGTACAGCTGTGTGCAGGGTCACTGTGCTTGGCAGCTGCTTATCCACTCACTTCTCCTCTGTCTCCCTCCTGGCACCTGCAGGCACTCACACATCTAGGGGTCAGACCTCTGTCTGAGTCACTGCTGAGGTTTCTCCCAGCCCTGCTGCAGGCCACTGCTTGGAGGCAGCCTGTCCACAAACCTGCCTGTGTGGCAAACAGGGGACAGCACGTGCAAATCAGAGTCAGCTGCACCTCCCAGGGCTGTGGGGGTGGAGGAAAGTCACCCTTTAGCAGGAGCTGCAGGAGCAGGTGGGTCTGGGCTGCCTCTGCCAGCGTGGGACATCCCAGGCAGCTGCTGCACCAAGAGTCTGGAAGAGGGGCCATAGGCACACGGGTGAGATTCAGTTCTGGTGTCAAATCACCTCCAAAGGAGATTCAATCACCTCTTTCCTACAAGTGTATCACTCCCCCCTGGTAAGAGGGAGGGTCCCAAGGACCTTTGATTCTCCACAAGAGGAGTCTGGCCCACCTCAAGTGCAGGAGAGGGCTCATAGCCTGGAGCCCGGTTACATTTGAAGGACAGGGCCAGGATCTGTCCCTTTCCCCAGCCTTCCCTGCTGTTAGTGTACATCAGTGAGGAGGATAAGACCCAGATGGACCCCTGCAGGATGGGCTAATGATGAGTCCTATATCACAGGACTCCCCACCATGTCTGGCTTAGGTCCTCCAAGGGGCTGAAGGGATTGATCCATGTGGTTCTCCACCCAGTAATCTCTCTGAGATGGCATCATGAGCAGATGGCAGCTGGGAATGTGACACAAATCTCAGAAAATCAGGGCAAGGCAAATATTTGCGATATTAGAAATAGCTACAAAAATATAGAGCAATAAAAGCCATGATTAGGATTATAATCAGGAGTGCATTCCAGAGCTGCCACTGTGCCTTAGCTTGCTTGGGAAGCTGGCATCTTCCAGGGATGAAGGAGGGGTGACATGAAATGGAGACGTGTCAGGAACTGTGCCCACTCCAACTGAACATCCCTTCCTGTTTTCCTGTCTCATGTAAAGGCTCCCTTCTGGAAAGCAAATCTGAGGAAGAGACCTCCCAACATGTCTCAGTGGGCCAAGGGCCTCTTGTTTGCAAAGTCTTCTGATTTACACTCTATCTCACATTGAACTTCCTGGCTTTCTTGGAAATAATTTTGTGCTTAAAGGTCCTTTGTCGAAAAGGGCAGCTTGGTATCTCTGTTTCAAAGCTCTGGAGGACTCCTGACCCCATCACACTGTCTGCAGACTTAAACTTTTTGTGCCTGTTGCAGGCACTGGAATACAGTGGAATATGTACATTGAGAATGACATAAATAGTGCTGAAATAGGAAAAGAGATCCAAAATTTCACCTGGATGGCTCAAGAGGTGGCCCATGGGAATCTCATGTGGTTTAACAAGACCAAGTGCTGGTGCTGCACCTGGGTTGGGGCAACCCCTGGTACCAACCCCAGTGAGAGATGAACAGATGGAGCCCAGCCCTGGGAGAAGGACTTGGGAGGCTGGACATGGCCCAGCCCAGAAACCCTCCATGCCCTGGGCTGATCCCACAGTGTGGGCAGAGGGGAGGGGGGATTGTGCCCCTCTGCCCCTCAGGTGAGACCCCCCTGCAGAGCTGCTCCAGCCCTGGGGAACAGCACAGGGAGGACATGGAGCTGCTGGAGAGAGTCCAGAGGAGGCACCAAGAGGATCAGAGGGATGGAGCAGCTCTGCTGGGAGGAAAGGCTGGGAGAGCTGGGATTGTTCAGCCTGGAGAAGGGAAGCTTTGGGGGGACTTAATTGTGGCCTTCCAGGACCTGAAGGGAACCTGCAAGAGAGATGGAGAGAGACTTTTTATGAGGGCCTGGAGTGACAGGACAAGAGAGGATGGCTTCAAACTGAAAGTGGGTTTGGAGTAGATATTAGGAAGAAATTCTTGGCTGTGAGGGTGGGGAGGCCCTGGCACAGGTTGCCCAGAGAAGCTGTGCTGCCCCATCCCTGGAAGTGTCCAAGGCCAGGTTGGACGGGGCTTGGAGCAACCTGGGATGGTGGAAGGTGTCCCTGCCCCTGACATTGGGTTGGAGCTAGATGATCTCTAAGATTCCTTCTAACTCAAACCATTCCATGGTTCTATAAAATTCATCACCTCAGGCTACCATCATGTGCCTGGTTATGTGGCCTGGGCAACTTTGTGCTCCAGAGTTCTGAATGAACTGTCACTGTGTCCCATTGGCAGTTGTTAATGGCACTTGTGGGAAGTTGATCTGCAGTGTCCAGATGCTCTGAAAACACATCACCAACCTTTTCACAGCAGCACACACAGCTGGCAGAGTGCATGGCTGTTAGTGTGGCATGGACACAACACCACATATCTCTGGATGGGCCTGCCCAGATTTCACTGATAGCCACTTGCTGTCCTGCCAGAGCACGTATTGGACAGCCCAGTCCACTCCTTCTCTTGGGGAGATTTCCCAAAACACTGGCATTTCCCAAACAGATGGTTCCTGTTTTCTGCGTATCTGGTTAATGCTGGGGCAAAAGCAAGTAGTGCAATAGCTGGACAGACCTGTCACCAGCAGCAGCAGCCATGTAGGAGATGACAATTGTTTGTGACTGCAGGGCAAGGTCACCCTGGGCCAAATATGACCCTGTCACTAAGGAGCACAATCAATCTTGGGGGGGTCTGAGCAGGTGTAGTCCCTGCTGCCAGAAGCTGACTGATCCCAGACTGTGTCAGCAGCTTTGGAGAAGCCACTGCTGCACCCCTAAATAATATGAGGTGGCACCTGCTGTGAACCATGGTCCTCTTGTGCTAAAAGCTGCAGATGCTAAGCAAAACCATAGCTGAGGAATTTTTGCTCAAACCAGGAAAAGTGTTAATGGTTCTAACAGACCTTTCCATGGTACTTTTGGTATTTAATGAAGTCACGAAGTTTTATGTTAGGCCAGAGACAAATATCAAGGAAAGAAGAATGAATGGAAGTGGTTGAAGGTGAGAAGCTGTATTATCTTCTCAGAGTTAATCAGGCAGTGGTAAGACTATGCTGACTCATCTACCTGAAGGAAAGTGAGAAAATCTCGCTTGCCATGCTTTTACTACAGCAGCTTCTCACTAATTCCTGAGGGATATGAGAAGTGCCCTGTTCTGGGCAAGATTCCCCAAAAGCAGTCTCTTACCCAAGCTCTGCTTCATAGGTGCAGCCCTGCATTGCACCTCATGAGAAGGCTTTGACCTCTGTAGACTGCCAGAGTGTACTTGAAACCTAAGAGGTAAAACACGGGTGTTTGAAGCCTCCTTTCCTTCTGTTGGGCTTCTAAACATTGTTCCTCTCATTTCTGCACTATTTGCATTACATTATTCTTTATTTAATTGCTCCATGTACAATCTGCAGTCAAAATACTTTCAATCTATTGGTTTGGGAGGGGCAAGTTCCTTGAATTCCTATCCACCCCAGCTAGTGTCAAGATGCAGACACTGTCACAGTCAGACAAAACCAAAACTCTTTCTTTTCTCCCAGGCTATTGCACAGATTATTTTCTTGGTCATTTGGTGTGCAGCCAAGAAGGGACGGGAACTGTCCACCACAGCAACCCAGAGTGGTAATGCAATTCTCTTTTTGCTGAAGGCAGGGATTGTATTCACCAGCAATCTGAGAATCAAGCAGAGCTCTGGGTGTTGTTCAGTTGGTTTCAAGAGTTCTGCACTGCTTTTCATCAGATCTCCAATGCCATAGAACTGCCTGCTGCTGGACAAGGTCTGCCCACATAGACTCAGGAGTATATTCCAGCCCTGGCATGCAGGATGGGAGGCTGTAGGTACCAGGAGGTAGAATTGTGTGGATGTGTTCAAAATTTGGAGAAAGGAAAGTCAAAGGGATTGGCCATCCAGGACATGGAGGTGGGACTGGGGCAGGCAGCCAGTGAGGGGAGGGGTCGTGGGACATGCCTGCCATCTTGTGTTCCCAGAGATTCCTGCTGCCAGGAATGCACACGCAGCCATCCCCGTTGTGTCTACTGGTTGTCCCCTTGGTCACTATGGCAATGGTGAACATCCTCCAGTTCATCTGCTGACAGACACCACTCTTTCCAAGTGGAATGTCCTGCCCCCAAGCCAGCCCGTCCTCCCACCACAGCTCAGAAGTCAGCTCAGAGACATTTATGAGTCTAATTGAGGGCAACTTTACACAGTCCTCTTAGCCAATGTTTTTCCTCTGGGCAAAAACAGTTTCTTTCTGCAAGGCACTGGAAACAAGCCCATGGTGTTCCAGTGAGGGGTGAGCAGTTCGCAGTGTGGAAGCAAAAGTTCCCTGTGAACTCACAGCACACAGACCCTGCCAGTCCCACTGCCTGCCACTGCTCCTTGGCCCCACACACCATCCAGAACAGGAGGAGCATATTTCCTTGTGTCAAATTTTTCAGCATCCAGTTTAAAGACTCTCTCATTTTTCCTCATCAATATCCCCAGGGGTTCACTTATCACATTCTTAGGTGGCATTTTTGTCACTTGCTTGCGTCTTTGAGCACATACACTCAAATCAGAGTTAGTAATAAACAAAACTATTCCTTCCAAAACAGAAACTCACTCTTGTAAAGATTCCCATCTATAAATACCTCTGAAAAGGACAAGAAAGTTTAGCTTGGCATAAAAATGTGGGTACCATGAGGAATGCCATTTTTCAGTGCTACTAGAACAGGCCCCACAACAGCTGCATGCCATGGAGACACATGTCCTGCCCAGAATACGTGCCTTTCCTGTGTCTGGCTGTGCCCTGCAACCTATGGATTGGACATGCTTGGGAAGCAAAATCCTGCAGAAAGCTGCAGGGTGCTCCAGGCAATCTGACTGGATGGGCATCAGTGCACAAATTCCAGGAAAATGCCTTCTACAATGAGGTAACAAGAATAGGAGTCAGACCATGACAAGGCACACCCCCATGCAGAGGAATTTAACATCTCAGTAAACCCCGTGTGGGAGAGGAAGCAGGCCAAGAAGTGACTTGCTGGAGAGGGACTTCCCTGAGCTGGCGGGTGACAAAGGCAGGTTCCCTGAGCATCTGTGCCAGCCCCTGCTCTTTCTCCTAGAGCAGTTTCTCCAACATGATGTGCACCCACCCCCCCCAGGAACCGCTGGCTCTGCACATCTGTGATGAGCACGTGGTGTTCTTGGCTGCTTTTTGATCTACCCTTCAGCAGTCCTTGCTTTCTCCACAAGACCTTGCAGCATTGCTGGAAGAACCTGCTCTCCACACACTGATTCATCTCTTCCCACAACCATATCCCACATCCCCAGAACTCCATTGCTTGCCGGCTGTGCTCCCACACTCTCCATGTGCATAGGAGCAGGTTGGAGGCTTCAGGGCACCGCTGACTTTTGCAGGGCACCGCTGACTTTGTTTGTGTAGTGGAAGTGCCTGTTTGAGTGGCTGATATAACTTCCACAGGCATGAGGATACCCCACAAATCAAGTACATTCTCAGTAACAGAGCAAGAGTTCACCCACCTTTACTTCTCCAAAGGGATCACCACATCCCAAGGGGTCTACTCGCATGCCAGTGTGTCTCTGGTACACCTCAGGGGTCAGAAAGCAGACTGCAAAGGACACTTTCACCCCCTACACATGAGACACTACACTGAGCTCTGTGACGGCAGAACAGCCTCTCCTCCCTCTTATCATCTCCTGGGAAGGACCCCATTTGTGATGGCTGCTGGGGCTGCTGATAGCAGGGTCCTTAGGTCAGACCATTTCTGAATAAAGCCCCCTATCTCAACTCAAAATCCTTTCCCATTCTGGGTTTTAAAGACATGTCTGGAGAGCCTGAGCACTCTGGGCAGGAGACACATTTGGCTAATCTCTAGCTGAGCTGGCTGCTCAAAACACAGCTGACACCTGTCAGTGATAGCAGAGGTGGCTTCCCAAAGAGGCCTCTGCTCCAACTCCTCTGAGGCTGACGGCAAATAGGAGCCAGCACCCCTTAGTCCTTATCTCCCAGCTGTGCTGAGAGGAACCTGAGGTGTGTGAAGGCAGTTTTATCTCCCCAGGTGACAAAATGACTTGAGTAAATAAGCTACTGGGTTGGGGAAGGTCCCAGATGTGTTTCTGGGACATGTGTTGAACCATCACAGCTCAGCACTGAACAGGGCGGAGCTCATGGAGGAGTGCTGTGTACTGCCAGTGCAAACCTTCCTCACACCCCACAGAGCACAACAGAACCAGGGCACAGAGCCCAGAGAAACACGTTGGAGGGTGAAGGTGACACAGTCTCATCCAGAAGTTGTTACAAAGATGTTGGTCACCCGCAGTAATGTGACCACCAGGAAGATGAGCCACATCCCCCTGGGCTGGAGACCTCCCTGCCCTGGGTGTCACCAAGAGAACTCTTATATATTTCCTTTTTGGTCACAACCTGCCTGCCCCTCCTGTCCTGAGCATGAAAACTATCCAGGCTAATGGCTCTACCATAACTTTTGGACAGAGATGTGGATGTTGCTGCCCTGCTCACCAGGCTCTGCACTCTGAGGGTGGTGAACATCAGCCCATGGAGGAATCCAACTGCAGAGGACAGGCAGCACCTTACCAGAGCAGTCATCTTCTTCTTTTAGCTCTCTCCCAGCTGCTTCACTCCTTCTCCATACGAGGGAAACTGGTGACCAGAGCCTTGGGGTCAGGGCCACACTCGGAGGAGCAGGCAGTCCTGCCATGTCCTGATTATGTCATTGGAAGCCAGAAAGAAAACCAGGTTTTTCACATTTTTTCCCCAAATGTCATTTCCACTAGGTCGTCTGTTTCAGCCAATTTAAGCTCTCAGCAGAATTCCCACCAAATTTTATATCAACTATTTTAGGGAAGGGTTTAAAAAAGTGAAAGAGTTTGACTA
Organism: Manacus vitellinus; assembly: GCF_001715985.3. Taxonomy (NCBI): domain Eukaryota; kingdom Metazoa; phylum Chordata; class Aves; order Passeriformes; family Pipridae; genus Manacus; species Manacus vitellinus. The sequence continues at coordinate 909,833 of NW_021939798.1, read as the reverse complement.
ATTTTAAACCCAGCATTCTCAAGGGACATTTAACAAAACACACAATGTCTAAAAACCTTTGCAGTTTCAAGGAGTTCAAAATAACATTCCAGAAGGGATCTTTAGAAAAATGTTCCTGCACCGGTCCCGTTCCCGCTGCTGGGCCAGGCTGCCTCCCTTTAATATCCCACATTTGTTTTTCATTTAGTTATCAAACCTACATTAAAATAAAATCTCAGAGTAAATGAAATCAAACTAACCTGCCTCCTTTCATTTCCAGAATATTTAAGGCATATTAAAGGAGCAGAGTCTGTGTATCTTCCTTTCCAGCAGGGCCAGCTAGCGGAGCTCAGGAGCTCACCCCACTGAGCCCACGGGACAGGGCTGAGCACACCTTTGCTTTCTCTCATCCCACACCACCGTGCTCTGCACCAATAGTCCTGAAACCACTCCAGGAGAGAAGTGTAGGGGCTGTCCCTGCCACCCCCACTGCAATATCAAGGCAGCCCAGCTGCCACTTCGAGGAAATCTCATTTACACTAATCCAAGGACTCTGCTAAGCTCCCTCTGCAGCTTTTGTCTGGAGAAACTGGACATGTTTAAAGATGGTTTTATTAAAAGAGGCTTGGAAGGAGTTATTTAAATCACCCTGCTTGGCAACCTGACAAAATTACCTGCGCTTAGCCCAAACACCATGTCCCTTGCAGAATCCCCTCCCTTAAATAAAAATTTAAAACTTTCCTCACTTGACCAAAAAAACATGTATTTTTTTCATTACCAGCCCCTCATGCAGCACTGCCCCTATCTCATCCCTTTGCCCAGCTTACCCAGTGTCAGGGCTTGGGGTGCTGGTCCCCAACTCGGTGGCAGGTGGCTTGTTTGGGGTTTAACACTTGAAATTCTGGGTGGGAATCAGCCTTGTTGTTATACTCCATCACCAGCACCATCCTGGTGATGGCAGGTATTTGAAAGTCATTTTATATTGTCTTAATCTGTGTGGTGGGGAGTGATAGAGACATTATTAGATCTTTTGGAAAGAAGATTTATTTGTCTAGTTTATTCCTAGTTTTCATAGTATGGATACCCTTCAACTTCAATATTTAATTCTTAACTTCTTTTTTTCTTATTAAAAGAAATAAAAATTAAGAATTTATATGAGTCAACATCTGCCCAGAGAAGATTTGCTAAAATATTAACAATGCAAGTAGCTGAATACAATGAATTCCCTCTTTTCATTAACAGCAGACGACATTTCTTTTGTCAGCAAAGATATTTCAGATTTATTGAAGCATAGTGGGATACGTCTGAGTCCCAAACATACAAACAAAACTATAAATAGTTCAGGAAGATAAGAAAAGTAACTTACGTAAATACTCAGCCTAAAATGAATTCAGAATCCAGGAATCCTTCCTTGCTCTCCAGTATACTTAACATTTCCAGATGTGCCTGGATGACCAGTTTGGGATTAGGGGTCTGAAGCTGCATGGCCTGAGGCCCACTCTTCAGAGAGAATAAGTTGGAATAAATGTCCTGTTGCACATCCACTTTTCTACAGTTGTCCCTGTCCTGAACAAGTATTTGTCATTTCATGAAAAGTGCAGCTTCTGCTGGATTTTGTCCTGCAGATCATTGTCAGGCAGTTTCTTTTTCTTACTGTGGCTTCAAACTCTTTTGTCCCTTTGGACCACCTGGTCCTGTGGTCTTCAGCACTGAACAGATTCAGACTGAAGGTCTTCACATCCTAAGACGGACAGATTCCATGCCTTTATCATAAATCTACAGAGCTCCGGCTGGCCAGCTGGGGAGGGGTTTAGAGGAGGAATGGAGAGAAGGTGGGGGACAGGCAGCACAGGGTTTGCTTCAGTGTTCAGCCCTGCTTTGTCCCACCAGATTTTCCTGGCCCATTTTGATGCTTTTTAATGCCAGTGTTCACTATTCCACAAATCCAGATCTGCTCTTTCCCTACCACTGCACAGCTCTTATGCCATCAGGAATCTCTTTGGCCCCCACAAGTTCATTCCTCTTCTCTTGCCTCTCCATGCTGTCCAGTGACCAACTGCCCTCTGTTTCTTGATCTTGGTCATGTCTGATGGGATTCATCTCCTCTCATAACAGTTATCTGAAAGCTAGAATCCAATCTTAGCTGTCATCTAGGCTTCCTCTCTGCTTGATGGAAAGGGAGCGTTTGCTCCAGGGAGCAGCTCCTCCCAGTCTGAGCTCAGTGTGGAGATGAGCAGCGCAGGTGGCCCTCTGCCAGCACCTGCTTTTGTCCTTTGCCTGTCCAGGAGACCCAAAAGCTGAACTTAGACAGTCCAGTTGGGAAGGATGAATGCAGCTCTCACAGAGCAACAGCCTTGCTGCTTACAGCAGAGCAGGAGCTACAGAGAGCCCCTGTTTGTCCCAGGACTGTCACCTCCCACCTGCACAGGGAGGAACTGGGTCCCACAACCAGCTTGGGTAGGTGTGGACTTCAAAGAAAAAGAAAAGGGGGAAAAATGAGTTAATTTCTAAAAACAGGTTTGTAAGAAATAAAATACCATAAAACTGGGACATTTGGCTCATTTTTCCTCAATACGGACAGGAAAAGGCTTTATAGAGCAGTGTGTGAAATGTTTTTATTTCCAGGAGTTTCCTATTCATCTACATTTCAATGATAGGTCAGTGTTTCCATAGCATTTCAGAGACCTGTCCAGAGAACTTCTCTGTTCCCAGTGCTGTGATGTTTTCTGGCTGCAGAGCTCTGACCACAGGCACACACAGCCCGTGTTCGCGCTGCAGCGCTGCCTGGGCTCCAGCAGCACCTCTGCTTCTCATCAGTCAGAAAAACCATATACTTAAACATTACAAGGTTATACTGAGAATTGATTTCTATTTTCGTAATCTTTAAAATAGTAGGTAAGTCCCATGGTTATATGCAACTTGCCCCAATTCCTCTTTTTGTTTGTTTGGGTTTTAATTATCTCAGAAGATATTTGCTGGTGATTTTGGGTCTCTGCTGCAGGATTGTGACAAAGTCTGTGCTTGAGTTAGTCATCTCCAAGTCTGTGTTTTACAAAGCTTGGCACCTCTGTATCCCTCCTCATCTGGGAGAATTTCAAAGTCTCTTCTTTCTCTCCTGCTTTAATACCATAAGATGATGGAAGAGGGAGGCTCGGGGAGGCTGCTGGAAGTGGGATGAAGAACTAGCTCTCCTGGCTTCACAGCAGCACAGCTCCCATTTCTGATCAAACAGTGCCTGGTGGAGGAAGACAATTGGATACCCCAGGAGAAAGGCTTGTCAGGGTATTTTGGCAGCAGCAGTGCAGCTGTCCTGTGGACGGTTGTGGGGGAAATCAGACTGTGGGGAAGCTGGCAGCTCCCAGGCTGGGAGATGGATGATGAACAGACCCGGAGTGAGCAGAGCTGTGCCGGTGCTCAGAGCAGTGAGCCAAGGTGCAGCACAGTAGCAGACTGAAATCCTATAAATAAACAACGCCTGCAGATGGCAACAAGCAGATTCCTGCTCCTCCCGGGTCTGTGTGGCTGGGCAGGAGGAGCTGCTCCCCAAGCCTGCTGTGTGTGAGCAAGAGGCTGCAGTGCACGGGGTCCCTGGGGTCACTGAGGGGTCCAACAGCATCCATCGCCCCAGCAGCTCTGCTGGGTGCCCTCACCACACCTCCCAGGCCTCTGGATGAGGCAGAGCCCTGAGGAAGAGCAGATTCTCTGATTTTAAGCATTTTCTAAGCTCAAGAATAGAAGTGCGAGAATCAGGCTGGAGAAGGTCCACGTGTGAGGGAGCTGGCGAAAATGATACCTCTGAGCTGGGGTTTTCCAGGATGTTCCTGAGGAAGTGAGGGAGCTCAGAGGACTGAGAGCAGGGTGCTGGACATCGGAGACAAATGCTGTCATCCATGGGCTCCTGTTCTGCCCCAAAGCACCACGGCCATGCTCATGTATTCCTGCCAGAGTTGGGCTGAAGGGACACTGAGGAACACCAGTGAAAGGTATAAGGGCTAAGCAGGGGCAGGGCACTAAAAGCATCTGTCATGGGACCAATATCTTCATGAGAGCAGGAACCATTAGCCCAGAGAGACCAGAGGAAAGTGCTGTCCTAAGAGCACCAGGTGGGATCAGTGTCTGTTCATCCCTGTGCCTGGGGAACTCAGCTGAGTCCAAGAGGTCACTGGCGTGGGGAGGGCTGGCAATGCATGTGCACAGTCCTCCAGGAATGTGACAGTTTGAGTGAAATTTGGGATCCATCTGCACCCTCTTCCATGGCCAAGGCAGGCAAGTGATGGCACGAGCTTCAGTGAAATAATGCATCTAATCCGCCTGAGTAATGCTAATGCAAGCCTCTTGATTACTGTTTAGAAATCAGGCAAACAATTGATTTAAAATAATTGGTAAATTATGATTAAATAAAAACATTTATACAAAAGAGTTTGTCATTGATATGGTTAAATAAATATTTGTAGAAGTAACTTATACTTGGCCCTGTGCCTGGGTGATGAGCTCTCTTGGGCTGGCTGTGGTTTCATTTTAATAAAGACCAGAAGGCATTCCAGGAATACATAATGCTCCCAGCCCATCCGATGTATATCTGGGGCTTTAGCTCTGCTCGCCACTAACCCAGGCCCAGCTTTGTTCCATATCCCTTGCTATTGCTCGTCACACCCCTCTCAAAACATGCTCCTTCTTTAGGGCTGAGCCACCAAACAAGTGGTTGTGCCGAGGTGGTTCTGTGGGCAGGCGGGACGAACACAGATGGAAACATCAAGGTGTTGCTGTGTCCTGAGTGGTGGAGCAGAGGTAGGGCTGTGCAGGCTGCTCTGGAGCTCTGGAGCTGCTGCAGGGCTTAGAGAAACATAGCTCTTATCTGGCCCTGCTCAGTGGGAGATTTCCAGGGGCTTGACTGAGGGTTTGCCTCATTACAGCCAGTTAGAGATAAGGAAACCAAAAGGAGACCTGACTTGCCCAAAGTCCTGCTGCAGAAGGAACAGAAGCCAGGTCACCCCACCAGCCAGACCCTGTGGGGCCTCCACAGCTTTTGGAGCTCACTGCAGGCTCTGGTACATCCTCCTCTGCTCCACAGCCTGGCAGTGTCAGCACTGCCTGATCCCCAGCAGCTTCATGGAGCAAAGGGACTCGTGCCTCCCCTCGGGCACCTGCTGAATCTCTCTGCAAACACCCATCAAGTGAAGGGTGAGGGGGGACACAGGTCAGCAAAGCAGGGGTCTGGGGGTGATGCTGGAAGTACTGCCATTGCTCCTCTCCCTCATTTCCAGCCAGCCACCGAGTCACCAGTGCTTGGAGCAGCCAGACCAGGCACAAAATCCTTCCTGCCTACATGGCCACCCAGAGAGCAGCCAAGGACTTGTCACCACTCCAAGACACACCAGCTCGGCGAGAGCCTCACATGCTCCTCATTGCCCTCAGTACTGGTCCTACAGCTGCTTGCACAAGTCCAACTGGCTGGGGAGTCCTGCCCTGCTCATAGGGGTGTCACCTCAGCCCCAGCCTCACCCTCCTTGTGCACTGAGGCTGCTTGGAGGGGGTGCTCGTTTTGCTGGTGGTAAAGATAGCAGAGCCAAGTTCCTGCTTTGCAACAACCTTCCTGTTCACCATGACATGCCCACAGTCAACCTGCAGCCTGGACACACGCAGAGTGTATCTGGTAGCACAGCCTGGGGATGTGAAGGTGTCCTTGGACCCTTGCCTGGGGTGACCTGCGTGGGTGGCTATGGGAGGAAGGACATAGCCAGCTCAAGGCTTGGTTTGCACCATGCACAAGGTACTGAAGGGATGGAGGGAGTCAGTCCCTGCTTTCCTGGGCTGCAGCATTTGAGGCTTACCCCAGGCACCATTGCAAGGGCAGCTTAGCACCTGCGAACATCCTGCTTGTGGCCCCAGGCATCAGAGCAGCCATGGGTGCGAGAGGAGTCCCTCAAGGGAGCAAATAATCAGCTCCATTGGGAAACCATCCTCAAAATGTCATCTCCAGTGTACTGAAATTGAAATTGCCTGCCCCAGCTGTGAAACACAGAAATTCACAGTCCCCCTCACTTGTCTGCCTCCCTCAGCTGTGCCTGCAGGGAATCCACAGAGCCTGTCCCCTGTCCTCCTCCCCAGCACCTCCCCACAGGGACAGGGGGACAAGGCCCTCCTGCTGCCTATGAGCCAGGGCCACGCTCAGGGCACACAGTGCCGCTGTGCTGGACCTCCCACCGAGGCCAGTGCTCTGACCTTGGTGTCCTACCATGATCATGAGTCAGGAGGCAGCTCCTAGTGTCTCCCATCCCACATCCCGTGCCTCTGGACAGCATGTGCCACGTCTGGCCTGGCCCTTCCCCCTGCTCTGCATGGAGAGAAGAGGTCCCCGAGTGCCTTGAGCTCCTGCCAGCACAGCCCACTTGTCCTGAGAGCTGTGCTCTTGCCAGCAACCTCATTGAGAGTATCACCCCTCCCACTGACCTCCCCAGCCTCAAACTAGGCTCAGACTTTGAGTCTTTAACTCTTCCTTCACCCCCTTGATTCCTCCCTACCCTCCATCCTGAGGCTCCTGGAGTTGATGGAGCAGCTGCAGCCACGGCTGCTGAAGGACCAGTCTGTGTGTCAGGAGTGAGGCCCCCACTCTGCCCCTGCCTGGAGCCAGGGAGTCAGGGATGAGCGTCAGTGCATCCACGGCCCTGCAGCCTGGAGCACACGGGCAGGGCCAGGCAGGGACATGGGGCAGCCTCCAGCACAGTGCCCGGCTGTGGCAGCTCCCCACACTCATGGTGCATCCCTGCCCCGCAAACACAACAGCCAGAGCTTTACAATCAAATATTTATGCTAGTAAAAAACATTTTACATAATCTTTAAACAGCTATGTCATCTCCCTATTTTCATTCTCTGATCTCTCTGTTTTGAACTGAGATTGGAGAATTCAGCGTATTTACAAAGAAGTAAATATTATGATGAAAACATCAGGAAGCTTAATAGTAGCTCTAGCAAAGTGCAGAAGTATTTTTGTGTTCATGTTGTCAATTGCATAATATCTTCTGGACCTTCATAAATTAAGGGACCTTGCTTGGATGCTTGCAGTCCTGTGATAAATAGTTCACAGCTCCAATTCAAGCAAGGCTGACTGCTGTCAGAATGGGAAGAGCTCAAGACACCTCCACCATAGATTGATGCCTTCAAGCTCTGTGAGGAGATAGGGAGGGGGCAGACCACTTAAAAGCCTGGCAGACAGTGGCAAATTCAAGGCAGCAAAACACTGCTGTGATGGTGCTTACCAGATGCGATCAGAAGTAAAAGACTGGATTGTCTTGGACCATCCCTGTTCACAGTTTCCTGACCAAAGCAAAGACCATGCTCTGCACATGCCCTGAGACAGGACCAAACAAGGATCACTCTGAGCTAATCCCCAGAGACCATCTCTGCCTCACAGAGACACAGACATGGCTGCCTTACTAGCTCCAGCTCAGAAAGGCTCTTTCTGTCCTAGGTCATGGAGACAAATATCCTGTTTGCCAGGTGAGAGCCACAGGAGCTCTTTTCTGTGCAATTCACCTGGGGCTAAGTCTCAGGCATGCAAAGAGGAGCTCATTTCTTAGCAGGTTCCTAAAGGCCATGGTCAGCAGCAAAGCTGGAGCTCTGCTGGGGCAGTGTCAGAGCAGGAGGTTCATTTCTGCTCTGAATTCAGACAACTGCAGTGATCCCTGCCTCCATTACTGGGACCCAATAACGGGAAGTTCCCTTGGTCCATTGGAAAAGTCTTCCCTAGGGAAAGATTTCTTCTTCCACTCTCTATTACGATGATGACATCCTGGCAGTAGGCGTCTTCAAAGAATGTCCAGAGCTTCTTGGTAGCCTTGGCTACTGGTTTCCCTGTGATACCTGCCCTTGGCTACTGCCCTACACTCAGTTTATCCCAGCTGTATTGAGTATGAATGCAAGAATGCACTCCTCCTGAGCAACATATTTGTTGAGGCAACTCTTTTTCCAGCCTTTCTGCTCCTTCAGGATTCAGAGTTACGCCAGCCTGGGGACATGGAACACAGAGCTCTGTGCCAGTACAGCTGTCCCTCCCCATGGGACCTCGGACACCACAGCTGCACAAGCACTCAGCAAATTATCACTGGTCTACACAGTGATGGGGGCATCAGGGTTGTGAGTTCATACCAGCAGATCTGTCTTTCCAGAGCATGCTGTGAAGATTCAAGAAAAAAGGCCAGGGCAGGAGGGGTCTTCTCCAAATGGAGCTGCCAGGTGCTAGAGAAAAGAAGCCAAAGGCAAACAGTCTCATTCCTACAGGAGAGGACAATCCGAGCAGACATGACTGGCAGGATACTATGAGACATTTTTCTTGGCATTACAGCCAACCTTAAGTCTTGCAGGGAATTCAGTTTACTCAGTTCAGGGTTTGCTGTTGACAATGCCAGTAAATACGTTCTATGCTGGCATCAACACCAGCAGTGGTTGGATCACATGGAGTGGATGGGTACCATGGCAGGTCCTCTCTGGAGCAGAGCTGGATTTCCTGTGCAAAAAGAAAGCCACTGGCAGAGCTGTGGGCCCAAGGCTGAGAGGGCAGGAGGCAGAGCCCAGCCTGGCAGAACAGCCCTGGGGGCTGTGGGAGATGCCCTTCCCTCGGGCTGCAGATCCACAGCCCTGAGACCTGCTGCAGCCTGGCCTTCTGGGCACAGACACTGTGTCACACACTGACCCCTCCAAGTCCCCAGAGGGGTTTCACTGAAACTTCAGCTCGTTTGGGTCTTTTTCCCACAGTTGCAAATCTACATAGAAACAAACAACCTGCTTTAAAATAAATCAGTCCCATAAACAATAGGGTGTATTGGGAGATTAGAAGGGACCGCTTCCTGGGATCTGGTGAGCAACGCAGGGCTGATGTCCTTGTGGCTCTGGGGTGTGACTTCTCAGTTCAAAGGAATTCCCTACCATGACTAATTTTTTCTGGTATTTAAGGCTCACTCCTTCACTCACTGCAGTCAATATGACCCTGTTTACTACAGAGGTGCTTATAGCAGGACTGGATGCGGGAATGGGAAGCAATCCTGGTCTTTGCAGTCTTTGGTACTACATGCCTGTTTCACTTTCCAGAGAAAGGTAGTGCTGCAGCTGTGGTGATGCCTTCTTAAGGGCTGAACAGTGACTGTGGTGCAGACACGGCCAAGACATGTGAGGGCTGGGCAGTGAGAACTCTGGAAACACACAAGGACCTTGTTGTGGGGTTTCTGGTCTATCCAAGGCAGGCAGCAGCCAGGAAAATGGCTTGGTATCTGTGGTGGGATCTCAGAGTCTGTCCTCCTTGCCTTAAGTCTGAGGTTCATGGGAGACAACTTATCTCTGTTTCCTGAGGACATCAAGAATATGCGTGGTCAGGGCTGACTCTCATGTAATGACCATCACAGGGGAACACCAGCTCTGGACTGTGAATTTAGCAGTTCAGCAATTTGTTGAGATGAGTCAACACATTAGATGTTGTTAAGAGATTGTGTCACCTCCTAAGATGACACTGGTATTCCCTGGAGGATGAAAGAGAGAGGGGGAGAAAGGGAAAGAGGAGAGAAGGAAGGTAGAGAAGAATAAAATGTCTTTCAGCTCTTCTGACCTCTCATCCTGTGTCACTGGCATGGTTTTACTGGCAGGGTATAGCTTGTGGCCATTAAGTTTTGGAGAGGGGAGAAAGGATTTCTAAGAGCAGGTTCTGTAATCAACATCATGGGACTTTGAATCTCCACCATCTCAGAAGCCTCTGGTCAACTAAAAACACATCCTCCTACCACAGCCCATCTGTGCCTGATCACTTCCCATAGCAGGGGGAGGCAGCAGCTGGGAAGGCATCGCTCCCCCCGAGGTACCTCTGGGCTACAGCCTGTGCTCAGTGCTCACCAAGAGAAGTGTCTGGGGCTCAGTCAGGCTCAGGCAGTGTTTAACAATCTGACGACCTGGCTTTCTTCATTATCACTTCATTCCATCACAGGCTTGTCTCTAAATTCAAAGGAGTGGTAAAGAGCACAGGGGGTTTTAGTTCTCTGAGAGGCTGCCTGGGATGAGGCTGTAGGGAGCCTAGTGGAGCTCATGGACTGCTTTACTTCTCCCCTAAGCACCTGTGCAACTTACCTCACCTTACTTACCTGGCTTGGGAAGGGCAGGGCAGTGTTCTCATTTGGGATGAACAATTGGCATAGTATGTAAAGCATCCCAAGGAGAGAGGAACCATCATGCAAGCATCAGCAGAGCAAGAGGTGGAAAGGATGGTGGCCAGGTAACAACAGCTCCAGGGCCTATAGTACACTGGGGTCTGTCTTTCCTATAAATGTGATTAAGGAGCTGTTGAAGCATCATCAGAAGTGATTTTACAAAAAAAATTTGTCAAATGAGTAGCAGCAGATCTCTGGGACCTGGTGGTCCTGGAGGACCGCAGAACTCTGAAATATTCAAAGGAACATGTCTGTGCTATTAATCTCAGCATGAGACCCAACATCCTCATCTGCTCTGGGTGAGGAGAGGGGTAAATCTGATGATCGTTTTCACAAAAGGCTCCAGACAGGACCCAAGGAACTATCAACAAGTAAATCTTCATTCCAGTTTGGAAATTTTTGAATAGATTTAGCAGAAATGTGAAGAAATTCTATGTATGAGGATTATCATGCCCACCAATTGCTCTGAAGTATTCACTGACAGTCTGGGTAAGAGTGGGTCAAAGACTACAGTGGGTTTGGGTTTCCACCAGTCTTTCAATGAGATTTCTCCTCAGATATCTCTAGCTCCAAGCCTGTAGGTGAGAAGAGGAAGAGCCTTCCAGGGACTAATGCCTTCTTAAAGACAGAAATGAATGACCATTTTTCACATCTGAGTGAAGTGTTTTGTGGAGTGCCAAAGGAACATGTGCTGGGAGAGGGCTTCTCAGCAGAAATATTAGGGAAAAGGGATGATGATTCAAAATTACTAAAGCAGTTAGAAGTAAACCTTCCTGCAACCAGTTGCAGAATGCTCTCTCCTTTCTGAATGCCTGAGAGGTGAAACATTAGATGAAAGTCGACATCAATAGATGTAAATAATGCACAAAGCAGGGAATAGAGACAACGAGGCTATGCATCTCCACAGTCAAGAGCCCAACATTAGCAATGACCACTCAAGGACAAGAAACTGGGGCCACTTCAGATTTGAGAAGCCACAGCCCCATGTCTTGTGGCTGCCAAAGTCATCAGTGCAGTTTCTACAGCCCCCTCAGAAGAGCACTCAGTGCTCTGAGAGTGGTGGCTCCAACATCACCTGGCCAGGGACCTGCATGGAGAGAAGCATGTAAGCAAGACCATTTTGAGTTTCTCCTCAGCCACCCAAAGAAAGCTCTGGTTTAAGTTTTCAGATGAGATCACTCACAGCAGCTCGAGCCCTTTGGTTGACACCTCAACTTTCTTACTTTTCCCATTCATTTTTGGTGTCATTCAGCAGAGTGCCAAGGCTGACTGTTGGGATCTGGGTGTTCAGGGGAAGGATTATCAGTGGCCAACAGGCTGTAGCTGAAAAGATAAAGGAAATAAAGAAAGCTGCAACAGTCTCATCCATCCCCTCATGGACTTGTAAAGCCAGGGAAGAGGGAGCGAAGTCACAACACTATCAGGCACTGGTGTCCAGGACAGGCTCTGAGCAAACCCTGGCATTGAGAAACTCACACTGTGTGAGGGGATTGCTTGGGTGCCTCGCACATCTTAATGTCTGATGTAAAAGTGCTCAGAGATAAGCAGACTTACTCTTTGAGCTGGCAGAGAACTACCCTGGGGCAGGGCCAGTACAACCTCCCACATGCACTGGTCTGATCTGTGCCCTCCAAGGGAACTGCTCAGGAATTGCCTGCAGGTTCATAAAAAGCCCTGAGAAAAGAGTAAGGAGGAATGAAGGCTTCCCATCAAAGCAGAGGCCAGGTCAGACAGATGGGATGATCCCATCCCACACACATCCCTAGAAAATCACCAACCAGGATGTGCCTGCTAAATCACACCCCAGCTTCCATTGGCCTGGGTGAAGAGTTACCAAACCAGTAGAGCAGAAAGCTTCTGCTTGCTCTTCATCTCTACATGCTCACAGTGACTTGAGCTCAAGGAGTCAGTGATCTCCACAAGGCTCCATTTCCCAGGCTGCTCTACTTGGGGAGTCCAGGGTCCATCCTCCCTTCTGCCACAACAGTCAGCACTTATCCACATCAAATCATCTCCATCTGCCATCCACTCAGTTGAGGTAGGCCACAAACCACTTTCTTAATAATTCTGGGATTTTACTAACCTGCTTACTTTTTCAGCTACAGGTTCTGCGGCCCCTACCCCACCAAAAAAAAAAAAAAATGTTTGCCATTTTTCCCTGTCGATCGTTGCCCAACCTTTCTACTTCCTTTTCTTATGTAGTCCTGATTTTGGCTCATTACAATACTTTGTTTCCTGCCTTGGAACAAATGCACTTGTGTGGGACCAAGTGAAAAAAATTCTGAATGTCAAAACCTGATTTTTTAATTTTTTTTCTGTTTTATTTACTGCTTTAGAGGCACCTCCAGACTGCTCTAAAAATTAGGAGACCACAGCCTGTATCCACCTCACTTACTACTCATGCTAGTAGTCCATGCTACAAAAAAAAAATCCTTTGTCTTCATTAATCATTTAGGTAGGCAATGCATGTCCATGAAAGGGGAAGACTTTGATACTGAAGGTCTTTAGGGGCCCAGAGGGCACCTGCACTGTCTGTGCCCTCGATGTCAGGTCTTTGGACAAACCCTCTTCTGTGCATGAGCCTCAGGACAAACCCTCTTCTGTGCATGAGCCTCAAGACAGAGAAGGTACCCACGGTGGAGATGATGGGAGAAGCCCCTTCTTCAGCAGAGGGTCTGGCAGAGGAGATCAGGCTGCCCTGTCAGGCTCCTCCAAGTGCTTGGCATCAGGCCTAGAGCTCCTGTACCCATCCCTCATGTCTGCAGATAATCCTGAAGGAGCAGAGGGTCACACCTAGGGTGAGAGTACCACGTGAGATGCTGCGCACCTTGGGCCGCTCATCTGTCCTTGCTGGTCCTAAGCCATCCCTGCTGATGGCCTTTTGCTGCCACAGGGAGATGCACCCCAAGCAGCATCACACCATGGAATGTCCCCCTGCACTCTATTCCTCTTCCACTGAACTCAGAAAGGGGAGATGGTGATGTGCAGGCAGAAAAGGTCAAGAACAGGAATGACTGCAGTAACAGCAAGAGGGGTCTGAAGAAGAAGAGCTCATCCTCACAGGAAGACACAGCACTGGAGTGAAAAACTCCTGGAGACACTTTCTCTGGGCCACAGGGTGATGTGGGCATTGTCACGGCAGATGTGGAACAAAAGACCCATCCGTCACATCTGCAGAGTCCTGATGGGGCAGAGGCACAGGCCCAGGGGGAGAGGGGCTGCATGGCCAGAGACCCCTCAGGCAGCTCCAGCTCACGCACGATGGAAAAGACATTAGGAACCATCAGGCTCCAAAGGGAGCAGGGTACCTCAGTGGGGCTTTGGCCAGCAGGAGCAGTAGATCAAACAGGAGTTTGCAAAGCAAAAAAAGTAAAAGAAACTGCAGTTTGAGACTTGGGGTGTCAGTGAGTTCTGTCTTGTCCTTGGGCTGCTCGTGGTGTGGTTCTGCTAAATGACGATTTTTGTTTCAGGACAGCACTGATTAGGAGGATAAGTCCATTAGACAGGACATTTCAAATTCAGCGGACTAAACATTAAGGAAAATTAGTAAGGAACAAGACTCCTGCCACCTTGCTGTTACAGGCTCAGCTTAATGCTTGGAGATAAATTTATTTAAATCACCTCTCCCCCATCAGTCACTAAGGAATATCCACTTCATCGGATGCAGCATGACCAGGAAATCACCTGTCCAGCCCATGGCAGGGAGGGGCCTCAGCTCAGGACAGCCTCATTGACCTCAGCTATCGGGTAACAAGCAATAGGACAAGATGAAATGGTCTGAAATTGTACCAGGGTTTAGGAAAAATTTCTTCACTGAAAGAGTAGTCAGGCACGAGAACAAGCCACCCAGGAGAGTGAGTGGTGGAATCACCATTCCTGGAAATGTTTAAAAAATGTGTAGATTTGGTGCTTAGAGACATGGTTAGTGGTGGGCTTGACAGTGCTGGGATGAGGGTTGGACTTGATGATCTTAGAGGGCTTTTCCAACCTAAATGATTCTGCGCTTTTATGGTTGTATCACGTGGACTACATGAGCGTGAGGGACTCCAGGAGTTCTCCACTGTGTGGGGAGCACTGATGGAATCAGAGCTTCTGGGGTCACACATCTAAAAGCCCTGAAATGCCGATCACTCCCCCAAACTGTGTAAGAGTACTTTACAGAAACCATGGGATTAAAATAAATTAAAGTTAAAAAAACCCAAAAAATCCCACATACAATAAAACCTCAAACCAGTTCTGAGGGAGTTTTCAGGTGGGTATTTATGATCTAGAGGGAATTTAGGCAGCTTCCCAGGTGAGACCTGTGTGTCAGGGAAGCTGAGACTTGTCCTTGACTTAGCTTGGCTTGTACCACTTGTGCTACACACTAAAAGGTGACTCCAGTTCATCTTCTTCTACTACCTAAAGTGAACTAGACATGGGCTTGGGGAAGGGAAGCCCCAAAGGATCTGTTTCTCTTTATTTTGTATGTGTGCAAGAAGCTTTTCTTCTCTGAGAGCATGTTTGGTAGGTGGGGAAGGATCCTCTATTGCAGCCGTGTTCGTCACACCACTGCTCCCACCCTCCTCAGGATTGCTGTGCTCAGCTGTAGCACAGGAAACTTTGAGCCAAGGTTTAGCCCTGCCTCATCTATCCTGAGTGTCTGTGTGCCACAGCACAGGAGGACATGTTATGGATGCCTGCAGCATCTGCCACCTGAGCCACAGCACGTGAGCTTCTCAGGTGGATAATCCCATGGACAGAACCACACACTGAGAAAGATGTGCACTGAGAAGCACAGCTCTGGGCACACCTGTGCTGCAGGAGGGTTTCGGTTGGATCTCAGC
>NW_021939798.1:869062-893276 GCF_001715985.3 Manacus vitellinus | reverse complement strand
TTTGAAGAAATGCGTCATTTTTAGAAGTAAAAATAACAAATGGAACATGAAAAGTATTTAAAGTGACATCATCAGAGAAATAAAACCAGAGCCACACAATTGATTGCCACTCGCGGAGGGTTTGCAGTAAAACATGCCTCCGGCTCGTAAGTCCGGGGAAGCTCCGCTCAGGGGCTTCTCCGAGGACACTCCGCGTGAGTGAAGGTGAGTGAAGGTGAACTATGGGACGGTCGCTTCTTGATCAGCCCCTCTGCTGGACGTTCATTCCTTTAGTCACTGGCTGTGTCTATAGTAAGTATGCTCTGTTTGGGAGTGGGTATCTTGACTTGTAGTTTTTTTAATAACAGAACTGCAGTTTTAACAGAAATGTCAAAAAACGTTCTCGAGGTGCTTTCTCTGACCTTCTCAGAGGTGAAGATCTCCCTGGGAATATTATCTATGAGGATGTTCAGACAAATCAGCTGCACCCGCTCTGGCATGTCACCCACGCCGTGTGTGTTTTTGCCTCTTTCTGCATTGTAGATAATGAAATTGGAGATTTATGATACTGACAGAAGATATGAGTGGTGTTATCAGGATCTCTTAGATAGCTGGGTGGTCAACTTAAACTTTGTTTTCTCAGCAAATACAAAGTTGGCAGTTGGTTGAAAACCCCAGAGTATGTGTGCAAACACAACTGTCCTAGTCTGGCTCAATTATACAAAGCTTGGGTCCAGGTCTTTGGTGTGGTTTCCATATCCCTCTGATCTTACATTTCATTAGATTAAGTCATTCCTTAAATTTTGTTGGTATATTATGGTACACTGCTGTTCATTTGAAAAAAAATCTCTGTCTGTAACAATTCCTCCAGCATGTACAAAGCAACACTGCCACCTCCCTGAGGAGCGGAGGATGGGCTGTGCATTGTCCCTGCATTCTTTTCAAATGAACCAGGGTTGTTTTTAAGGCTCATTTCTGGTTTATTTGTAAGCTGGCTTTATTATGGAACCAACAGTGGGCTCTCTAAACATATTTTTCAAATGATTCTCCAGGAAAAGTAAACTTTGTGGGTCTTTGCGTCCATAAATTCTCGTGCCTTTCAGCATTTCTAGGACAGTCAATTTGTGGAGCATTCTTATTCATGACTTATTCCCACAACTGCCTATTTATTTTGTTGGAGTTGGGCTTGCCAGAATCCCAAATGTACGTCTGCACCTCGCTGTCCCCATGTCCAGGACCACTACAGGTGACATGGGACATGGCCACAGCACAACTCTGGCTGTCGCAGTGTGTGAGACAGGGGAGGAGAGCAGGATGCTGAGGAACACAAATAAGTCAATAATGCTGCTTTCAGTTTGTGCTGGATTTTTAATAACATGGGGAATAGAGATGAAAAAGCTAACATTTAATGAAATGTCTTTTATGTTCAAAATCTCTATGGGACAGAGTTTTCTCTGGTGTCCCTGCTCCGTGTGCAGGCTTTGTCAGCTGTAAAGCCCCAAGGATGGCAGGAGGTGCAGAGCTCTGATTTACCATCCTCCGTTTCCTCGGAAGAGGGATGAAAGTCTCAAACAACCCGTCACCCTGCCCCACACCATCCTGCATGGCTCAAGGGCTGTCACACAGGGCAGCAACAGTTTCAGGGAGCTGTGTAGCTTGCAAAGAGCTGGGAGGGATCAACTCCCAAAATTCCAAGCCCCAAGGAGCCAGGCTTGACAATGCACCATCGCTTTGGAAGTGGTCTCGTGCAGGCAGGTGTGAGGCTGGTTTGGGAAGGATTAACTGTGCTCCATGACTCATGATGAGTCTGAATCCCTTTTGAAGGATTCCAGGGCAATATTAATGAGGGCTGAAATAAATCTTAGTAACGAAACTTTTGCTCTCTCTCCATGCCCTGCACATGCTGAGCAACTGAAAGAGCTATGTGAGTGTGTTAAATAGTTCCAGAGATACATTACTTGTTTCTTCATCCCAGAATCCCTTTAATCTCTGTGTCATGCTTCAGGGAGAACATGGAGCAAGGAGGTGGCAACTAGAAGGTGGTGGGACGTAGGTGTGGCTCGAGCGTCGTCTCTCTGGTCTCTTGCTTCCATCTGGCAGCATCAGTAGCAAGGAAAAGAAAGCTTGTCCAGGAAAGGCTGGTGTGGTGGTGGAAAAGCAGTGGCTTTTCACAGCGTGCCCAGCAATCCTCCCTGGAGTCCCATGGTAGTTTCTCCTCTTCTGGTCTCGCCAGTGGTCCAAGTGAAGGACCAGCAAAGCTCTGCCATGTGGAGAAACAGCAGCTACCCCAGTGCTGGGCACCAGGAACCACTCCAGAGGAGAGAGGGAAAAACACCTCCATGCTGCTGTCCTGCAGGGTCCCCTTCCCCTTCCTCGAGGATTTGTGTGCCTGTTTATTTTGTCTGTTTTGTCAAAGATAAATATTCTGATCTGAGGTCATCCTGACAAATTTTGCAGGAATGATGATTCTTCAAGTCTGCCATGCTATCCCATGTGCTCCAACTATCAATGGGATTGCACTAAATCAACTAGGACGTCCAAGTGCTGTTCCAGAAACACATTTAACTCTTTCCAGAGACAATAATTTATGTGATTTTCTTTAAATACAAACCAGTTATTCTCCAGCAGCAGCATCAGACACAACAGACAAAACTGACCAATGCGAATCTAACCTTAACCCTTACCTTTTCTTACAGTGGTATGGAAAGAGCTTGCAAGGCCAGTATCTGCCTAACCTCAGTGGTAGTTTAGATAATTGGTGAGAAGTGAAAGTTTGACACTATAAATAAGGCTCTGTTTGGCTTGGCATGGGGTACCAAGGCCTAATTATGGACACATAGGGGTGGGTTTGCAGAAAAGCCTTGTCGGGCTCCATGAGGGAAAGGATTCATTCTTGCTCATAGGGCTTGAATGAAGCTGAGAGGGGAAAGGAATTCATTCTGTCTGCCTCTGGTGGCTAGAGTGATTTGGAACAAAATCAGCAGGTCAACAGAGGCAGAAGAGAGTTGGTCTTGGTAGGGTGTTAGGCCAGGCATTTTGGCCGAACCTTTATTTTTATTTTCCTGGTGTCCAAAGATAAAACATGAGCCTGTGTTTCCTCTCGGATTGTGAACTCGTGCAGGTCACTGTCAGTGTGTGTATTCAAACCATGGCCTCTTTGTAACTGATGAGACTGTTTTGTGAAGTTTTTGTAGAACACCGACTTTATGTAGATGGATTTGTGCTTGGTGTTGTTTTTCTGGCATCTTATACCTCAGTGTTTCAGTAGACAGTCACATGTTTCTCAGGGTGTGTGTTATAGCACAGATTGAAACTACCTCACTGTACTTCGGAGGACATCTGTCTGGGCTGCTCAGGGGGTGCTGGAGGGAAGACTCCAAGGTGAGAGCCTGTTCTCAGGACCATGGTGAGATCAGGGTTGCACATCATGATGGAGAAAGCCCTCAGAGGGATTTCACAGCTGGTAGTGCCCGTTTGGTGGTCTGGGCTCCTTGCTAGCTAGCTGTGGTCCTGTGTCTCTTCCAAGGCTCCTGAAGGCCCAAACTTGGGGTTAGAAATGTAGTTCTGACCAACGTAGACAAGATTTTCAGGGCAATCCCCCAGATAACACACATATTTGTAGCACATCTGCCTGGGAGAAGGTAAAATGCTCCCACCTCTGAAGTGACAGCATAGGAAGAGATAAAGCAGCACCCACCTGGGAAAGGACAGACCAGGGCTTTCCACAGCTGTCCTGGCTGAGCAGTGCCATGTCCAGCTTCCTGAGGTTCATCTCTGCTCACATGGTTCCCACAGGGGCTGTGTTGTCAGAGGGTAACATGGGCCTGGAGACGTGATGCTACAGAGAAATCCCGTTGTGGCTGATGGCTGTCACCAGAGCACAGAGCCATGGAGGGGCTCAGGACAGAGCCTGGCCAAGGTGTTTTGCAAAACAGCAGCTCCTGACAAACAAGTCCTGCGGTGCTCTGCTGGTGTCAGCACCCAGGAGGTTGGCTGGCTTGTCACCCAACTCGGAGTGACTCCACGTTCACCCACGTCCAACCCCCACATCAGGGATTTGATGCCAGCCTGCTGCCCAGCTGGAACAGAGCCCCCTGGTCCCAGCCCTGCCTGTGGGGCACCCTGCTGTGGATACTGCTCCTGCTCCTGCCACAGCTGCAGAGGGAGACAGACACAGCCCTGAGAAGGCCACAAGCAACGTGACTGCACCCTGCCAGCATTCCATCTCTGCTCTGGCCCTTCTGGGACCTTGGGACAGTCAAGGGACCCCATGGGGCAGCTGCTGTCCCCCACCATGCTCACACAATGCCTCAGACATTATATGTAAAGCCAGTCTCAAAGCCTGCAGCAGTCCTGCCTTTGGAAGGAGGCTGGGTCCAAAACAGGGCCAGGAGCTGGACTCGATGATCCCTGTGAGTCCCTTCCAACTCCAGATATTCTATGATTCCAGGGCTGTTTTCTCCCATCCAGTGTGTGTGAGCAGTGGCAGGTCCCCAGGTTCCTCTGGGAACACACCGTGGCTGTGGACAAACCCGTGTTTCACATTTGCTCGGCTGCTGTTTGACAGGCAACAAAACTGCTGCTGTTGCAAACAGGAGTCCCTCCTCCCCGTTCCCAGTTTGTTGCCAACTCCCCCCTGGCCCCAGCAGAGATGTCCCTATCCCGTGCACCACAATCTGCACTCGCCCTCCCCAGACCTCAGCTCTGAGCCACAGAGGGCAGGAATGAGCTGCTGGGGTGGCTGGCAGAGGGGACAGTGACTTGCTGCTGCTTTTTTAGGGGCAGTGTCAGCTTCAGCTGTTTGTCAGACTCCTGACTCCCATCACGGTCGTGCACTTGGGTCCAGTTGGCATAAGGTGGTGCCTCTGCCAGTCCCCAGAGGCACTGGCTGGTGCAGCACAAAGTGGAGGGAGCAGAAGGTAACTGCCCCACTATGAGTTCTGGCAGCAGCAGTGACTCATTTCGGATGAGAGAACAGCAATTGCACTGATTGTGAACGTGGTTCCCAATCAGAGCAAAGGTGCTGGTGCAGCCTGGGCAGGGAGGAAACTAGCAATAAAAATAGATGTGGCACTTGGGGGTATGGTTTAGTGGTGGGCTTGACAGTGCTGAGTTAAAGGTTGGACTGGATGATCTTAAAAGTCTTTTCCAACTAAACAATTCTGTGATTCTGTGAATTATTGGAATTTCACTTGAAACTACGTAAGAAAACTGGAAAAAGCTGAAGCAGTAGGGACTGTGCCTCAGTCAGTCCCACTGCCAGAGGGTCCATCAGAGAAAGGGGCAGATTCTGGGTCGGAAGTCAAGAAGCAGCAATAGATCTGCATCTGCCCACCCGGGCAGCTCGACTCAGCTGCAAGAACAAGCTGAATGCTGAGACGGCCTTGTGCATCCTCAGAGTTTCCAGAGAACCTGCTCTGGCCACTACGTAAGTGTTGGTGGGAAGAGGCAGGCTCTGATCCATCCTCCTTCTTGGAAACAGACTGTCCCCAACACTAGGTCAAGTCAGCCATGGCTTTGCCTGCCTGTCCTAGTCCTGAACCCTGCCAGGAGGGCATTCCCCTCTCTCCTCGTGCTGCTCAGCCCCCTGTGCTGCTAAAGCCAATTCTCCAAGCAGAGGATGGTGGTAGGAGTGCTCTGGCAATACCCCAGTGTGGGAGATGCTCTGGTGCAGGTGATAAAAGTCCCAGCCCACCCTGACTGTCTGCTGAGCACTGGTCTCAAAACGCCCTCAGAGACTGAAGCAGATGGCCAGACCTGCCTACTCCTGGGGTGGAGAGAAGATTTGAACATGTCTTTTCTGTGTATCACTAGGCCAGGCAAGGCTGAGGCTGTCCTCTTAGCTTCCTAAACCTCTGAGTTCAGGTCCTAGAGAGGAAGATGACTCACGGCTGCAAGTCACAGGCAGTGCTCAGAGCTTGGGTCACCAGAGGCAGCTGTGACTGACAGCAGGAGGTCTTGTGTGCACCAATGACACAGCCTCACTGCAGAGGACATTTCTGAAACTGTTTTCAGTTAAGGGACTTGGTGCTGGCGTAGAAGGGAGGAGCAGTGTTTTCTAACAGAAGAAGTTCACGAGCGAAATCACTGGAATATGTCCGACATGTCTCACATCATCCAGGGAGGATTTCTCATCATGGGGTACCACAGGAGGGAGCAGGGTTGCTGAAAGAAAGGCTTTCTCTTAGCTGGTGGCAGCTGGTGGTGTCAGCACAGCTTGGTACCACAGGACCAATGTGTTTGGCTGCCCCCTGGCTGGTACAGCCATTCAAGCTGGTGCAGTCAGGCAACAAGGATTATTGTCTGACACTGTCCACTACATTTCTTCAGATGGTTTGCAACACGCTTTGGAAGTTCACAGAGATATTTATGGGAGTCAAGTTATGTATCCATGCATAAGGAAATACAGATTTGGGTGAATATTTGGTGGCTGAAATAACTGTTTCAACAGTCGAGCTTGTGCTGCTCCTGGAAATGGCCAGCACTTGCACTCGCCTGTCCTCACATTTTTTGACAGCATGCCCTGAACAAACAAGGCTGGATAAACTTTTCCTCCTTGCTCTGTGGCTTAAGAATGGGCCAAACTTAAGGAAGTTTGTAAGCTCAGCATGGTCCACAATGAAGTCTGTGCCTCAGGGAGGTTGCATGACCTGCCAGGGAAGAGCTCAGCTCCCACACTCGGAGCAGTGAGTGGCATTGCTGGGTCACAGCCTTTTTGCCTGTCAGCATGAAAACCAAATTGGAGACTTTTTCTCCTTGCACAAAATTATCATTAAATAATCCCTGATCCCCTCTGTGATGGTCTATCTGCAGTACTCAGTGCAGGAGGCAAAGGAGAGGCTGTCAGCTGGAGCATGGGCCATCTGCAGCAGGATGGGATCCCCTGGACTGTGCCCAGCTCCTGGAAGGCCATGGGATCTAGGAAATCTGTGTTCCCAAGTGCTGCTCCTGCAGACAAGTAGAGGGAGAGCTATGGCAGTAAAACATGCATGTTTTCAAAACTTCTTGCATCATGGCAGATGATGAATCTTATACCCACTACACTGGAAATCATCGTCACCTTCCAAGATATGCTCCAAGGGAATTTGTACCATCTCCTTTTTATCCTCACTGGCCTGGCTGACAGCTGACTGCTCCCTGAGACTGGCAAATTATTTGTTTGCTAGGAAGGGCTATGAAATAATCAGAAGCAGCAGGGAATGTGGGCCTTGAATACCCAGTTATCTGACTGTTAGATGTTCCACATCCCTGCCAGTGTGGATGTGGAACAACCCTTGGTCTGGCCGTGTCGGAAGTCGCAGTGAAACAGTGCAAATAATTTGGCACACGTGGGAGCTGTGAAGGGAAGTGATGGAGCATCCTCACTCAGGATATTTTACAGCTAGATGGGGAGGCCGCTGTGTCCTTGGCAGGGTGGTGTATGTGACTCCAGAAGGCTTTGCTGTCTCTGATCCCAGTTGGTGATGTGATGTTGTGTGTAAACCGCCTCATTTGAAGGCAAGGGGCTCTAATGCCCAGGACACTGGACCAGGACTAGGAGAGCAGAGAACCATTCTTGGGTGAGCAACAAATCTGTTTTTATTCTTGGACAGTCTCTGACCTCCCTTAGCTCACCTTTTCCATAAAGATCCATCTCTTCCTCTGGGAAAGGGCCAAGTTCTTGCACAGCTCTTCAGCATGGTAAGCAGGCACAGAGAAGGTTCTGCACACAGAAACTGAGGTACAGCTCGCCCTGTGTAAGATACCTGCCACAAGCTGGTTACCTTTTAACTGCCTCTACAGTCCAGGAGGAAAGATGGGCATTCCCAAGGCATGGACTGTGTTATTTGGTTTTGAGGGCCCTTGAGGTGTTTGACTTCTGCAAAGGGGGTGCAGATAACGGGGTCCAGTGTAGGTACCAGAGTGTAGGGGGTCTAGATCTGTGTCCATGGGCAGAACCAGCACCGACTGGGCGTGGTTCCATGGGGCAATGGAGGGCTACAGACTCTCCTGGCAGCAAGGTTTGCCAGTGACCTAGAGCCACCAGCTTCACCCTGGCCTAAGCAGAGCAGCACACACACAGACTTTACAAAATACTGAAGGCTACATTTTTCCCTCACAACAAGAATCTATCTTTGGTGTCCTAAGAAGTGCTGGAATTTGACAGGAGATCATTGTCCCACACGAGGCTTTCACTAAACATTTGCTTTGAATGCGAGATATGGTTTGTCCAGAAGACATGGAAAAGTCACAAGAAATGGCATCTTAGGGAGCCTCATGCTCTGGGCACTGCTCTGGAAGGGATTATTATTGTGCTCCATCCCATGTCCCAGGGAAGCTCTGTTGGTGACATGAGCTGTTGGCAGAGCTCAGCAGGTTGCTCCCAAGGACAAAAAGGCTATTCTTGCCTTTCTTCTCCTTCCAACGCTGGGTCATTCCAGGCAGCTGAGGGGAGGCAGTCTGGGGCTGTGCTGGTGGGCAGGGGATGTGTGTGCAGTTGTTTTGTGACTGCTGGAAGGCGTATGTCCTCATGGCAAGCTGTACTGAGCTTCCAGCAGGAAAGAATGGAAGTAAGTTTTATGTTCTACCTTGTGATACAGATGTCTTCTTGAAGACAAATTTGCAAAACCAAAGGTGTAGGAGTCAAAGTCCAGGCATGGCTACCTGAGAGATGGGATGAACTAACCTGTGCAGCCCTGGGCCATGCAGAGGTTTGCAGCCTTGCATGAGGCAGGCAGCAGGTGTGTGGTGGGCTATGATTACATAATGCAGATATTGAGAGGTGCTTCTTTGTTGGATGCCTAATTGATGCTCTGTAGCTCAGGCCATAGCACTCAGTGGGTCATTCCCATCTGTCAGCGCATTGCTCCTAAACAGGAGTTATATGGGAGATTTGAGGTCCTTGGAGCAGTGGGTTCACAGAGATGGCACTATTTGCTCCTCACCTTGGTACAGTAAGCATATCTGCATCCCCCTTGCAGGGTTGGAAATGTGCTGCCAGGCCCTCAGAAGGGTGGTGGAGTTGGAAAGCTCTACTCAACCCACAGTGATGGGACGAGGGAGAACCTCCCAGCTGCAGAGTGCAGAGCTCAGCAACTATTTGAGCTGAAGCCAGGGTCACCTGAGGCCACTATTCCAGGTGCCAGGCAGGGCTCAGCCTGTCCTAGGCACCAGGTAGTGCCTGTGCCAGAGCAGCCCGGCCCTGCCCACTGGTGCAGAAGGGAGGACTTGGGTGGGTGCGGGCTCTCAGCTCCTCCCTGGCAGACCCCTTGGCTTGGAGCACTCTGTTCACAAGGCTGGTCCAGCAGCAGCAGGGATCAGGGCCAGACCTCAGTGCCACCCACAGACACCCCCCCACACACGCTCTGTATTGGCATCTCAGCACAGTCCTGCACCTTTCCCTGACACTCTCTCTCTCACAGTTTTACAGCTACGGCTCCAGCAGAGAAGGACCCGTGAGCAGCTGGCAGACCAAGGCATCATGCCACGTGAGTATCTTCTGCCTTTTCCACCCACTCCTGGCTCAGAGGGGCTCTGCTCATCCTGGGCACTGCTGGGACACTGTGTGGCACCAGCTGCCTGCTCAGACCCACAGAGCTCAGAGCAAAGTACTCCCATACTCCCAGGGGAACTTTGCTCCCTGCCCTGCAAAAATATGATGGTCCCTGGTGCTGTACAGAGGTGCTCAGCATTCATCACACAGACTGTAATGCCCCTACTCAAACTGAAGTCAGGAGAGATGTTTACCTTCCACCATCCAAAAGTTCAGCTGCAGAGTTCCCTGTCCCAGGGGTCACTGTAGCAGGACAAGCAGAAGACTCACAGAGCTCATCACGTAGGCAAGGGCAGGGAATCTCCTGTCCCCCTGTAAAAGCCAGGAACCTCTGTGGCAGGACAAGGAAGAGGTAGAGAGGGCCCATTCCAGAGGCTGTGGAGGGAGGCAGCCACAGGCAACTGCCTTGGCCCCAGAGCGGAAAGGCAATCCCTGGAGGATTGAGATATATCCAGATCTGTGTCTGTGCCCAGCCAGGACCCCACAGGGCAGGGCTATCAGGGTACACCTGAGGCCAGTGAAACCCCACCTGGGCTGGTTGTGGCACAGTGACAAATGTGTTCCCTCTCTGACCTCACTCACCCCTGCTCACCTGGCATTCGAGCCTGAGGGACAAGCTCCAGGACAGCATTATCCTGCAGTCAGGCAGCATCAGAAAGTCAGTTGCTGGGGCCCAAAAAGTCAGTGAATGAAAACAATCCCTTCTGCACCTGCAGGTGCATCATGAAACCTGTAGCACCACTGGAGAAAGGATGTTGGGAGCTCAGCCCTGCTCGGTGGAATACTCTATCCTGACCTAGCTCAGGCTCCACGTGCATATCTGTGGTTACCTGGGACCCAGGTAGAGGATCCTTTCTGTCTCATCAAGGACCCCTTGGGTTCACTGCTAAGATCACAGTTTTCCAAACGCTGTGTCACTTCTGTCTCTTCTGGTTGACCTTGAAGACTGTGATGCAGCTCTTGCCTCAACAGCAGAACAGCACCTCACTAAGAGTATGGCTCTGGCACTGCTTGCTGCACCCTGCCCACCTGAACGATTGTGCCAAGGTAGCCAGCAACAGTCACCTGCTCAGGACATTATTGTCAGCATCAAGCACTAAGAAAACTTGACCAAGATGACAAAATCATGACTGCCAAAATGATAAATGGCTTTAAGACTGATAAATGCATGTTCTTTCCATTTTTCACCTGTTTATTTGTTTAAACATTCAGATTTTATGCTACCTGCCACAAAAGGGCAAGCACTTTAATCCCAAGACTCCAGGAGCTGAAGCTTTAAACAAAATACTGTGACATTTGTTAGAGGACTGCAAGAACCAGGAATACAGTCCATGGCCAAAAATATGTCTAACATCTCCGAAATTGCAAAGTCCACTCTGTAAAGGTGCAGACACATGGACAAGGTGCAGGACAGCTCATTGGACACTCACAGAGCAGCAGTGCCTACTGAGAGGTTTGCACACCTGGCACTGCTCTGCAGGGCTGAGCTGGCACAAGTGGCACCCAACAGCTCGAACCTTACACATTGCAGACCACTTATTAAGCCAGATTTATCTGATGGCAACTGAAGTGTATTTTCCTGTTACTTGCAGCTTCTTTGCACTCCCAGCTTCTAGGCTGAGATTTTGCAGTCTGGTTTCTGTCCAAGAAGACCGTTTTGGGAAACTTGAGCATAGTTCACTCACTGAAAGTAATAGAAGAAAAGGCACTTTTGCCATTATAAAAACAAACATGCAGAATTTTACTGCTGCATTTGACCTCAGGAGGAAGTGTCAGATGTTAGCATTTAATACGTGGGAGCCCCAGCCAGCTTCCCCATGGCTTAGGCATGTGCAGTCATTCCTCATGAAAAACCTCAGAGCGAACAGGGTGTGGGAAGATAAGGTTAACAAAGACTTGTTAACCTTATCTTCCCACACCCTGTTTGCTCTGAAGACCATCAGGTGAGATTGGCTCCAGGAGGTGCACTAGGACAGGATCTCAGTTCACAGCCATTGCAGGAGGTCAAGAAATGAGCCCATATGGCTGTAACACACAGGGGTTGAAAATCTTCTGGAAAGAGAAAAGAGAATCTCTTCTGGAAAAAATAAAGATGGGCATGGCTGGTCTCCATGGTGAGAGGCAGGTTTGGGCCCACACTTGGAGCATGCACATGGCACAGCAGATTCTGCACAAGATGCTCCTGATGCCTACCAGTGCAGACGAGAGCAGAGCCCGTCCCATTCCTCAGCCTCACTGAGTAGGAAGTTTCCAGTTCTTGCACCAGCACATGCAGATTTATTGCCCCAGTGAAACTGCTGCAGAGCCAGCAAAAGCATTTTGAATCAAGAGCATGCAGGGTCACTTGCAGAAAGGCAGCTATAGGGTTGTGCATGGATAAACCCTCTTCCTAGACCTGCCCAGACACCTGCCCTGGGCCAGATCCTGCTCACCTGCCTAGAAGGAGGAGGAGGCAGATTGCAGGATCAAGGATTCCTCAAGACAAGGTTCCACTGACTGTGATGGAATGCAAAAATAGGTGCTCTTGAAGACCCTCCTGCTGTACACAGCCACCACCTCATGCTCTCACTGAAACCTCAGAGCCATAGTCCCAGGGTTATAGACCCCTCATGCAGCAACTCTGCCTCCAGACCCTCAGCCATTTTGTGCTGAGATGTCATCCCCTGAACAACCAGTACCATGTCTTTATTTGTTTTGCAGACTAATACAAGCTGCAGCATCCAGATAATTCCTCCAAAAATCTTGATAAATTACTGAGCTCTGCAACATTTTCCTCTGGAATAGCACGGTGCTTGGTCAGTGCCTGTAGCACGGTGCCAGCATCAGTACTGCACAGTGAGCAGGGTTGGGAAAGTCATCTCTCTTGCTAACTTCATTTCTCCTGTGCACTATTTGATCTTGCTTCTGATCAAACCAGCTGTCACCAGTGCTTGTGGCTGCTCACCAGAGCATGACACAGGAATGCTTCACTGTCTGTCTGCTTTCCAAATGTCAGGAGTAGGAATGTGCCTTCTGTGTTTTCCTGTGATTCACTGGAGATTCCAGGGGTTGCTTGGGTGTTGCCTACCAAAAGCCAGTTCAGAGGCCTCCAAACCTTCCTGTCTCTCCTCAGTTTTCTCTTCCTCCTCCCCTAGACTGATGAGATCATATGTCCTGTGTGAAAATAGTTTCTGTCTTTATTGCATCCCATTCAGAAGATGGAAAGAGAATTTCTGTTGCCAAACAAAGAGTTGCAGCGGACTGTTTTTGTGGGTCAGGACACCTTCCCCTTCCTTGTCCCAGTGGGAACAGTGAATTTTGCCTGCTTACACAGCCAGAAAAGAATTTTTGTAGGATGTGAGAAGTATTAACCCCCTCACCATGCAAATTCTGCCTCTATTTCTACTAAACCCCAGTAAACAAGGAAATGTGCAAGATTCTTCATGACTCCAGCACAGACTGGTGGGACTGGTGTTCACTGGTCCAAGAGCCAGGGATGATTGGCCTTTTTTTGGGAGCCCCTCTGAGTTAATCCCCCTTGGTGTCAGGAGATGGTCTGCTGCCTGGTACCGTGGCTGGGCCAGGGAGGTCCCATGTTACACAGCTGCCTCTGGGCAGGGAACAGGACAAAGGTCCAGTGAGAAGGGGAGGGACAGTCAGTGATGGAAGAAGGACAAAGGACCACAGTTCCAGGGCCTTCCCCTGCAGTACCATTGCTGGAGGCTGCGCCCACGGACCCCAAGAGCTGAGGCAGTCTTAGTTTTCCTGTTGACCTCAAGCCTGAGTCACCTGCAGGTTTTACTTTCAGGTGAGGTCCCTCACAGGTGTTTCCTTTTCCCAGATCTGTCTTCTGGAGCTGTGGTGCCTTCCATGCCCTGCAGGGAACATTCCAGAGAAAAGTCATATTTGCTCTCTGACGTGTCCCACAGAGCACTGTGTTTCAATGCCTGCACCCCCTCCCTGCCCACATGCCTTCTGCTCTCCCCCTGCTCTCCATCTCCCCTGCTCTCCTGCCATGGACTGGCTGAGAGCATGGGATTTCCCAGAGCTTTCCTAAGTTATTTTTAGGCAGTGCAATAAAGACAACAGCTAGTTTGTGTTGCTATTTTTATAGCACTCATTAAAATGCTGTTGCTGAATATCCTGGTAGCTGCTTGCTTCCGCTCCTGTGCTGACTGCTCCTCTTTCTTTCCTGTTGCAGCACTGAAAAGCCCATCTGCATTCCATGAACAGCGAAAAAGTCTGGAGCGAGCCAAGGTAACTCCTGCAGCCCTCCTGTGAGAGAACACGTGGGCTTGCTTTGCATGAGTCACAGGGTTTGAAAGCACCTTCCACCACCATCCCCTCCTCTGGCATCCTCCATGCAGGCCCTGTGGCCAAGGATGAGGGGCAGAGCATCTCCCCTGCTTCCAGACATGGGGTGTGCTCACAAATGTTCTGGAGCACCTTTCTCTGAGCAAGGAAGGGTTAAGAGGGCAGAGGGGGCATCTGTGCCCTGAGCTGTGGGGTTTTACAGCAGCATCAGGGTTTTGCAAGGGGCCGTGGGCAGAGCACAGTTCAGCATGGCATTGGCAGACCTTGCAGTGAGTGTCCAACCAGTGGAACTGCTGCTGTCCCTCCACAGCCTGTGCTGGCTGTTCTGCACTCCTGTGTCAGCCAGGTTAGAGCAGGGCCAGCAGCAAACAGGCCTGAAGGATCCTAACTAGTTCTGTGCAGAGGGAATGCAGCTGCCTCCTGGAGCAAATCCACAGGGACACTTGTCCCCAGGCAGGAGCCTGGCTCTGAGCTCTGCAGGGCAGCTTGGCCACTGGGACACAACATTCAAGGCTCCCGTCCACCCCGTTATCTGGCTTCCCTAAATACTGCTGAAGGCAGAGATAAGTAGCCATTTCCATAATGCATTGAAACTCTGTTGATCACCTTTTGGGAAATCACCCTGGTTTCCAAGTGCCATGACCAAGCTGGAGGGATGACCACAGAAATCACACAGTCATGCAGGTTTTGCTTGAGCACAAGAGTTTGTTCCATTAATCCACAAAACGTGCTTGCAGTCACATGGGAAAGGGGCTTTGCAAGGAAGAATGATGGTGAAATACAGAGTAGTGCTCTTCTGAACTTAAACACACTCCAAATCACTTGCCCCAAGTCTCCCATGGTAATAAATGGCAAGCATAAGAAACACAATATGACTCTGAAAAATTAGTATGCTTACAAAATTTCAAGCAATCCAAAGTATCCTTGAAGTGTCATATATTTTATAGTTTAAGTATACATTTGTGTCTCTTTGTCTTCAAAAGCTTTCACTGGCTAGTTGCCTGGGGAATGGGAAAGGATGGTCCAGTCTATCCCAAACCTCAGGCATTTTTAGAGCGTCCTAAGGAAGACACTGAGCACAGCCCATAACAAACATTGTTCTCTTGCAAGGTTGCCCTGCTTAGACCTGGGACAGGGAAGACCATGGCTGCTTCCAGATAATTACTCAAAGGCATTTGTGGTTTAGCTGATATTCCTCCCAGCTGATGTTGTGTGAACAGAAAGCAGATAACAAGAACTGTTCCTGTGTTCTGCAAGCTCTTCTGCTTCAGCTGATGCTAAAAAGCCCACATTTGAAGGCTTTCTCCACCATTTGTGCCCCAGAGACACAAGGAAAGCTTATAAACAGATAAGGTCCAAAGGAATTGAAGTCATAGCAGAAACATGAGCAAAGCCACAGCTGTAGGCCAGCAACTGGAGCTGAGCTGAAGTCAGGACCTGATCCGAGGATTAGCTGGAAATGCATTAGGTGATTTTAATTGCACCCAGGTGCAGACACCAGCTTGCTCCGACCTGGCACAGGAACCAGGTAAACCCTCCCATGGTCCAAGCAAGGGATTGTATTGGTAGAAGTAAGCTGGGAAAAAATACAGGGGGAAGGGTAAGGCGTTAGAAAGACTTCAGTAAATAAAATATCTATTATTTGTTTAAACATGTCACTGGCTATGTTAGAGGCTGTCATCAGGCCAGCACAGCATACTTTGAAGTTGGTGTCCTAGAATAGATTGCTGGGTTGGGGGACTGAGAGCAGGCTGCCTTTGCTGAGGCAGGCTGGCTTTCCTGAGCCCTGGCTCAGTAGTGCTTGAGCACTCACCCAGCACTCCAGCAAGGGTGGCAAAGAGGGACTGCAGGGGCTCTTGTGCCTCTGCCCCAGGGCAGAACATCCCCACTCAGTCAGTCCTGACTGATGTGTGAGCACCCACAGACATCCCACTACCCAGCAGCTGCTCTGGTGTTCTCTGACCTGTGCTATGAGATGTGTCCTCTCATTCCCAGCTCAAGCTGTTCAGCTGAAGTTTGAGCACGCTGCTGGTTCTCCTAAATGCATGCACATGTAGAACTGTGTCTCTTTTTTCTTGTAGCACTTTAAAAAGCTATTTTGCATCCTGTGTCCCTACAGCAATCTCACCTCTGGCCTGACCAGCCTCCCCTCCCTTCAGCCCCTCCTCACTGATCTCATTTCTGACTCAATTGATGTCTGTAGCTGTTGTCCAGTCCTTGTCCATGAACCCTTTCAGATCTAGGGCACAGAACAGGGCCTTGCTGTGCTGTGTCTCCCTGCTGGTTTGGGGTTGTGGGTCAGCTGCTGATCACTAGATTCTCCAGAGCCTTTTATAGTTTTTCTATGCATTGAGTAACTAATTTCTGCCAGGGTAGTGACCACCTCAGAAGTATCTCTGGTGCATTGTCTTCATCCCCCACAGTGCTTAATCAACTGGCTTAGCTGTGGCTAACTGTCACCTGAACACAGTCCTTCCCAAGTGTCCCTGAAATTGTATCACATATATTTCAGATCATGTATTGCTCTAAATCATGGTGCACTGTAATATGTTAGCTTTGAATGATTCAGAGTTAAGAAATACGTCTTCTGTCATCCAAAGCACTAATTAATATATTGACTAGCAGGAAAAATTGCTGCATAACAGGATTTGATTTATTCTTCTGTTTAGACTGTGAGCCATTCCCAATTCCTCTGGTGATCCACGGCTATGCTCCTTTTTTATGTTAGTCTTATCCAGACCAAATTTCTCTGGCTTGCGTATGAGAAAGCCATGTAAGATAATGTCAAAACATGTTTAAAGTCAAGCTACATGACATTAATTTTTTATTCCTGTAACAGAAAACTGTCATCTCTCCATAGAAGGAATTTAGGTTGATGTGATGTGGTTTGTTCTTCATAAATCCATCCTGGCTGTTGTTCACCTCCTTGCTATCTTCAAAATCCACTTATATAGATTGTTTGATTACTTGGTCCAATATCTTGCTGTCTGCTTTATAATTTCCTGGTTTCTTCTCTCCATCTCTTCTAAAGCAAGACTAATGCTCTCCTTTGCCCAGTTTCCTGGAGAACCACAGATAGTTGCTATTACTCTAGCCCTGTGTATCCCAAACTACTTGGGGACATTTAACTCCTCTGAGTACTCTCTGACCAGTTCTCCAACCTAATAACTGGAGCTTCTTCTCTGTTGCTGAAGGCTCTTGGCTTAGCCACCTGATTGATAAATAGCCATTTATTTGTTTAGTGAGATTTGTTTTAAAAGGCATTAAATCCTGTGGTCATCTCAGCAGCACGCACAATTATTTCTCCTGTTTATGGAACACAGACAGCACTTTCCATTGCCTGATCCTGGCTGCAGAAGTGCTTGTAAGATCTTTTTCTCGTGAACCTGTACATTTTATACTGTGGGTTTCCAATTGTGCTCCAGCTCCTTGTACTATTCTTTAATATTTATTCTTAAGATTTTAACCTTTTTGAACTATTAAGATATTTTTGACTATTTCTTCTTGCAGCTCAGCTTAGCAAAGAGCTAATCTTGTCTAAGTTGTGCTCTAGCTTTTCTTCACCAGGGGATAAGCTTATATTTGTATTTTTGAGGTCAGGTGCCCTCAAGGCTGACTTTCTTGGCCCTAATGGATGGTTACTGTACCTCTGTGTGCCTCTGTGTTCCTAAAGCCATGAGGGAGGTGGCACAAGGTCCCAGGACCATGTTCATTACAAGCTCAGCTGCAGTGATCTGCAAAATGGATTTTCCCAGCCTCATATCACAGCTGGGGTGAGGAACCACAGAGCATAGGAACTGCAGGAAGGTTAAACCTCATGGCTGACCTGGGTGGGAAGTCTGAGTATCTTCATTACTTGCTCTTGATATCCCACCCCAGAGTGCCAGGCTTCCCACAGAAGGCACTGCTAACAGGACACCCCAGAGCTGCCTTGGTGCAGCTCTCAAAGGACCATTCCCAGGGAATAGGTCCCACTCTTCCCTTCACAATACTTCAGGCATCTAAAGCTCAATGGTGATTGTAAAGGACACAGGAGTGGGTACAGTGATCAGTCAGCAGCTCCATGCACAGTGTTCCCTTTCTGAAGAACTCCTGCCCGAGAACAAGCTGGTGTCTGAGTGACGAAAAATTCCATTTAGAACCTCACTCAACCCAGCTTGTAATAAATCCAAAAGAGCCATGGGATGACACAGGGGCAGGTGCTCTCAGGACCTTATTGCTGCTCCAGCCAGGTAACCCTCTGCATTTGTGTTCTGCAGACTGAAGATTATCTCAAGCACAAGATCAGAAGCAGGCCTGAGCGCTCAGACCTGGTCAACATGCACATTCTGCAAGGTAAGACTGCCCCAGCTTCCCACACACTCCTCGTGTCTCCTGCCCTGGGACTTGTGTCCTTCCTGCCTCACCTGTGTTCCTTCAGGGCTCTCATCATGATTAACTTTGTCCCAGCTGCTCATAAGAGACAGACTTAAATAGGACACAGTTTGTATGAAATTCTCTCCAGACCTGGTCTTCAGGAAGCAGGACACACTTTTGGTTATTCCCTGGCAAACGCAGTCCCAAGGCCATCTAGTCTTTCTCCCATCTCTGCCAGGGGCCAGCATGAGATGCTCTAGAGAACAGTGGGTATAGAACAGCTGTGAGAGAGAACTCTGTTAGCCACAGGAGCTGATGTCTGATCACAAAAAGCAAACCCAGAGCATTTGTTGTCCAGGGCACTGAAACTCCTATAGCAGGTTGTTGTAACACCCTCCCAAAGCGAATCTTTTGTGCTGCCATAATTCCAGATATTCTGTGGGACAACTCATGCAGTCAGTGACCCAAGCACAGCTGTATGAAAAGCCCTGCTATCAGTCTGTGAGCCACAGCAGCTCTCCCCTCTCCCATCATGGTGTTCCCTCTCAGCCAGAGACCTGGCAAGGCTGCATCCCATCACAGACAGCAGAACTCCACGGTGTCCCTCCTTATCTCCAGAGATAACAAGATACTCAGAGACAGAGAGGATGTGCAGCCTCCCTCCCTCCCTCCTAGAGCCCTGTCAGTTGGCTGGAAAAAGCAGATCACTCTCTGGCAGCTGTAAATGCTGCCCTCTGCTCTCAGTATGGGTGCAATCTTCCTCTGGCAGGCAGGAAGATGGAGCCGGGGTCCCATGCTGGATCAGTGTCACTGCCTTGCTTTCCCCTTGGGTTTCCATCCCTAAAATGGGCTGGCACCACTGCTTAAGAGGTGAAAGTGTCTTTCCCTTGGTTTAAATAACAGAAGTAATATGGCCAGGAGTTGTGGCCAAGAGCTGTCAACCAGATGTGGAGGCAGCTGCAGCCCTGGGCATGGACAGGGCCAGGCAGGGCACAGGGGAGCAAAGCCTGGCTGTGTACTAAGCAAGCTGCACATGCTGCCCCACACCCCTGACCTGGAGGCACTGCTCAAACCTCTGTCCATCGTGCTCTGCGTTCCATGGAGGTGCCTTGGCGTATCATGAACCTACATGTACATTTTGTTCACAACAGGACCTAGAGGGGATTGCAATTGGCCAGATGAGACACTTCGCATCGTCGAAGTGCCTTACAGACACATCTTCTGTTACTTTTCACCTCGAGGAGCTCATTTGTGTTCACTGGTCTATATAATCTGAGGCCAGAAGTGGCCCTAGACCAGCTCTCCTGGCCTCTTGCAGAGAATTTTCCATGGCATGAAGCCCTTTAGCTTGTGTTGCTGACAGTATCTCCTCCAGAGCAGTGCCCAGTCTTTGAAGATAGCACAACCTAGAATCAGCCATTCCTACTTCAGACCCCCAAGGGTATAGAAATGGTCTGCTTTAGAAACCCACTCCCTCCCTACTCATGCCTGTGCCACCATAGGAGCCAGATCAGCTTTGTTCAGGAAATTTTCTATTGAAGTTGCTGCTCTTCTGTCACCACTCTGTAACTGGGGTCTTCTCAGCTGGCTTTGGTAGGGCTGTAGCTAGATCTACCTGCTGTGCTCCTCTCCAGCTCGTTCTTCCCTGAAGGCCTGGAGCACTGTAGTCATGTCACCTCCAAAAGTCCACAGCCCAGCACGCACTATTTTTAATTCCAGTGTAAGCCATTTACTCCAGTTGTCCAGCACTGCTAATGGTTCTTTTCTCCAGCTATTCCCCAGAAGTAGGGATCCATCTGCACTAGCCCACAAGGGCCAAGGTGCTCCTGGCAGGCAGGAGCTGGAGACCCCTTTGGCCCTCATTAGTCTCAGCTTGTTAATCACGGGTCACTACTGGTCCTTGCAGAGGATGCTCCAGCTGTAGGCTGGGTTTGCAAATCTAGGCTGGTAGACAGAGGCTCTTGTTTGGGAAGGGAGAAGCTGGGCCTAAGGCTCAGAGGAGGACCCATGTCACAGATCCCACCAGCCCCATCCAGTCCAGCAGAGCAGCTCCTGCTGTGCCCTGAGCCACACTCAGGTTTTGCCCACAGCCCCCAGGGCTGTGATGAAAGGAAGCACTCGCTGAGGTTTCCCCTGGTCCTGATGCCTTCTTTGGCCTTTTAGACTCGGCTGCAGAGGGGTCCATTCAGTCGACTCAAATGAAGCTGAAAAGAGCCCGACTGGCAGATGACCTCAATGAAAAGATCGCTCTCAGGCCGGGTCCTTTGGAGCTGGTGGAGAAGAATATTATTTCCGTTGACTCTGCAGTGAAAGAGGCCATAAAAGGTAGTGAAAGGAAAGGTGTGTGTTGTGTGTGTGCGCGTGGAGCAGGGCAGGGGCTGGCGAGGGCACGAGGAGGTACCACAGTGACTGCAGGAAGTGACTGACCTGGACTTAGGAGCTGCATTTATTGCTTAAATTTCATTATTTTCACAGTAAGGAGCCCAGTCCAGCACAGCCTGCTCTGTCTTATCCTGCCTGTGAGCAGAGAGCTCTCATGTTAGAGCAGTGACACTGAAACGTGCACAATTGTTCAGCCACGTCCCCACAAAAGAGCCTTCCTTCTTACACCTCTTCTCTCCACAAGGCTTTGAGCATGGAAATGCTACAGTTGGAGACAGAATGTTCCCTTCTCCGCCGTGGTTGGGTGCAGAGGTGTGGTTGTGAGGCCAGTCTGGATTCTCCCACTTGTGCCCTGCCAAGCTCTTACATCCTAGTTAATGGGGGTGAAGTGGCCCCAGTTCAGTGAGGCCGTGGTTCTTTTTTTTACCACTGATGCTAGTGGTATGAAGGGCCTAACAGAGCAGGATGCTGCATCTTGGGGGTGTGAAAGCATCCCTGGGGAGTTTGGCTGCTGGGGACTGTGGAAGCATCCCTGGGATACTAGGCTTCTGGGGAATATGAGAAGCAGCCCACACCCCAAAGCAGGGGATGCTCCTATCAACCAGTACCCAGCACTCGCCTTATGCCCAAGCCTGGTTTTTCTCCATCACCTCCCACCCAGGAGAGAGGCAGAATCCTCCACAATTACTTCCCCACAGGGAAGCTGGTGTGGGAGGAGAAACAGAGCAAAAAGGTGACTCAAATTTCACAGGGCCCAGTGCCAGGATAGGGAGGTCTGAAAGGAGAGAAAAGGAGCAGGAAAACCAGCAGGGTCCTGCAGTGACAGGACACCAGCCTGTATTTTTGAAGCCTGGGGCCATCTCTACATGTCCAAATTGGTGCTCAGGTCTTCAGTGAGGCACTGAGAGGTGCTCTGCCCCTGGAAACTGCTTGTTCTGTTGCTCCTGGTTCCTCAATTCATGGGATCATTTTCATTGGCATAATCCCATGTGAAGTGTCTGTTCTGGAGCTGAGAGCTGAGAGCAAGCTGGGGACAGTGGCAGGACTCTGGAACAGGAGGGGTCTTTCGGTGACAGGAGTGATGCCAAAAATGAGAGTTGAAACAGGAAACACTTTGACTTTCATTTCATCTCAGAAACCATCATAAATGGCATTAAATATTCCAGGCCCAGATATTACTCTGTCCTGCCCCACAACTGTTCCTGCTCTTGGTTTTGGGGCTGTGAAGTGCAGGCTCTGTCCATACAGCGGCTCCTCCAGCCTGGCCCTGGAGCTGCTCTCCTTCCAGCATGTCACAACTCTCCTCTTTGAAGCTGAAATGTTCCAGGACTCTGCCTGAAGAGGAATTTTTAAGGAGAGTTGAAGTAAAATCTCCCCAGCCACTTATCGAAGGAGAGAACAGTGGAAAAAAAAAAGTTTCAAAAAATCCCCCCCTCTATAAACATTTGAGGCAGTTTGAGCATGACTTTATCCCCTGGAGCTGAGGTTTGGAGGCTGGGCAAGTGAACTTGAAGCTTGAACAGAGCTTCTACCCAGCTGCCTTCTCAGGAGCTCATGGTAAACAGAGATTTACGGGACCAAACTGTTAAACCCAAAAAGTTTGGCTTAAAAATGATTTGTTCAGTTTTAAATTTCTCCCTTTCGCAATGCCCTTCAATCACATTGCTGGGTAAAAATGTGTCCTGCAAGCCAGTTACATCCCATTTACGGTGAAATGTGCAGCACATTAGGGACAAACAAGAAGATACTTGGTACCATTGGGTGCCACGTGAAGAAGGTGATGCAGCTCCACCAGGAGCACCATACCAGCCCTCAGGTTTCTGCAGAAGAAAGCCCCAGGCTGAAGGATCCTCAAGCTGGTTTTCAGAGTCAGGGGCGCCTTGTGGTGCTCACAGTTTGGGGCGAAGGGCTGAACACAGAGCAGAGATGAGCACTGGCACTTCTGAATGTTAAGCCTTTTGTTTTTGCAATACCAGAAAGATGACAGGGTTTAAAATCATTTTACTTTAACCTTGGAATCTCAACTGTTTACACAGTGGAAAGTTCAGCTGACGTGTTCCTCTAATCGCCTCCGGCAGGGTGAGCAGAAAGTGCCAGACCCCAACTGAAAGCCCAACCGTCCCAGTGACAGGAGGCCGCCAGAGCCCTGCATAGCTGAGCAGTGATACAAGAACCCTTTTTTACCAGGTCCTTGTCATCACTTTGTCCAGCGTGCTGGAGAGGACAATACCCAGTGCATTAGAAACAGCCCGGAGCAAACACCATCCTGCCTGAGATTACAGCAGGGACACGGGATGGAGAAACAATACACTCCAGGGCGGGCTGGGTGAGAGCAGGACAGATAAGGGAAGCATTCCCCATCGGCACAGGCCTGTGGTATCAAGCAGCAGGATGCAGCGCATTCTTGTCATGCTCTGGGCTGTTGCTGTGTCCTGAAGGTCCCTTGGGGTCCCAGCTTTGGCACCACTTCTCAACACACACTTATTAAATGCCAGCCCAGCAGGAGACTTGCAGATCCACAAGTCCACTACTCCTTGCTGGGAGTAATTTTTCCCGAGAGGGATACCCGTGCTGTCTGCAGGGATGGGAAGCAGCTCCCACCCAGCCTGGGTGGACCGTGCAGTGCTGCAGTTCCTCAGGGAATACCCAGTTTGAGGGCTGCCTCTGATGGAGAGGGCACAGGCCCTATTTTCAGGGACATATGAAGAGAGCAGGTTGGACATGGCTGATCTCATACCCCTAGCCCATATGGTGGCTGGGCAGCAGCTCTGGCAGGGAGCCAAGGCACCAGCAGCCACAGGGAGCTGAGATAACCCTTATCTCTCAGATAGGGGCAGGGGTCAGAGCAGGAGGCCCGTGTCGGTGAGAAGGTGCACATTGCTAGACCAGCAGCAGGGACAGGTGGAAGCTTGTCCCCAGGCCCTTCCTACTTCCCCATTTGTCACCTCGCTATCAGCATGCCAAGCTGCCTGACAAATGCCAGACATGAGCACGAGGAGATTACGAGCATGGCCACGCTGCTCCTTCCTCTACCCCCACCTGCAGCCCTCCAGAGGCTCACATGAGACCTCTTTTTTCCCAGCCCTTTATTTATCAGCAAAACCTAGGGGTCAAGAGCCGTTGCCCATCTGACAAGCAGATAGCGTGCAGCAGCTGTGCAGTGGGAGCAGCAGTGCCCAGGGCTGTCAGAAAGGCAAAGGTAGTGGTTTGAACCATGTCCTGTGGGTGAAGCCTGTGGACAGAGGCAGGATCTGGGAGCCTCTGTGCATCTGCAGCCAGGTCCACCCATGTTGGCTCGTGTGCCGTGAGGGGATGGGTCATGCTCCGG
Source organism: Manacus vitellinus (assembly GCF_001715985.3). NCBI lineage: Eukaryota > Metazoa > Chordata > Aves > Passeriformes > Pipridae > Manacus > Manacus vitellinus. The sequence goes on along the minus strand of NW_021939798.1, from coordinate 869,406 downwards.
GTTGATTTCAGCTTCAGTTCTTCTGATGAGGATGGGGTCCCACGCGTGTGTGGGTGTGCAGCCGGGGTGCTCGGGGGACCCTAACACCCATCTCCCGCCTTAGCCCAGCAGTGGGGCAGGATGGCAGAGCCCCTCCTGCGCCAGTCCCACCTGTCTGTACCAACCCTCCTGTGCTGGTGGGCCTGACTCCTCCGAGCCTTCCTCTCTCTTTCTCCCACGGAACAGGGTCTATGGTCCCAGCTCCTTTGACCCCTTCTCTCTCCCTCTTCCAAGGGACACAGTTCGTGGTTCCAGCTCCTCAGACCCCTCCTCTCTCAAGGAAAATGGTCCATGGGCCCAGCTCC
>NW_021939798.1:859040-868086 GCF_001715985.3 Manacus vitellinus | reverse complement strand
GGACTGGGATAGCCTGGGGGTGTGGGGATAGTTGGCTGAGATAGACCTGAGGGGACTGGGACGGACTGAGGCATCTGTGGGGACTGGGGACAACATGGGGTGAAGAAACGGGGTAGCAGGTACCCCTGTCGAGGCTGGGCAGCCCCTGGCACCAGCCCTACAGCCCCTCTCACCTGTCCCTCGCAGGATCATCCCCCCAGTGCCGATGGCCACGCTCCGGACACAGCCTCGGGGCAGGGCAGCCAGTGTGACAGCCCCAAGCAGACGGGGGGGCAGGACAGCCCCACGCTCCCCGTGCCCTCTGCAGTGAAGGTAATCAATGCCTGTGCCTCCGGCTGCATCCCAGCCTGGAGTGTCCCCATGCTGCACTCCACCTGTGTGAGAGGCCTTAAAGGCTTTGAACAATGCAGGCAGACAAACCTTATGCCAAAACTATAATTTGATTCACTGTGTAGTGGTACAAGGTACAGCAATATGCCTTTTGGCAGAGGCAATTGCTTGAGTCCTGCACTGGAAACATCCCCTGGGCTGAGAGCAGGAGGAAATGTGAGGAGCACTGGAATACCTTCCAGGCAGGGATGGTCATTCTTCATCTCGTGCTCTCCAGCACAAATGAGAAGGGACAAAGTCCCGAGGGAGTCCCCCACATCCAGGTTCAGCAGCTCTTAGAGCTGGAGTGTCAGAGTACCAGCAGGAGCTGCCCTTGTTTTGTCTCAGGCCTCTGAGGTCCCGTGGAGGGTGGCAGGAGCTCTTTTCACAGCTCATTCCTTTCCTTTTTGACCAACAGTCCAAATCATCCACTGATAGCAAGAACCGTCACAAAAAGCCCAAGGACACGAAGCCCAAAGTGAAGAAGCTCAAGTACCACCAGTACATCCCTCCAGACCAGAAGGCAGAGAAATCCCCTCCACCCATGGATTCTGCGTATGCCAGACTGCTCCAACAACAGCAGCTCTTCCTGCAGCTCCAGATCCTCAGCCAGCAGCAGCAGCAGCAGCAGCAGCAACAGCACTTCAGCTACTCCGGGATGCACCAAGGACAGCTAAAGTGAGTGGCACTGTGACAGCAGCAGGGTTTAGTCCTATCTCTGTCCAAACTTTCCCCTGCCTAGTACCCATTTGTGCCAGAGCAAGGGGGTAGAGGCATGCCGGTGAAACATAAAAGCTTGGGAACAGCACAGACTGTCCATTCTGGCTTTGTGGACTGGCCGGGGCATCTGCAACCTGCTGGTGGGAGACCAGCAACCTCCTACAGCCCAGCCTGGTTTTCCTTGGGGTGGCCATCCATAGGCCTCATACAGGAGACAGCTCCTAAGGGAGCATAGGGATGGGATGCTGGTCACAGAGACCTTGAGGGGACCAACAAGTTACCCCAAATCTCCTTTGTTATTTCAGGCAATCAAATGAACAAATGGTCAAAAGTTCAAATTCTTCATCAACTTCTGTCAACAACACCCCTCTTTCTCCAGTGAAAACCACCTTTTCAGGCCAGACTTGTGTCTCATCTATCAAGCCAGGCCCTCTGCCATCCAACCTGGATGATCTCAAAGTGAGTGCAAACTTTGTCACAGCAGGAGCAGAATCTCACAGCCTGAGCATGCAGTGGAGTGCCACAGGCTGGGAGAGAGCAAGTTACAGGTCAGCACACCCCACCCACTGTGCTCTCAGCAGCCCAGGAGTACAGCACACCACACTGGGGCAGGGCTTGGGCACCATGGTGGTACCTCAACATGAGGGCTTTCTGCTCTGCAGGTCATGAAGGGCTGCACTGCTCCAGTGCGTGTATCAGCAAAGCTTAGGTCTGCCTTGGGGAGGCCGCAGGCGAGGCCAAGGGCAAGGACTAAAGGATGATCTGTGCTGCTGCTCCTGCAGCTCCTGTCTCCATACCTTCTCTGGTTTTATCGTGAACATCAGGGTACTCTAACAGACCAGCTGGAAGGTCAGCGTGGCCTCCCCTTAGTGACTCAGTGGTCCCTGCAGCCAGGCCAGCTCAGCTCTCTGCAGAGCAGGTATCTCCTGCTGCATGCACTGCTTTGAACATCTCTCATGTAGGCAAGACAGGGCACAAGGGAGAAACACATCAGCAGTTCTTTTATACTTTGCTAATCGACCCTCAGCCATGGGGAAGGTCAAATCCTTCTAGGAGCAGAGACCTGGGGGCAGCATTCATTGTTAGAGGTAGAAATAACATGAGTTTGGCCACAGCAATGCCACAGCTCAGGTGACTGTATCCTGTGCAGATGCCTGAACATGGAGCATGTGGCTCCAAGCTATATGATCAGATTCTCTGAGCTGTCAGCTGGCTTCTGGTCTGTGTGAAAGTCCCCTGCTCATGGAGAAACCTCCTGCTAGGAAGGGAATCTTGAGTTGCCTCCATGGTCCAAGGGCCACTGCTGGTTCCTGGAGAGTAGTCACAGTTCCTGGAGGAAGAAGGAAGGTTTTCCTGTTCGGAAAGGTGGAGGTTCTGCAGAATGTGCAGTGGTCAGGCCTGCACAGGGTGACTGGTGAGACAGTGAAGCACCCGGGAGGGCAGAGCTTTAACACTGGGAGCTGCAAGCCTGTGATCTGGGCCTTCTTGTTAGAAGTGTTGGGTTTCTAAAGGACTCATCTGCCACTGAGACTGATCAGGAGTGACTTTCCTTCTAGGTGTCAGAGCTGAGGCAGCAGCTCCGAATACGAGGTCTGCCTGTGTCAGGTACCAAGACAGCACTGATGGAGCGTCTGCGGCCCTTCCAGGAGTGCGGCAGCAACGCGGTGCCAAACTTCAGTGAGATCACCACCGTCACCTTCCCAGTCACTCCAACAAGCACGCTGTCGAGTTACCAGTCGCAGTCCTCCACCAGCATGTTATCAAATGGCTTCTACCACTTTGGCAGCACCAGCTCCACCCCACCCATCTCACCCGCCTCCTCTGATCTCTCTGTGAGCGGCTCTTTGCCAGACACGTTCAATGATGGGCCCATGTCTTCCCCGCAGTTCGGTCTCCAGCCATCTCCAGTTCATGGCAGTGCTGAAGAAAGCCTCATGAGCAGCATGAACGGAGGGAGCATCCAGCTGGAACTGGAAGGAATTGACACAGAGAAAGACAAGATGCTGGTGGAGAAGCAGAAGGTCATAAATGAACTGACGTGGAAGCTGCAGCAAGAGCAGAGGCAGGTGGAAGAGCTGCGGATGCAGCTCCAGAAGCGAAAGAGAAGCAATGGCCTTGAGGAGAAGCAGCAGACTGCTCAGCATTTCTTTAGTGTCCCCATCAAGCAAGAAAATGCTGTGTCCAGCTGTCCATTTGCATCCAAACAAAAGACCTCGAAAGGCCAGGCAGGCAGCTCGGACAAGCTCGGTAACCGTGCGGTGCCGCAGGTGCCCCACATTGTAAACAGCCACTGCTTGGAGCCTGCAGGGCAAAGCACCATCACCTCCTCGACATTCCTGAGCCCGCAGTGCTCCCCCCAGCACTCTCCCCTCGGGGCTGCCAAGAGCCCCCAGCACATCAGCCTCCCGCCGTCCCCCAACAGCCACTACCTGCTCCCGGTGTCCCCCGTGCCCGCGGACGGGCACAGCGGGTCCCCGACCGGCAGCTCCTGCCTCCGCACAGCACCGGTGAGTGTGAGAGTGAACCCAGCCCCCCTCGGGCACACACAGCCCACTGCAGGCCTGGCCTGTCAGCCCGGGACTGATGGAACTTGGGCTGGGCACCCAGGGGCCGTCGCAGCACGTGGCACTGCCTGGAAAGGAAGAGAGTTTCCCAGATGGATGGGTTGGAAGCTGATGGCACTGCAGGGTTCTTTGCAGGGTATGTCTTGGGGAGCCTTGCCTCAGCACCCAGTTGCCCTGGGGGGGCCACAGCACAGCTCCCATGCCCCATGGAGCCCTAGAACAGCTCCTGCTGCCCTAGGGAAGCCCTGGCACAGCTCCACTCTTCACCAGAGGACCCCAGCACAGCTCTCTCTGCTGATAGTTGAGCACTGGCAGAGCTCCCTGTGTCCTGGGAGACTCCTGGCAGATCATCCTCTGCCCCGTGGAGCCCTGGCACAGCTCCTTCTGCCCTGGGGAGGCCTGGCATAGCACCTTCTGCCCTGGGGAGCCCTGGCACAGCTCTCTCTGCCCCTGATTGAGCACTGACACAGCTCCCTCTGCCCCTGGAGGGGTCCTGGCAAAGCTCCCTCGTCCCTGGGGAAGCATTGGCAGAGCTACTTCTGCCCTAAAGGAGCCCAAATCCAGCTGCCTCTCCCCTCAGGGGGAGTCCTGGCACAGCTGCTTGTGCCCCATGGAGCCCTGGCACAGCTCTGTACACAGCAGGGAAACACCAGCATGGATCCCTCAGCTCCTGGGAGAGCCCTGGCACAGTTCCTACACCCCTGGGAGACCCCTCTGCAGGGTTGCAGGGCTTTCCAGCATCTTGCCAAGCCATTGTGGCTCCCAGCAGTGTGTGAGGGATTTTCACCACTGGCTTGGAGGAAAGCAGTTATCCCGGGAAACCTTTTGTCAGAAAGCTAAAGCAGGGCCTGCAGTTGGGGTATGCAAGATAGAGCTCATGCCTCCCCACCAGGCCACCAGCCCAGCAGGGTCTGCAGCATCCACCACTCCTCACTCAGCCCTCTGGACAGGTATGAATGCCTGGGGAGGAGCACACACTGCCAACACAAAAAGCACCAGAAAGTTCTTCTGATCACAGCCCAATTCACCCCAGCTGCCTCCTGGGGATCCCCAGGGAGGAGCTCTACCTTTCCCATGGCCTGTCCCACTTCAGGGTGCCAGGTGAGCACACAGGCCTCAGAGAGGGGCACGGCAGGGCCAGGCTGAGCACACACAGCCGCGGAGGAACAGCCCAGCCCAGAGCAGGGTCATCCCAACCGTGTGCCCCAGGGTGCAGGCACTGTGGGCAGCCCTGCACGGCGGCACAGCATGGGCACGGCACCGTGTCCAACCCTCCAGCAGTGCCATGGGCAGTTGGCACCAGCACAGCCAGTGAGGTGAGAATGGGCAGTGATTTAGGGCAAGGAGGGGCAGAGACAGGGCTGCCAGTGGGATGGGCATGGAGGGCAGTGGGGTTGGAGTGAGGCAGGTGGCGAGGCTGCTTCAGGGGTGAAGAGGGTGATGTGAACACAGGTTTGGGTGAGCTGAGCCATGAGGAGGATGAAGTGGGCAGGGGGCAAAGAGCAGGGAATGCAGGGGGTGACCCCAGCAGCGGGGCTGTAGAGGTGAACTGAGCACTGGGGCAGAGCTGTGGGAGCAGTAGGCAGTGGGACACAGTACTGTGAGATGATATTCCAGAGAGGCATTGGGGCTGCTCTGGAAAGCTGGGCAGTGGTCAGTGAGTGTGAGGAGGGAGCAGTGATACTGTGGGGTCATCTCCAGCTTCTCCCTCCCAGCCTGAGAGGAAGGGGCATATGGAGGGGATGGTCCCATGGTGTCCTGCAGCTCATCTCAGCTGTGACACCACCATCCTGAGCATTCCTCTGCTGCCTGCAAGACACTCCCAAGGGTGAGGGTCCTTCTTCAGCAAGAACCACTCTGTGCCCAGCACTGGAGTGCTGTTCCTCAAGAGCCAGAGACGGTGTTCCTTCCAGCTGCTCTCCACAGAAGGGTGGCCAGGATGTGCGTGGCCAGGCCGAGTGACCTCACTGCTGCCCTGGATCCACCCCTGGATCCAACCTGCAGGGGTGATGCTGCTTCCCCTGGTGTTGGCTCTCATGGGACAAGGCAGTGGGGAAGGACACACAAGGGCCTAGAAGTGATGGGGACAGCAACTGGCAGGCACTGGACCTTCAGAAGAGGTCTCTCCTGGAATGGGAGCCTGGCAAAAAGCTGACAATCTTATGCAGGTGTTTGGCACAGGCGAAGGTTTCCCTCTGTTGCGTGATCTTCCCTGGCCTGGGCTCTGTGAGATGCCCCCAGACAGGCAGTGATGGAGAGGGGCTGGGACACAGCTTGGGAGGTGCCACATCAGTGGCCAAGTGCAGCCAACCACCAACAGCCCCTCTCTGTCTTCCCCTTGCCCTGCACATCCCTGGCTGGGCCAAGCACCAGGATGCTCTGGGGCACCATTCCCATGCTCCAGCAGTAACCAGAGGCCAGCCTGGCCCTGGGACTCAGAACCAGGCTGAGGGAGTTAGTTTACCTGCCTCTACCCTGCTGGAAGACCAGGCATTTTGTTTGTTTGACCCACAAAATAGTTATTTTTCCTGGCCCCAGCCTGACCTTAACAGGGATGAGAGAGCTGGGCCTCCCTCTGTGCCTCCCTGTGCACTGACTCCCTTTCCCTGTATTTCCCCAGCAGATGGCTGCGCAGGCAGGTCAAAAGTTTTCTATTCCATCCCCAAGTTTTTGTAAGTCAAGCCCAGCCCTGTCAGAGGTAAAGCAGCCTCCACCCTATGAGGATGCAGTGAAGCAGGTAACTGCATGGTTTTTGTTTTCTACAGGGCTGGGGCTGCCCAGGGTGTCCTTCTGCAGATAGTGGGACTCAGCTACAGGAGTTCCAACCTCTTCTGGGGCCTCTGGGTAGAACAGGCCTGTTTTCAGAGGCATGGGCTTTTTTTAAGGGTTAGCTGCTGACTGGCTGCCATGAAGCAGTCAGAGACCACACTGGGCAAGACAGTGTCTGCTGTGCACACACTGACACCCCTCAAACATCCAGGGTGCTGGTGTATTCCTCTTTGGGGTGCTCAGTGCTGTGTGAAGAATAGACCCTTGAGCATTCCCCAGTCACCAGGAAGCTCACCTTCACTCCTTAGCCCATTAACAGCAGGGGTTGTTAATGCTCTGTGCCATCTGCCCCCTGAGTCTTATCCTGGAGTGCTGTTCCCATGGGAGGACTGTCCATCGCCCATGAACCCCTTCCATGAGAATCTAGCAGCAGCCTCAGTGCCAGGAATGATGGTGGCTTTAGGAATGCAGAGTGGTGCTGTCGCAGTGATGAGAATTGGCTCATGCTGGAGTGCAGGAAGTCCTGCCAGTTTCCAGGCAGGGAGAGGAAGATGCCTGGGCAATGCAGGGAGTGCAGGCAGTGGCAGTGCAAGATGCCAGGGCCAAAATGTCAGTGTGTCTTGGTGGCCCTGGGACAGGGCAGGCTGTGGTGTCCGCTGAGCAGAGGGTTGGTGGCAGAGCAGGGCACCTTGGTCCCTGGATCCACCGTGGTGTCCCAGGTCCCTGCAGTGCCCACCTGAACACCACTGACAGCCTCATGTTGATGTGGCCTCTCTCCTGCATGGGAGGAAGCCATTTGTGGGGACCAGACCCAACTTTTTGGGGATATAGAGCCTTCTACCTGGCTTGTGGCTGGAGAGACTCTCCTCCTAATGCCCTCTACTCTCCTCTTTGTTGTTTGCTGCAGCAGATGACACGAAGTCAGCAGATGGATGAGCTCCTGGACGTGCTGATTGAGAGTGGAGGTATGCACTGCTTCTCTGTTCCCCTCCAGGCCTTCCCCTCCCAGCCAGCATTGGTCCCTGAGCCTCGGTGCGTTCTGTGCACCCCAGCAGAGCTGCCTGAGTTGAACACAGCTTTCATCAGCCCTCCTGTGCCAGCAGCCACTGAGATTGAATCCAAAGGCATATTAGCCCTCCCAGAACCTGTTCCTGTGTGTGTCATCCCGGTGGGGTGGTCTGGGCTTGGCTGTCACCTGTGCAGACTGTGCAGAGAGAAGGGGCAGCAGGGCAACAGCCTGTGCTCAGCGCTGCCAGCCCCCTCCCCACACTGAGCCCCCAGTGTCCCCCACCATTCCCAGTGCTGCCAGTGCCATCTCCCATGTACAGTACTGCTGGTGCCCTCCCCTGTACCCTATCCCAGCCCTTTGGGGACAGCTAGCAGTGCTCATGCCCTAGGGACTGTGTCCAAACCCAGGGGATCAAGGTCAGAAAGCAGGAATGTGCGAGGTTTCCCGTGGCAGGGGGTGGGTGAGCAGTGCCAAGGGGATTGAGTGGGGAGCAGGTCTCCAGGGGGAAGCCCAAGAGTCCAGGTGGAGGACTGTGGTGGTGCCCCTGTGCCCAGCAGTGGTGGGCACTACCAGGGCACCTCAAATCCCTCTCATCTGTTGACAGAAATGCCAGCCACCGCCAAGGAAGATCGGTCCTGCCTCCAGAAAGTACCTCAGATAACAGTGTCTCCAGGGAGCACTGGTGCCTCTCTCCCCAAGCCCCCAGCCCCCTTCGAGCAGGTCCCCCCCACGCCACTGCCCTTTGAGCACTGCCCGGGCAGCAGCGACGCCCACCTCGAGGTGCTGCTGAACAGCCCCCTGGGCAGGGTCAGTGACATGGCCCTGCTGAAGATGGGGACAGAGGAGCCCCACTTTGAGGGGATGATGGAGGGGTTCTCTGGCAAAGCCGCAGATGAACTGCTCAACTCCCAGGAGATTTTACAGACTCCCCTCTCGCCCATGGAAACCCAGCTCTCCCCTTCCCCTGCCGAAGGCTCCAGTTTACAAATGAGTTTCACTGAGTCTCCATGGGAAACAATGGAGTGGCTGGACCTCACCCCCCCCAGCTCTGCCACCGGCTTCGGGTCACTCACCCCCGCGGGTCCCAGCATCTTCAACATCGATTTCCTGGATGTTACCGACCTCAACCTGAACACCAGCATGGACCTGCACCTGCAGCAGTGGTGAAGGGAGGTGCTGGGGGTGGATGCTGTGAGCCTGCAGCAGGCAGTGCCGTGTTTCTGTCGTGCCGGAAAACATGCGGGGCTAACGTGCCTCATCCAGGGGAAACTGGAGTCATTTTCCCAGCATATAAACTTCTTTGAATTTCCCGTCACTGCAAATTGACAGCACAACTCTGATACTTTGGTTTTCCTCCATTGACACATCCCAACAGAGGACACCAGTGCCTGAAAAAACACTTCCTTTGATTGACAAGAACTTCAGTTTTCTTTCTTTAGTCTTTCTCCCCCAGTTTTAGTAGTCACTCTCATGAGAACTGGAGCAGCTTATGACAAGACTGCATGGGGAGATGACCTCACCTGGGTGGCAACAGGAAATCACAGAGCAAAGAGCCCAATGTTGCCCTCTCCTCTCCTCTCCTCTCCTCTCCTCTCCTCTCCTCTCCTCTCCTCTC
>NW_021939798.1:818168-858176 GCF_001715985.3 Manacus vitellinus | reverse complement strand
TGTGCCCAGGCCATGGCTGTGGAGCAGGAGGCTCTGCACAGCCTTGTCTCTTGCCTTGGCTCCTGCTTCCCTCCTGCCCTGAAGCTGCAGTGCCCAGTCCTTGCCCAGCTCTGCTCCAGGGGGGTGAGAGATGGAGACCACCATGTTCATGGTGGCACCTTGGCATGTGCTGAGGGGCAAAAAGCTCAGGAGCCATCGTGGCTGCAGTCTGAACTGGATCAGGCTGTGACCTTGGAGCAGAGAGCTGTGGAGGTTGGAGGCAGGTGTTCAGGAGGCGGGTGCAGGTATCACAGGGATGTGCCATCCCAGTGGAACGGCTGTGTGCCACATCCATGGGACACACAGACATGTGTGATGTATTTTGGTCCAAGGTAGGAGCAAATGGTATGAAAGAACCAGCTGGGCTTTGGAGGGGCTGTTCTGTGCACAGCCAGGTCAGGGTGATCTTCATTCCCCGCCTGATCCAGGAGCAAGGGGAGCCAGACAGGGACACTCAGTGACTGGCACATGGAGCAGGGCTGTGGGTCTGTGTGAGCCTCTGCTTGTGCTGCCTCCCCTCCTCTGCCATCTACCCTCCATCCTTCTACCTATTCCTCAGTCCTCAGCAGTCATCCCCTTCTTCCCGAGTTTACTCGAGTGTCACTGCTCCCCCAGTCCGGAGCAAGGCTACCGGGGAACAGCTGTGAATCACCGAGCCTGGAGGAGCCCGTTCTCCCAAAGCCAGCAGAGAAGGAAGCTCTCCCGCAGTGATGCTCCCATTTGGAATCACCAGCATGTCTCCTATGAGTCTCTGTGCAATATTCTTCCTCAGGCTCTAGCAAGAAGGAGCCTTTGCTTCACTTCTTTGCTTCCACCAAAGAACTTGCTGCAGACTGTGTGATGGACACGTCTGTTCTTTGCAATTCTGGTTTTGCCTAAGTAAATATTGTTGCTGACAAAGATTGTTAAACTATTTACAGACTGAGTGTATTTAATATTTGTGTTACTGGAAGGACAGCACACGGAGATGCAGCCACTGGGAGGAGGTCCAGCCTGGCCATGGCTCCCGTGGCACTTCCCCAGGGATGCTGGAGCTGTCGGAGGTGGCTCTGCAGCCCCGGTGGGGTCCCCAGTCCATGGTGTTGTTGCATGCTGTATAAAGCACGTGGCAGTAGCTTTCAAGTCACTATTTAAAGCACCACTTTTCTACTGTACAAATGTCACAGGGCACTGCTAGGATAGACAATCACAGGTTGCCTTTTTTTAAAAAGAATTTCTTTTTCTAAGTGAGAGATTTTTAGAAGCCAGTCTGTGGAGAATATTCAGAGCACTTGACCCAGAGTAGTGTTAGCTGCTCCACTGCAGCCTTGTACAGGGCTCTCCAGGTAACTTTCTCCTCTCAGCAAATGTATTTCCTTATTTAAAGGGATGCTGTCAGCTTCAAACCTGTAAGCAAGCACATTTCCTTACCTATGTTACCAGCAACACTTTCATTATTAAAACCCTTGTCTTGCCACTCTGTCTACTTGCAGTTTGCTGTTTGATTTCACCACTGGGACAGCCACAGCCATCCCAGCTGCCACCATCTGGTGCCAGCTCCATGCCCTGGGACAGCTACAGTCCTTCAAGGGCAGAAGTATTTCTTTCACAGCTGTGGTTTCTCCTGGAAGATTCCTGAACACAGCAGCCGGAATCTCTTGTTTCTGCTGGCTCTTTCTTCTGTTGGCTCTGATTTTGCTTTGTTCTCCTGCAGACCCCACTTCTCTGGTCAGGGTCCCCTTCAAAGGCAGTGGTTGGCACCCTGCCCAAGCCCCTTGGCATTTCTGCCAGCACTGGGCTCGCAGCCAAACCTCCTGCTGCCCTCAGGCAGAGCAGGCTTCCCTCTCCAAGGACCTTGGCTCCTTCTCCCTAGGAGGACCTTGGCTCCTTCCCCCTGCTACCCCTGCGTCTATTCCAGGTCCATCGCATTTTCCTTTGATTAGAAAAGATTCCCCAGGTATTTGCCCACCTGTGTGCAGGGAGGGACTACCCAGGTGGGGCACAGGGAGGCTGAAGCTGGAATGGTCCTGAGATATGGCTCAAGTGAATATGAAAAGATGTAGATGAACAAATAACCTATGTTCCTATGAACATCTTTTAAGCTTTAACCCACATCCTGCAGCCAGCTGTGCTGTGATAAACTGCATGGGCTGAGCCAGGTCATGGTTACTCAGAGAATGAGACAAGACAGCCTAGGATTGTTCCAGGAATAGTGATGCACTGGACCACTCCCCTGCCCTGCTGAGGAGAGCCTGCCTGTGCTGCTGCACCTGCAGAGCAGCTGGGAGCCTGTGCTGCCAGTGCCCCCTTGTAAAAGGCAAAAAGCAGAGTGAGTGGTCCAGGGAGTCACAGCTCTGAAGTGCAGGAAAGATACCTGTCAGGTGCCAAAGTTTGGAGCAGCGCTTCTGGGGCAGCTGAGTCCAGACCAGGGACCTGCTGCAGGCAGAGGGAGGGATCAGAGGGTCTCCTGAGGTCTCCTTCCAATCTCCAAACAATCCCAGTAGCAAATCCTGCATGGAGAAGAGCTCAGCCCAGCTCTGCCCCAGCCAGTGGCCCTCCAGCCCCACCAGAGCAGCCTCCTGGGAAAGCACACTGGGATGGGACAAGCTCTTTCCTCGCATTGCCTTGGGTCAGTTCATACTCAGCCTTCCATGTGTAGGTGATTTTCCCACACAGGTTGTCCCAAGGAATTTAGGGTTCTGGGATTTTCCTTCCTCTCAATACCAAGCTGAATGATCCCAGTGATGTCCCACTCTCTCTGGGCCTTAAGTCCTGAAAAATAGAGGAAATACAAAGCAAAAAAAAAAAAAAAGTTCCAATTGTCAAATTAACATTTTTCATGCCTGTATGAGGTTTTTAAAATGTGAGCTCAGTGTTTCCATCCAATGTTTCCTCCACAACAGGCACTGACACATCCACAGCATCTCTCCACCAGCTCCCAGGTCAAGATAGACTGTGGTTAAAGCACAGTTTCTCTCCCCAGTGACATGGGGAAACAATACCTGTTTCTCAGCCCTTCTGCCCTGGTGGGGTGGGATGAGGTGGCAGCATAAGTAGGAACTTACATGTGCCCATCACAGAACCCTGCACATGGAGGGGACTAAAAGCCCCAGAGCCCGGTGCCACAACTGGAGTGCATTCCACCACTCCCTCACCCTGTGACATTCACAGTAGCACCCCCAGGACCCCTTGCTGCACCCCACCCCACCCCACCCTTGTGCCACCTCCACACCACCAGCACCCCCAGCCCAGTCCTCAGGGCCCCTCAGGTTCCTCTTGTGCAGCCCTGGCACCTCATCACCCACCCAGAGCCACCACTGCCAGCGGGTGCAGCCCCTCACACCTGCTCAGCATCCCCCTCCCCAAGCACACTGCCACCCTCCACCCATCCAGATCCCTCTGCTCATCCCTGGCCACCTCCCCCAGAGCTTCTGCCCACCCCAGACTCACTGGGGAGGGGAACTGGGGACACACCAGGGCCATTCCTCACCCATGCATGGACCTCTACGCCCCCGACCTGCTGTCACCCGCCTGTCTGCAGCACCTGAGGCCACCTGAGGCTGTGCAGGATGGGCAGAGGGTCTTGGGGGCTTCAGCAAAGGCAAGTTCTGGTTTTAAAGCCCAGACACTTGTTCACTCTGGAGCACTGGCAGGGACCCAGCTCTATGGCCAGGGGTTTTTAGACCCTAAGAACTACCTGCACACCTTGGCTGTGTGTCCTTCACAGAGTTTTGGTTTTTTATATCACAGCACTCCCACCCTCAAATTTCTACCAATTCGTTGCATGCAAGTTAGGAACTAAGTTCCTTGTATTCCTACCAATTCCTTACACTTAACACTTTGTTGCAGATGAAAGGAAACATGTTTTTATACAAATCCATGAATTTATTGGTAGTTTCATTAACATATTAAGCACAGAACTAAAGAATTAGGTTTACTTAGTTCAAATGACCGTTAGAAGTTAACATACACCGGAAGTGTTACATACAGTAAAAATCAGTGCTCACAGACATACTTGTGCTCCCCTTTTTCTGGAGGCCCTGCTCACCTTCCACTGCCTCTCTGGGGCTTTCAGAGTGGAGGAGGGTGTGGGGTGTTGTAGCACAAAGCAGCAGCCTCAGCCTTTGCCTGGAGGAGCGCCTTTGCAAACATGCTCATCCTTCCTTGGTTTGTAACCAACCCCACATTACACCTGAATTGCTGTATCTGTGATTTCCTTCTGCCAGAGGCTTGTTTTTGTTCTCTTTGTTTAAGGCTAGTTTTACCCTACCCCCAAATCCCATCCCTTTGATGACCAGTGACCACTGCTGAGGTGTTTGTAGCCTCAAGAACCCTGTGCCTCTTCCTGCAACCTCTGCTGTCATGTCTTGTCCTCCAAAGCCCATTCTACTCCAGCTGCACAGAGGATATTTATACACAGCAGAACTACTCAGTACTACCGGTTATTAGTTGAAAAATTTATACCAAAGCAGCAGTAGCAGCAGCAGCAATGCATTTACTGGGCTCCAAGGCAGCAGCAGCAGAGGACCCCAGAGGAGGCCCAGGAGCATCTTCTGCACTGCTCACCTGGGGATAACATGTTCTCCAGGGACACCCAAATCTCTCCTACCCAAATAACCCCTCCCCGGTGCCACCTTCAGTCAGCACCTGCCAGGAGCTCTGCCCCCTCTCTGGAAATGTTCTGACATCCAAGTCACACGTTGGTGCTGTGATCTCACCAAAAAGGTGGCTTCAGTCGCACTGACATTTCTTCAGGAAGCAGGAATTGGCTGGATTTCAAGGTGGTTTCCACCAACCCCTTGAAATTGGGATGAGGTTCAAATGTCTTCAGGAAGTCACTCTGATGTGCAGTTCCAGGAATCCTTCTGTCTCTGAATCCTTCTGTCCTCCTTTCTTACTTAGTTCCCTCCTGCTTTTCCAGCTCAAGTCTGGGTGCAGAGGGAAAAAGAAAGAAACACAGGATGCTGGTGCAGGGAACCAGGAGATCAGCTGTGAGCTACATTATGCACAGGCTGGAGCCACAACATCCCACCATTCGCCAGCACAAAGGGTCTTGAGGGGAAGCCATACAAGGATTGGCTGAGGGAGCTGGGCTTGTTCAGCCTGGAGGAGACTGAGGGGAGACCTCACCAGGGTCTGCAGCTTCCTCCCAAGGGGATGCTCACAAACTGGAGGGCTCATCAACTGGTTCTGACAATGTCTGCAGGGCCTCACAATGAAGCTCTTTCTTCTCAGAAAGTTGCAACAGCCTCTCAAGATGGATCACCTGGAATCAGTCCATCACGGAGCTGTCAGGGTGCTGTAGTAGGGGGGTTGCTAGCCCATTCTGAACCTGGTGAGAAACCTGTTTTTCTTGGAAGCTCAGGCAGGATCTCCCCCTCTTCTCAAATAATCTGATTGAACATGACCTGCACTGCCACATTGGCTGCTTCCACCTCCACCCAACAAGCTGCTCTCTCCTGTCTGGCCAAGGCACAGAACTGCCTGCATGGTCAGATAGCAAAGTAAATTTTTCCCCGGAGGCACAGAGGGAATTGAGGCATCTGAATTTTGCTGGCCCTCATTTTCCTCTTGACTTTCTATCTGTGAGAACTGACTTATGTTGAGTACGGGCCAAGTCTAGGAAAAGGCGGTACAGAGCAGAAGTGCTTTGGTCAGGACAACAGGGCATGGTTGCCAGGGAGCCAGAGCAGGAGTCTGGTGTCCAACGAGGTGCTGGGCTCACACAAAGCACTGCCTCTGATGGTTTTCAGTGTAGCTCTGGTGTCTGCGCCCACAGGCACAGGCACAGGCACAGACAGCCCCACAGATATCACAGACTTTACCACACACAGCCTTGCCAGCCAGCACTCCTCAGGTGTGAGAAGCTCCTTCCTGCACATACCAACCCCTTCCAGCCCTCCAGAGCCTGCCTGCTTATGCTTTTGGGACTGTTGACACAGCTACATGTGCGGAGTGACAGCCCTGCACTCAGCTCTGCTGCTGCAGATGAGCAGGGATTTGCTGTCTGGACATGCCCCATTCTCCTGATGGTAAGGCCTGTCCAGCCTTTCCATCTGGGACTTTTGCAAAGACAAAAGCTGTCTGGCAGGTGCCCCACAGAGCAGCCCTGCTGTTCTATTTCCAGTACAACGGTGCTCTGTTTCTCCAGGAGAGGGAGTTTGTGCTTCATCCTCTTCTCCAAGCGCTTTGCACAGCTTTTAACATAAAGAAAAAATTTCGGTAGCTGTTTTCTTATTCCTCAGAGCAGCCCTTCCTTTCCCTGGACCCTTACTATGCTCAAAGCAATGGCCACGTGTGTGAATTCTATCAGGAGTCAAAGAGAAAATGGAGTTGTGTTGAAAAGCAGCACCTATGGTATTAACAGAATCCCACAATCCTTGAGGTTGGAAAAGCCCTCCCAGCCCATCGAGTTCACCCTGTGCCCACCTTGTCCCCCAGCCCAGAGCACTGAGTGCCACGGCCAGTCAGTCCTTCCTTGGACACCTCCAGGGGTGGGGACTCCAAACCTCCCTGGACAGCCCCTTCCAAGGCCTGACCACTCTTTCCAGGAAGAAATTCCTCCTGATGTCCAACCTGAGCCTCCCCTGGCACAGCTTGAGGCCATTTTCCTCATTCCCCGAGAGCAGAGCCCGACCCACCCACCCCCCCCGGCTCCCCCCTCCTGTCAGGGACTTGCAGAGAGTAAGAAGGTCCCCCCTGAGCCTCCTTTTCTCCAGGCTGAGCCCCCCCAGCAGCTCCTCATCAGAACTGTGCTCCAGACCTTTCCCCAGCTTCGTTCCCTTCTCTGGCCACGCTCCAGCCCCTCAATGTCCTTTTCATCACAAGGAGCCCAGAACTGGACACAGCACTGGAGGTGCCCTAGCAGTGCCAGCACAGGGGAGCCCTCTGTAATACAGGCCTGAACCCTTCATTTGTACTCACCTGGCCACCAAAGGAGACGCAGGGCTGGGATGAAGACCAGGGGAAGCCATGCCAGAATATTAGTGGGAATACAACCTATTCAATTCGAAGTGCTCCTGACAGGACACCAGCACATCTGCATTCACCCTGCTTGGGTCCAGGCAGGTTTGAGCTCATCCAAACCTCAAAGCTGGTCTTGGAGCTCCCCAGACACACAATAACCATAACAGACCACAGTGTGCTCTTTTGGATGTTATCTGATGCTTGGTGAAACTCTGAGAAGCACCTCAGCCAGGCCAGTGGGCACAAAGGTGTGAGGAACTGGTGTGAGGTGCCAGTCTGGGCCACTGAGCAAAGGCAGTGGCCAGTGGCTCCAAGTCTTCTGGAAGGCTGGTCCAAACACTGGCTCCTCAGCCTTGGCACCAAATATGGAAAAACAAAGGGAGAGGCTGTGTGGACTGTGGTGTCCACAGGAAGAATCCCAGCTCCGGGGCTGGAGAAAGCCATCATATGTCACTCAAGCAAGGAAGGTTGGGATTGTCCAAGGGCTCTCAGGAGCAGTAACAGTGGCACTGTGCAGACATGGATCCTGTTGAAGACAACAGGGGCATCTGGGACGTGGTGGGAGGTTTTCTGTACCATCTCAGCAGTGACACTGTGACAATGGGACCCTCAGCAATGGAGTGAAGGACAGATGGGCAAGAGAAGAGTCCAGAGGAAAAATGGAACATGAGTTCAACAAGAAGCAGCGGAGAGGAACTGAAATGTCTGCAAATATGTTCCCTCCTGTATGTCAGTCACAGGGGAACAGAGCTGAGAGGGATCCTCTCCCTCCTGCAGAGCACAGGAACACCCTGTGCAGGGATGGGCAGGTGGACTCACATGCAGCCACCAGCTTCTGTCAGGTCCTTCAGCTGTGACAGCTTCCTCAGGGCAAATCCCAGGATGCAAAGGCAGGCGGCAGTGCCAAAGGAACAGAGTCCCAGAGCAGCCCCAATCCATGGAACTGTAAGATGAGGATCTGGGTTCTCCAGTGGCTGTCCAGCAGGGAAGGACCCTCCCTGGTGTGTGCTCAGACTTTGTCTTCTGCCTTCACCAAATGAGCGATCTTGGATTCTGACTGAAGAGTGAGGATAGCAGGTGATCCAAAATTCTCCAAAGTATTATGCTGGCAACAAGAAGTTCCAGAAAAGGGTTTGGTGTGGTGCAAACATGGAATTTAGGCAAACTGACAGACTGCAGGCACGTGAACCTTTCCCACTGTGTATCTCTATACAGTAAGACTTTCTTCAGCACCATGACCTGCCTTCCTTTCTCTTGACACAACTGTCACCCTCCAAGTGATGAGACACTGCAAGGGCTGATGCCAGGCGATCCACCCATTCCCAAGTACTCCTGATCCTGAGCTGTGGCATGACCAGTGATCCCTGCAGGATGCTCTGGCTTTCACCTCTCTGAGCTGGGCACTCCTGGGACCATCCCATCCATGCAGGTGGAGCAGAACAGGCACTCGTGGCTGGGCCCTCTACCCTGACACTCTTCTTTCCCAGTGGGGCTCCTGGGCTCCACTTGACAGGGCAGACTCCAAGCCCTCCATAGCTTCCAGGCAGGAGAGACACTTATCCCAGCACCAGGCAGTAGGAATTACCTGGGGTTCTGAGATATCTGAGCTCTGCAGACCTTGGCTGCTCTTGCAAAACTGAATCAGCCTGCAAGACTGGGAGTATTGGCTGCCCTTTTCCTGGGGCATGGGCACAGCCACCTGCCCTCCTCACAGGTCCTGAGAAACTCCAGAACCTCCGAGTGCCCACCTGAGAGGCACCCACATCATACAGAGGGCCCAGCAGTCTTCCAGAGAGAGAGAATATATCCAGGGCTCCCTACACTTCTTTTATTTAGCACAACCAGATTCAAAGGCTGCTTCCCTCCTCCACCTGGAGGACAGACCCTGAAGGCAGGTATTCCACAGCTCTTAGTGAACGTTCCCATTCATGTCTGACCTCACAAAATGAAAATAACAAGGTCACAGTTGCATCTTAGTTTTATTACAACCGACCTGCAGGCAAAAGGATAGAATTAGTACATAAACACTCTGATCCATGTATAATAGCTTAAATAGAGGAGGAAGTCAAACCAGGATACCAGATAAAATATTGGGAAGCTCTTTGAAGCAGTTATGTTCCTGAGCTTCATTTTACAGACAATAAGGCAAAGTCCCTGCACATCAGCTTTTTGATATTTTTTTATACATTTTTTTCTATGGTACAAGAAAAAAATAACCAGAATTCACAATGTACAGTTCTTACACTATTTTCACAGCTTCTGAACACTATACACCTTTTTTCTTTTTTTTTTTTTTTTTAACAAAGATACATTGCAATCAATTGTGCACCCTTAATAATTGGTATTAATCTATGTTGAATAGGCTAAACCTGTCCTGTATGGTCACCCAGGCCACAGCACCTCAGCCCTGACTGTCACTGGCAGATCAGAGCTTTTCCTTTCCATTCCCAGCAAACTGGTCCTGCTGCTTGAGACGGGTCAGCACCAGAGCACAGGCCCAGCCCTCCCGAAAGGGCAGAGCAAGGCAGGTGCTTGTGTTCTGGGTGTGCTGGCCTTCTGAAAGGTTTCTGGGCTCCCTGTCACTGGGGAGATGCACAGTGGAGGCAGACAGCCTGTGCACGTGTGGCTGCCCTTGCCCCATGGGACACAGAGGGTCCATGGTCCCATTAGAGGGTGCTGAAGGCTGGAAAGAGGAATCACAGCTCCATGGGGAGTTACCTGAGAAAGGCTCTGGGCTGAGGGCAGAATCACTTCACGCGCTCCATGTACGGGTTCAACTGACTCTTCCGTGGGATGCACCAGAGCTGCCAGGAATGACCAGTTACTCCAGAAAGCTCTGCCTTGTCTGTTTTGGGAAGACTTTGGTGACTACCTCGCCTGAGGAGCAGCCCAAGAGGAACAGAGTCCAGGAAGGCCAGGACTAAGGGATCCCCAGGGCTCACACCGGCCTCGGTGCCAGTGGGAGACGTGCAGTGCTGCGAGATGTCACCTCTGTGGTGCAGGAACACCAGCTGTCCCAGGAGCATGGCTTGGCTCTCATTTCCCAGCTGGGATGGGCTGGTCTTCGGTGCTCCCGCACCAGCCTGGTTTGCACTCGGTAGCTTTGGTTTGAAGCCCTTCCTTGGGGTCCTGCCAGCACCACAGTGCCCTCACTCCCACGGCAGCCTGGGTCCAGGTTGGCTGCAGAGCTCTCACAAGAGGTTGCTCCAACACTGGTGAAGTCCTAGCAAGTGCCTAAACCAGCCCAAAATGGAAAGCAGAGACCCTTGTAGCTTCCATTTTATCCCTGGTGTGCTACTCAACCTGAAAACTGCAATGTTTGGAGAAGTTTTCAGGAAAAATTAATCTCTGAAAAATACGTCAATTAAAACCAACAGAATAAAGCCTGATGTGCTGCTTCACTTAGGAATGGGCCAGAAGATGACAGCTTGCCCGGCCTTGCTGGGCCAGTTAAGAATCCTCAAGGCATTAGACACTCCCTCATCTCCTTCTGCACCCACCAGTCTCAGGGAGGTTCACTCCAGGGTGCAGCAACAGGAGTTATGGAGGGTCACAAAAGAGGTTCAGTATCCAGAAGGTGGTGAACAGTCTCCAGCAAGGTCAGCAGAGTGTGATGGGCACAGAGCCCGTGGCAGCCCAGGACACCCGTCCATCCTGCCGGCAGTGGCGAGACAGAAGAGCTGAGGTTTGGACTCAGGAGGGACCTGGGCTGGGAGGGCTGGGCCAGTGAAAAGGCAAGAGCACCAGGGCTGGGGACAGAAGGAACACGACAAACAGTGGCCAGAACTCACAGCACACTAAAGCAGCTGCAGCCTCTGTGGACAGCACTGGGCAAAGGCAAAGCAAAGCCAGAGGGTGGTGAGCACTATAAACCAGGTCACAAGCAGGTTAAATTCAATCAAGTAGTTTAATAATTCTTCAGGTCAAAGGTCTTATCTTACCAGGTAACAATTTACAGGACACCTAGTTAAGAGTGAAGAGTGGCTGGCTTGGTAAAAGGAGGAAGAATACATTATGTCCCATCTCAATAGTTTAATGTTAGCCTCTTTCAATGCAACATATTTTTGGTAAAGACATATTCACTATATTTAACATGATCTCTCTTTAACAGGAAGTTCAGCTGAGCACACTGTCCCCAGAAAGTACACTGCGACTGTAAAGCAACAGAATTTCATAGCAGTAAATCTATTGCACTTTGTGAAGAATAAAATTCTCCTTTGCCTTCCCAGCTCCAGAAGGCAAAGCATCTCGTTGGTTAAGCAAGTTCTTCTCCTGCCAGGCAAAGTCTCTTAATGTTCAGACAGACAACGCCTAACTTCTGTTTGTTTGCTTTTTATTATTACTTGAAACAACAATTGGAAGAGTTTGAGAGAAAAATCTTTCCAGTAGCTGCTGAGAAGTTCTCCAAGTTTTGAGTCTAGAAATTAATTTTAGGTGCTATCCAATCACGGTCAACAAATAAATGTACTTATTTCCACATTTCATGAATATGTCCACAAAAGAGCAAGATGAGGTCTCTCTGTGACCAACACTAACACTGTGTGATCAGGTATTACAGGGATGCACTTTATATGTGACAACAGTATACAGACAGGATGGAAATAACACCAATATTATTGCACATGGTGTCTGGGCGAGCATTAAAAACACTGCAATATGTGATGAAAATTCTTTACAGCTTGTTTCCCTCAGCCCTTTTTCTAGAGTTTGATGTAGCAGCAATATCAATCCACGTACATTGGAGAGCTGGGAGTTGCTGGCATTTGATCCAGGATTTTACAAACATAGCATGCAACATCCACTGTGCGTTCCTCATACATCAGGATGAAAGGATGTTTCTGAAATCAGATAAAAAACAAGGTTACAAGTTGCCCTCCTGCCACATGCTGGCTCCCCAGATAAAAGCTGAGCAGGTGATTTTGCCTGGTGCAAGAACACAGGGCTTAGTGGTGGCCACAGGACACAGCTTGCTCTGTGGCTTTTCCACATTGGGAATCTGTCTTTAATGTGGGAGGTTAATGGAGGTAGGACAGGACTCTAGAGTGTCAGGAGCTGATAGGAGAGACAGGGAGTGGCTTGTGGAAGTCAAACCCAAGCCCTGCTCTCCTGAACCCTGACTCTCAGCTCTGCCCAGGAGGCCGCACTGGCCAGACCCAGCTCAGAGCAGCGGGTTTGTAATGTCAGGGTGGCCCTGGGCCGGGACACCAGGCAAACCCCTTTCACAGCCCTGCAGGGACCCTGATCTGATGCCACAGGGCACCTTCCCCTGCTGATCTCTCGCCTTGCTGGACAGACACCCATGGCAGTGGCATGGAGGTGGTGCTCCTCCTCCAGCCCTGGAGCTGAACACCCTGCCAGGATGGCCTGAGGAGGGGACGTGTGTCCCAGCCCTGCTGTGTGACTGCAGAGCCACCCCAGCTCAGATACACTGTGCACTCACCAGAAGCTCTTTGTACTTTGGCCTTTTGGACTCGTCCTTTGTAAGGCTAAAGAAAGCAGAAAGAGAATTAGGAGAAGGTGGGATGGGGGAAAATGTTACAGACATCAAATACGGATTTTTACAGGACATGATGCTGAGCCCACTGCTGTCCAGGGGGACTCACTGCCTGTGGTTTCCCGGAAAATCCATCCTTGCACTGTGAGTGACCACAGGAGCTGCCTCCCTCCCTCCCAGGCATCCCAGCTGTGTGGGCAGGGGCCAGTGAGTGGCACCAAAGGCCACCAAAGCCCTGTCCCAGGGGACATGGTGGAGAGAGGGGATGGACTGGGTGACACTGACACCACAGCCCCTGCCCCAGGAGCCAGAGCTGCACCACTGAGAAGAGAATGGGTGGATATGGCACCTTTCCCAAACAAAGGGAGTCACTCTAATTCCCAACAGCTGCATTTCCATCCCCAGGAGCTCTGGCTGGGCCTTTCTCCATCTCCAGCACCACCACAGTGGAGCACACACTCCAGCACACACCACAGCTCCACCCCATGGAGCAGCTGAGGGTCACCAGAGCCTGTGGGGCAGAGGGGGCACAAAACCAGTGACTGGTCCCACACAGCCCTCTCCAGGCTTCTGCCACCCCAGAGTAATTCCCTGCCTGACCCCATCAAGGCTCTCTGGGGGCTCCAATCTGCTCCTGCAACACCTGTAAGGCAACAAAGCAAAACTTGAGCTCACAGACCGAGCTTTGCTCTCAAATGTCCACACACCCTTTCCTAAAGCACTCTGAGAAATCTCTCATTCCTTTCCCAGCTCAATGTGAAGCTGCTTGCCTGGGGTGGCCACTGGCAGCACCAGAAGCCACACACTACTGCACAGGAACTCTAGTTCCAAGGATCCTGATCCTCAGGAGCTCAGGGCTCCATAGCTGCTGAAGCCAAGCACAGACTGGAGACTTCAGAGCAGAAAATTGAACTGCTGTAGGAAGCAGTTCCAGGAGTGGGACTCCAGATAAGCCTCTAATTCAGGAAGTTGGGCTGAAGGGGAAAAATGTTCGACCTAGGCATTCACAGTGCTGAAAGAAATATCAGGAACTCTTTAACACTGAAATGTTCAATAAATGTTTCTTGCCCAGAGAAGCCCCATCCCTGGGAGGGTTCAAGCCGAGGTTGGACGGGGTTTGGAGCAACCTGGTCCAGTGGAAAGGTGTCCCTGCCTGTGGCAGGTGGTGAAACCAGGTGAGCTTTAAGATCTCTTCCAACCAAATCCATTCTGTGATTCCATGATTCTATGACAATATCCTTTCCTCACTGATCTATCCTAGCAGTGATACTGCAGGACTCTCTTTCGACATTTTTCCTGACTCTTGAATGCACAAACCCAGAAGACGCTTAGATGCACATCTGTGGGATGTTTATGTCATCACCCACCACACAGCCTTTGGGAACCTGACCTGCCAGCTTAGTAACCCCACAGATCACTGTTTGCACCAAACTAAAGGTTATTATGAGAAATATTTATTGCAGTGTTGCTATGAAGACCCCATTAATACTCCAGGCAGAAGTCAGATTATTTACAAAACCAGGTTAAACAAAACCCAGAATCAGGCTGAAATCTGCCCCGGGCTCTGTGTGCTGTGTGTGATCCGGAGTAGCGGCCCCAGGAAGGGGAAAGGGGGTGGAAATACAAACTGACCTGATAAGTCTGGAGAACAGAAGGCTCTGAGGAGACCATAGAGCCCCCCTCCAGGGTCTAAAGGAGACCTACAGCAAGGCTGGAGAGGGACTTCTTACAAGGGCAGGAAGTGACAGGACAAGGGGGATGGTAGTTTTATCAGTTTATTAGGCAGAAATTCTTGGCTGTGAGGCTGGTAGAGCCCTGGCACAGGTTGCCCAGAGAAGCTGTGGCTGCCCTATCCCTGGAAGTGTTCAAGGCCAAGTTGGACAGGGCTTGGAGCAGCCTGGTCTGGTGGAAGGTGTCCCTGCCCATGGCAGGCGCTTGGAATGGGGTGGCCTTTAAGGCCCCTTCCAACCCAAACCATTCCATGGTTCTGCATCCAAAGACATGGCTGTTTAATGGAGATGCTGCACAGGCTCCTCTGCTGGATGATTTGGAGCCAAACTCACAGGGCACCACAGCAAGTTCCTGGCTTTGCAAAGTCTGATGATATGGCATCTCCATGGAGAACTATGTGGAAACACACCAGTGCTTGTTTTGTACACGAGGAAAGCAATTCTGACCTTTCTAAGCAAATGCTACAGTTGCAGTTTCAGTTTTGACTGAAAAATAGAAACTTCTGAGCAACAAACCATCTTGATGCTTGATTTTCTGCATCCCCAAAACAATAACCAGGTCTTCCTCACAGGGGGCTGGCCTCCTTAAAAATTTGTAATTCTGAACTGGACTACAATCCAAACCCAAAAATCACCTCCAGAGGATGGAAAGTTCTGAAACAAAACCTCTTGAAAGTTGAAATTGTCTAGTGCTGAGCCTTCCTGTGTCACAGAGCTTTGAGGTGGCCACCCCTGTGCTGGGGATGTCCATCACCTGGTCTGCTCAAGGCAGAAGGTCCCAGAAGACAAATGCAGGTCACACTGATGGATCTCACCTGTGCTTTGGTTAACAAAATTATATTGACCACCTTTCTCATTTAGATAGAAAAATGCTTCACCAGAAAATTCCCAATCAGCCCTTACCCTAAGCAGGACCCCACAGCTCTGGCAGGTGGGGAGACTCCCCAAGCTCCCCTTAGCAGCACCACAGATCCTCCACACAGGGCTGCAGAGGCCCTGCCTGCAGAAAACCATCTCCAGTCTTGATCTCAACATTCAATTCACACAAGGCGTGAAGCCAACAACCCAGCAAGCCACAGCCACAGGTCCTGGCAGTCACTGTGCTGAGCCCAGCCCAAGAAGTGGGCAGGAAGGCTCCCAGCCTTGCCAGGCAAAGGCAGGACAGTACAGATCCTTTTTGCCCGATAAAGGGACAATGCTGCCCAGTGTCTCTGGCTTCAAACTGCAGAAGAAAGGGCAAACAGCAGGTCTGTCCCAAGGCTCTGTGACAACAAGGAACAGAATGCACAGGCTAGGCCCCTATCTGCTCACACAAACCTCTTACCATGGGTCTTACCATGCCTCTCCTTAGCACAGCCACTCAGAGGTTTTCTCCTCACCCCTTCCCTGAAGAGCAGTTTCCAATGTCTGCCCTTCAGCTGCCACCTGGACAAGTCCCCCATCACCTACAAACCACTGAAATGTGAGAGGTCCTTACCCTCATGCTGGTGCAGGAACATGAAAAAAAGCCAGGAGGTGCTGGGCACATGACCCTTGTCAAATACCCAGCAGTGACAAAACAAGCCCAAGTGCTTTCAGCAGGACACACTTACCACAAGTTGACAAAGTTGATGAAACTGGGGGAGAACTCCCTTTCCTCTGAGTTGCTCAGCTGTGGTGGGTCTCCTTTCACTACTTGTGTCAACTGGTCAAACACACTGTTCCACTTGGGGTAAGGGAACCGCCCCGTGGCCAGCTCGTACTGCAGGGAGACAGCAACAGCACCAGGCAGGTTTACATGAGGTTAAGTTCAGTCAGGGCAACAGAATGTCTGCAAGGACACTCAAAAGGAAGGCTTAGATGAGATTCTTCATCCTATTCCCTGTATGGTTCTAAGAGGAGGGAAGGTTTCACCCAGCAGTAAATGCTGCCTGTGTGAGGAGCACGGCCAGATTTAGCCTGGCCAGGCCATGCCTCCACATCTGCCACTGACTGTACAACAAACCAGTGTAGGAGAGTAAAATCCTCCAAGCATCCTAACAACTACCAGAGAAAATGGATAATGAGAATCATACAATCATAGGATATATTAAGCTGGAGAGGACTTACATGGATCACCAAGTCCAACTCCTTGCTCCTCACAGGACAATGGAAATGAGCATTTTAAAACATCAGTGGGGAAGACAGAAGCTACTAGTTCATAAGTTATTGCTTCTGCTTTCTCTTCCGCTTCACCACCTGGAGAAGGTAAAAGTTTCTCACTGCATCAGTGTGTGCATCTTGCAGTGCTGTGGTTAAGCCAGTGAGGAATCAGAATACCAGAATCCAGGATTAAACAAAGTCTCTGTGCAGCCAAAGTACAGCAGCTGCCAGGGCTGTCAGATGCTTATTCCCACAGGCTGGGTGTTCTGCCCTGCACCACCACACTCACCATCCCTCCTCAGCTCAGACTTTGAACACAAAACTCATTTACAGTCCAACACCTCTTCCCTGCTCACATCTTGCTCGCTGCAAAATACAGCTGCAGCCAAAGGTATCTGCAGGGGTTCAGGAGAACCATCTGCCTGGATGGGATTTAGATTGTTCCTGAGCCAGGAAGTGCCCATTTCAATCACAACATGCAAACATGTTGGGCTGGGCTTGGAGCTGGGCTGGGCTTCCCATGTGTGATACCATCCCACTGCAAAGGGCACCAAGGCTCCCCAGCAGGAAAGGGGTCAAATCCCCACTTACCAATGTAATCCCCAAGCTCCAGACATCTGAGCGGACGTCGTAGCCTTGCCTGGAGGCGCTGGGATCTATCCTTTCCGGCTGAAACGGGAAGAAGGTTCAGTCAAGCACTGTGCCATGCAGGAAGCAATGAGAAGCATTTGCAAGCTTATCAGAAACTCTGAGTCTGTCCCACCAAGGCAGAGACTGGCACAGCTCCAGAGGCAAACTTTTGGCCAGGGCAGACCTTCAACCCCAGCAGAGAAATGTCTTAAGGAATCGCTTAAAACACTGACTTTATGGAGGTGTAGTGGAAGAGGTGATGGGAAATGGCCATTTATCACAGTCTAATCTTTTGGTTGTTTTCTTTTCCTTTTGCACAAGCACCTTGAATAATGGTGACTGTCTATTTATTTAGTTTTGTTCAACTCTGGGATTTCTTTAACATGAAGTCTCTGTTTTCACAGCCAAGTTGTTCCCAAGGTTTGGAATCAACATCTCATCCACCATCCCGAGGCTTAGCAGCATCTACCGAACTCTTCTCCCCAGCTGGCTGCTGATTGCCAAATCTCAACACGTAATAAAAACAGTGCATTTTAAGAACAGCTCCTCTTTACAAGGTTTGGTCATCCCTTGAAGGCAATTATGATATTACAAGGTCTTCAGATATCCAAAATATCTTCAATAGAAAACAATATTTAGCCAGACATGGGAGGTTTGCACCTAAAAAGCAAGTTATCCAGAGAGGATAACAGCAAAAGAAATCTTTATGCCTTGCATGTCAGCTTATGAGAAACATCAGTCTGCCTTCTTTAGTAAAAAATATAATAATTAAAACATCAAAAGAAACAGGGTCTCATTCAGTTTTGGCTACAACAATAATAAAGATACCCAAGTTGCAATAAAAATTATGAGGTACAGGACTCTGAAAGCCCCGGCTGCTTTGTAAGCTACATTTTACTACAGTGTCATGGCAGATGCAGCTGAAGAGTGCCATGCAATGAACCAAGTCCTTCAGTGCAACCTCCACGCTCCAGTGAGCAGACAACTTACTGTCAACTCACCACATGAGCAGACACCTCCCAGATCCCATGGGAATGCCTCATGGCATTCCTGACTGCTCTGCCATGCTGCCAGCAATCCTCTTTGCAGCCCACCACCCACATGTGGCCGCCCCTGCTGTGACTGCTGCCAGACTTCTCCCTTTCCCTCAGCTACCAGCACCTTCTCCAAGGAAACTTGCCCAGGCCATGCATGCCCACAGCCCCAGAGAAGGTTCTGCCAAGCTGCAGTGGTTCTGCAGGTGGCTTCTCCTACAGCCTCCCTGTGTCCACTGCTCTTCAGTACCTGGGATATCACCTTCCCAGGGCCAGTGATATGTTTTGTCATACTCACTTTCAGTTACAGTATCTGCTTTGAACCAGGCTGGCTTCCAAGGCCATACCCAGAACATCCTGCCCATCCCACCCTCCAAGCTCTGCCCTTTGCTGGTTTTTTCTTTGGTTGTGGTTTCCATTCAGCTTAAGCTCATACATTAGTTATTCCTCTCATGACCTGGATGGATGTTCCAATACTTCTGGTGGGAGGGTAAAATAATAAAATCACTAAAATTCAACTCTCTTAAAACAACCATCAGCCCTTCATATGCTCGTCTTGTAGCTCAGTCAAAACCTATCATGTCTGCACTGCAGGTACCCCCGTGCTGCTGCCTCCTCAAGCCAACTCCGGCCTTCCCTCAGAAGTCCAGACTTCTCATACTGGGTACAACAGAATGCCAGACAGCTGGGAAGGGATCAAGAGCTAACAGAGCATCCATTGCTTTAAATACAGGGAACAGAAATGCAATGACAACTTCTCTACAACTCTGTGGGAGGATCTGAATGGAAAATGTGCATTCCCAGTCCCTGCTTATTTGAGAGGAGGATGGTTTGATAAGCAGAAAACACTCAACATGCAGATATATTTAGATGTTTCAGGAGGTCACTGGATATCTCAGTAAGAAGCAAAACATTTCAGGGATTAGCCCATGGGTGAGCACTGGGTTGTACTCTGGCTCAGGAAGGACAAGAGGAGCTCAGACTTACAAATCAAAGTTGTCCTCTGAGGTAACACACAGAATAACATCACCTCATGGGTACAAAAAAAGTCAAAATGCTCTCAGCAATGTGTTTCTGTGAACAGCCCAAAAGGTCAAAGAGAAACCAAACAGAAGATGCCAGCAGTAGGGAGCTGGATAGAAGAACATGGCATTAATAATTGACCAGCACTGGACGTGGCCTGGCAGGCACTTCCCTGTCCCCTGTCACAGGCTGAAAAGCAGCTTCCAGGGACTGTCATCACGAGTGATGCTGTGTCCACCACGCTCTGTTTCAATGCCACAGGCAGTGTGATGGACCTGCAACCCCCAGCAGCCTTCTTTGCCTATGACCCCACACAGCCCCTCCAGCATTCCTGGAATTCAGGGCCCAGAACAGCCAGGCTCCACCAGCCCAAGGGCTCTCCCAGAACTGCTCTGCTGTGCCTGCAGCCCTGTAACACCCTGGCTTCCCTCGGAGCAGAGCTCTCACCTCCAACCCCTCCTGCCAGGCACCAGGGGCTCTTCCTGCCTTCCTGGCTCCAGCAGCAACAGTAGGTGTGAGACACACGGAGCTATCCCTTCCCTGTCCCTCAGGCACAACACTGTGGCCAGCTGGCCAAGGCAGGGGATTGTCCCACTCCTTCTTGCTCTGCCCCCTCAGGTGAGACCCCACCTGCAGAGCTGCCTGTAGCCCTGGAGTCCCCAGCACAGGAGGGACATGGAGCTGCTGGAGTGAGTCCAGAGAAGGGCAAAAAATGATCCAAGGGCTGGAGCCCCTGTGCTATGGAACATGCTGAGAGAGCTGAGGGTGTTCAGCCTGGAGGACAGAAGGCTCTGGGGAGACCTTACTCTGGCCTTTCAATATATAAAGGGGGCTTATAAGAAAGACAAAAAAACTTGTTACCAGGGCCTGGAGTGACAGGACAAGGGTGATGGTTTTACACTGAAGGAGAGTAGATTCAGATTAGATTTAAGGAAGAAATTATTTACAATGAAGGTATTGAGACTCTGGCACAGGTTGCCCAGAGAAGCTGTGGCTGCCTCATCCCTGGAATTGTTCAAGGCCAGGTCAGATTAGGCTTGGAGCAGTCTGGTCTAGTGAGTAGCAGGGCTGGACCAGGTAATCTTTGAAATCCAAACCTATGGGTTCTATGGTTCTGTCAATGCTCCCTGTGCTGCAGGGCACTATGAACCACTGTCCCCACCATGTGAGGCACCTCTCTGGGCTCATGGCCACTGCCCATAAGCATTTTGGCAATAGAGGATGGATTCCACAGCTGGCAGGTACCTTGCCACCAAGCAAATCAGAGTCACCTTGCTGGAAAACAAGGACCTCCCTGTGCCAGAGGACTGTCTCTTTAGTCCCATACCCCATGTGACAGACACTGGTGTGTGGGAATGGCAGCGGGTGGCCCTGCCCTGAGCGCTGCTGGGGACACATCACCATGTCTAGAGGCTGCCACCAGGGACCAGCCAGCACAGGGCCACACCACATTATGGGGATGCTGGCCCTGCCAGTGCTGTGACCCCCCACACCACAGATCCACGGCACAGATCCACAGCAGAGCAGTTCCAAGCTGCAGATAAAGGACTCACTCTCCACATAGCACAGTGAAGGAGGGGACTGCACAGAAAACAACCATTCTGGGCAGGGCCCAACTGCTCAAAGGGACTGGTGGGATGGGTGGCACTGGTGAGACAGAGCTGGTTGTCTCAGGCACCTATGAGGGGCAGCCTTCTACTTCCACTGAGCAGAGCACTGGGGACGTGGCCCTAGACCATGGTGGCACAGTTAGAGGGAAAGCAGGATAGACCAAAGAAAATCCCATCCAAATGGGAAGCAGGAAGTAGATGACATGGGAGCAACTAACACCAACTAAGGAAGAGTCACCATGTGAACTCTGGGGACCTGGAGTGAGGGCTGCACACAAAGCCTGGTTCAGGCCAGGTGTCCTGCAGGAAAGGAAATGGCTGAGGTGAAGACCCACCTCTGGACTGTGCTGATGGGGTGAAGGGGCAGAGTATGGATGCATCAGAGAAGGGTACAGGCTGCCATGGGACTTCTCTCTGGTTCAGTGTTCACCTGGGCACCAGCATTTTGACTGAAAAATGAGCAGTGAGCAGCACAGATCCTCACTGCCCTCCAAACCCCAGGTAAGCAAACACACATGGTTCAGGTTATCCTCCCTCTTCTCCAAGACCCAGCTACACAAACACCTGCAGCTCAGGCTGAGACACAAGGACAGATGCACACAGGACTCCCTGTACTCCTGAGCTGCTTCATGTAGCTAAAGAGTAAAGTTGCATTTCTTAGAAAACCCAATTCTTGAAGCTCAGATCTGGGTTTTCACTGGTTATGTAATCAGGGAATTTTATCCCACATGCACCACAAATTCAAAACTGCCTCCACAGCAATAAAAAGTACACAACAAACTTCTTTTCTACTTAGGTCAATGCATCCCTAAACTAAAAGGAAGTAAAAGGTTACCAGGAGCAAAGAATGACCAGAAAGTGCTGTATTTTTGCAATACAAAAAGCAGAAAAATTCTACATGATACAAACTCTTCCTCTGCTCCAACCCAGGAACAGAGAGATGTGAAATGGAAGCTGCCAGCCTGCCACGAAGACTAACTTCTCACACTGAAACACGTGTAAAATGAAGTCCAGCAGCAATGGGAACCATCCTTCGGACCATCAATAACTGGTTTGGGAAGTTCTTCTGTTCAGTAAGGAGAACATTGTCACTCACTTTTCACATTGCTGTATTTCTCGAGAATATTCGTACAGCGAAAAGCAAGTTGTTCTTCCTACAGGGCTGTCCCCCCACATCTCCCCTCACCCGCTCACTGAGACCTCAAAACGTTTTTACTCCTGTGAGCCCCCTCCCTGACTACCCTGCTGGGCTGAGCTGGCAGTTCAGACTCTGTAAGGCTGAATAAGAGCCTGAGCGCTCACCTGGCTAGGAGATGCTCACACCAGCCCTCCATCTCCCAGAAGATCACAGAACGGTTTTGGTTGGAAGGGACCTTAAAGACCAGCTTGTTCCAAACCTCTGCCATGGGCAGGGACACCTTCTACTAAACCAGGTTCTCCAAGTCCTGTTCAACCTGGCCTTGGACACTCCCAGGGATGGGGCAGCCACAGCTTCTCTGGGCAACCTGTGCCAGGGCCTCTTACCCTCACAGGGAAGAATTTCTTCCTAATATCTAATCCAAGCCTGCTTTCTGTCAGTTTGAAGCCACTCCCTCTTGCCCTGTCACTCCAGTGAACAGGCCCCCTCCAGCTTCCTTGTAGGCCCCTTCAGATCCTGGAAGGTGCTCTGAGGTGTCAGAGATTGAAATGGTTAATGATCACCAAAAGACTTTTGTCAAACTGCAAAGAAACAGCTGCTCATCGAGCAAAGCCCACCCCTCTCTGAATATGCCTACTGTGAAAAGACCTTCAGATGAGATAAGTGGGTGCCATTGCCCAGCTGTCCTGGGTGCAGAAGGGTGTGCACACCTGAAGCTACAAACTGGATTTCCAGATAAGGGAAGAGGTTGATAAAAAGCAAATTCTGCAAGGTGGGATAATCCTTCTTACCATGCCAATGTCCTCCCTTACATGATGACTCTGCTGTGAAAACCCCTCAGGGAGCATTGAAGACATTTCACACCTACCCTGGGCTATTCATCTCAGATTTTAGACCATGCTGGACCATAATTGATGCTAATGTAACACGAAGCTGTAAGGTCTTAGAAGGTCTCAGAGACTCCTGACATGTCCCATGACACCATCCACTGTAAAACTCCCCAACCCAGGGGAGGTACAAGGCATTCCCACCTGAGCCTGTAGTGTATAATTACTCATGAAATCTTAGAGTTTGGGGGGAGAGGGCAATGCTTCCCACACCCCCAACAGAGCAAGACCACCACTTCAACCAACAGACATGGAAGTTGCAACTACCAAGTTTCACTGCTGGATCCAGCAGGTGATTACTATATATATATATCTTTCCCTGTTTATCCTTTCTCTTCCTTTCCTTACACATTTCCTTAAGTGTTATTTTTATGATTTAATATTGCTGTATTACTATAGATGATAACAACCAAAACAGCTGCATACCTGTTTTCCTTTGAAACAAAACCATTCTAAAATAAATCCTACATATATATATTTACAAACACTGATCATTCACTCTTATCCACACCAAGGGATTTATTAACAAGAACCTGGGTTACCCTC
Source organism: Manacus vitellinus (assembly GCF_001715985.3). NCBI lineage: Eukaryota > Metazoa > Chordata > Aves > Passeriformes > Pipridae > Manacus > Manacus vitellinus. The sequence continues at coordinate 834,979 of NW_021939798.1, read as the reverse complement.
CCCTTCTGGGGTGGGTCATAACATGAGGTCTCCACACAACCTGCTTTTTTCCAAGCTGAACAGCCCCAGTTGGTGACACCAAAATCTTCTGCTGGCTGCTAGAGGTGAGGTCATTTCATGTGGAGCCTAATAAGCTTTGAGATCCCCTCCTGGGCATGTAGGACCTCACGGGTGACCTCAGTGCCTAAGAGCAGAGATGTGAGTCATTCACAGGAGCAACTGAGGCATCACAGTCACTGTGCTGGGTAAAAACCTTTTCTAAGGTCATACTCTCCTCTCCAGCACCAGGTGACCAAGGACAAACCTATGACACTGTGTTCTCTCTCTGTATGGCAGTGCCAGTTGCTCCAGGGGTCACACAGGATCCTGTGCCACAGCCTGCCCTGGTCACAGGAGGAGACCCAGCTCCTTGGCCAGGGAGTGACACAGTAGAACAAAGGACACACGGTGTGACGAGGGAAGAGCTGCCAGGGCAGTGGAGAACACAAGTTCTTCTGCCTCTGCTGGCTGAATCTGCCACTGCCCCCAGCTCCTGAGTCCCCCTCACCAAGACAGCAGCAGTGACCCGAGCTCTGTGTGCATCACTTCTGCACCTACAGGAGAGCAGAGTAGTATTGTCAAAAAATACTTCAGCCAAAGCATTCGTCCCTCCTTGGACGCTGAATTCAGATGTTCCTTCCAAAATCCCCTCTGTTCTCTGAGTTCCTGTCCCTCCCCCTCACCCAGGCCAGCCACAAAGCTTGTGACTGACCAGAGATTATCAGCAGAGATCATATTTCTAGAGAATGGCCTTTCCTCCTCTCCTATTTCCTTTACATATTTGCTGTGAGAGAATGTTTCATTGAAAAGCTTCTCCAGCAGTATTTTCCAGGTGGAGATGCCAGTTCGCATGGGATCACCATCCCCTCCCAGCTGGCTTTCCCTAACCCTGCCTGAATTTGTTGTTCTCAACAGCAGCAAAGTGATGGACTGGTGGACAGGGGACACTTACTAGGCACAGAAAGGTTGGAACATTATTGAAGGTAAACAGGTCCTGTTGTGTTTTTACAAATGTAGACCCTGAAACTGTGCAATGACCTTATTTGTCTTGTTAGAAAAGGTAAATGTGCCTGTAATAAAGCTGGACTAGTGCAGGGCATGGTCTGGACCCCAACTAACTCAAGCATCAATAATTTGCATCAGTAAATGCTTCACTGATAAGAGTTCAGAGTGCAACTGTTATGTGTTGAGTGGGAAAGATTTATAGTGGGACCTCAAAGGTGGCCTTCCTTAGCCTACTGCTAATAATATCCATGAAAATATAAAATTAGTGTTGCTAAATTCTGCCTATTACAAAAACTATTGCTAGCATGGTACATAAGGGCTCCTGGAGAGAGAGCCCTTATGTGAGACTGGAGTGTTCGGTAAGCTGGGCTCTGGCTGGTTGCTGACTCACTGGAGTAGGCAGAAAAGGCAGCACTCTGGGGTGACAGAGGCCCCTAGGGTAGAACAGGAGTGCAGGAAATCCTGAAGGAGCATCAAGACTTCGGGTGTGTGGCCGGGGCGATGCTCTGGGAGCTGCTGCTCTTGTTACAGACACCACAGGTGAGACAAACACGGAGTTTGCACAGTTTCAGGGTCTACATTTGTAAAAGGATGTTGAAAATATGAGGGGGTTATAGCCCAGCCATAAAACACAGGCCAATCTGCCTTAAGGGAAATAAGATGCTCAGTCCCTAATCTCCTCAAAGAAAAGCACAAGAGGTGACTGCATCAGTCAGAAAGTACCTGCTGGGGAAAGGGGTGTGGCAAAGACAGGGCTCCTTAACTCTGCAAACAGAGCAGAAACCAGAGCCCACAGCCAGCCACTAATACAGGACTTACTCGTACTAAATAGTATTAGGAGCAAAATTTATGACCAGGACAACCTCATGGTGGTAAATTCTCCAGAAGCTGAAGAGGCACCTTTAATGCAAGACTTTGGAGATCTTCACTGTCTGGCATTATTTTGGAAGGTCAACGTCCAGCACCCCAGGGCTTGACACATCAACGCCATCCCCACTGCTGCTGCCAAGGGCTGTGTTAAAGGGCTGTCAGGTGTTTCAGGCCCATCAAGGAACTTTCTCACAGAACCTCACCAAGGGCCCAGAGTTTTGGTAGGGAAGCTCTGCAGGTCCTTGAAGTTGTTACTGAACCAAACACTGAACTGCCCAGTTATTTTTCCACAGCCATAAATCCTAACCAACAGGCCAGCTCCAAACACACACTGAAAGGAGTCCAGAAGGAAGCACAGCAAAGGAACTACTTCTCATCCTAGAGGATTCTGTGATGCAGCAGAGAAAGGGAACCAAGGTGTCTACAGATGAAGTCACACGCATCCTAACCAGAAATCAAACGTAACATGCAGATAGCAAAGGTGAGTCATCGTGTGGCAAGGCCAGGCTGCAGTCATCACAGTGTGAGCCTCATAATCTGGTTTCTTAAAGATCTCTTCTGTTCAACCAGTCTGAGTGCAGGATCAGGAGACTTCCCCTGCTGCATTCCAATGCCTCTCTTTCTGGCCTCATCACCTGATGAAGGCTGATCCTGAAAAGCACAACCCTCACCCCCAGATCCAGTCCTGACTCCAATCCTTCCCATATTATGGGAAACAGGAGCTTTTGCATTCCATGAACACTGGAGTCCCTAGTCCCAAAGCAGGTGCTGTGCCCTGCTCCTGCCATGGCCCTGTGTCCTGCCTGCTCCACTGCTGAGGGCCAAATGGGCTCCAGGAGGGTGGGAGGACCTGCACACACACTTGCACACCTGGGACCTACACAGCCCTTCACTCCCTCTCCCCATACCTGACCCTGCCCTAAGGTTCCTTGCCCATTCCTCTTGGTATCTCTGCTGCCCTGACAGTCCCATTCTGCTGCCTGTGGCCTCCAACCAGCCTTCTGGGACCTGATCAGGGCTGTGGGACCACCCTGGGCCACTCCAGCACAGCCACCCAGGCAGAGCAAACCTGCAGCAGCCAGCTGAACATCCCATGCCTCCCGAGGGCAACTATCTCCCAGATCTCACTTTCAGGCACTTCCCACTTAAATCCTAGTGGCCAAAACGTGTTTTTTATCCCCCACTTTTAGCACTCTTCTCCACAAACCTCATGTCCTGCCCACAGTACTGCTGGGCAAGCAGTCAGCTTACACAGGTGGCTACTGTCAGGCTTCCCCAGGTTGATACAAACTGCCTGTGCAGCCGAGCATCCAAACAGGTAAGGAGGGAAATCCCATCCTGCCGTGTACCCGGCGGGATGAGTGTGAAATGCCGAGGCACAGACCCAAGCTCAGCACTGCAGCAGGGCTGCTCAGCATGGGCTCTGCACCATGTGATGGCAGGGGCCACATCTGGAAAGGAGAAGTATCACAGAGAGCAAACCAGATTTCTGCCAGTGGATGAGTAAGCAGAGGTCACGTTCTGAGCTGAAGGCACGCGGGTGACAGCGGCAGCACACGGTGACAGCAGTGGGGACAGCTGTGCTCACAGCTCAGGCATCTCCCCAGCACTCCCTATGCCACAGGCAGGAAAGCCTGGATCCAGCCCGCCCTGCTCGCAGAGGGGCGGGGCCACATGTCTCCCAGTCTCCTCCCAGATCTGTTTTCTCAGTCATAAAAAATTATGGCTGGGTTCCAAGTTTCAGAGGAAAGAGGAAAAAAATGTCCAACATACAGTAATATTTAGGAACATCCAAGAGGATTTTAGTTGCATGAATTCAAACCCACAGCCTGCCTGTGCAGAAAAATGACTGACTGAGCCCGATGAAACCTAGGCATTGGGTCAGGAACGCAAAGCTGAAACAGGCTCTTGCTGTGGCTCCAGTTGGGAAAAGGATCCAGAGAACTCCTGCATCCCTACAGCCTTCCCCTCCATGAGCACAGGGCGAGAGGGGACAGAGCTGTCACTGTCACCTTCCTTGGGTAATTTTTTTTTTCTGTGCACAGTCTGATCCCTGCCCAAGCCACCCAAACACAGGGACACAGCCTCCAGCTGGCCTTGACACCAATGCCAGCAGTGACTGCCCACCTTCTCCAGAGGAGAGTGAGGAGCAGGAAAACATCCTGAGCACAGACAGGGCTGTGCACAAGCCCCTGCTCCTGCACAGGCAGGGACACACAGACTGTGTTCACTGGGACACGGGTAATGCCCTGGCACCAAGAGGGCTGCTCTGTATCTGTGCACTGCACATCCCCTTGCCCACGCCCTCACGGACAGCACAGTGGGCAGCCCCTGGGAAGGGGGGAAAGCACAGGGCAATGGCAACCAGGTGACCTGGGAAAAGGACCTGAGTGACCAAGGACACTGGTGACACCATCAAACTCTGCCCCTGGAGGTCCCAAAGGAGTGGGGCAGGGCAGGACATCGGTCTTCATGCTGGCTGGGTCCACCCCTGCTTAAACCAAGCACTTCCAGTCTCCCCCCTCTCCTCTTTGACACAGACACTGGGTTCACTGGAGTGTTCGGAAGGCAAAAAGCAGTAATGTCACAAAGGCCACCAGTGTCAGTGTGGCACACAGAGCCCACTCCTGTCAGCAGCACCCACACAGCCAGAGGCAAGGCAGGGATCACAGGGAGCAGCACACGGGGAGGACACAGGGCTGGCCAGGAGCAACCTCACCCCAACCTCACCTGGAGCAAAACCCCAGCGCTGGCACCAGCATGGGGCAAATCTGGGTGAAGAGGGCTCAGAATGGCCCAGGGGCTGCCCCAGGGGCCATGGGCTGCCTGGGGACTCAATCCTTCCTTTGTGTCAGAGAACATAAGGTACCAACAGGCCTTTGCTTACCGTAACAATCGCAGAGGAACTGAAAGCCAAAAACAAAACAACCTCCCCAGCACTGCAGCTCCAAGGCCAAGATGCTGCTCACTGGGAACAGCTCCAACACTTTTGGTTCAAACCCATGGCACTTATTTGGCAGCTGGACATGGCTCCTGCTGCCTCCTCAGGCTGCTCACAGCCAGACTGGCCAAAATCCAGTGTTATTGTTACCAACACTCTCTGGGGACTAGCCCCAGTGAACAAGGTGTTCCAGGTTCTTTCAAGGGGCAAGTGCTCGTGCTGCAGGAATTACTGTAAGTGTCATAGGGTTGCAAAACAAGACACTCTCATCAGGAAGAAGCATCCAGCAGCCCTTAACAGAGCCTCCCCGGCTGAACACAGCTACTGCTCTTGGCCTATTTTACACTAAAAAAAATACTATTTTCCTTTTGAGAGAAGTGTGGTGGCTTGACTCCTTCCCAGGTATATCCAGCTTTGATCACAGCATTCCTACAGACATCAGCCTCTCCTGGCTTGGAGAAAGAGCTGGCAAATGTGCCTGCACACTGGGGACATCTCCCTGTTTCCCAGGCTTCCCAGTACATGGAAATGCTCATGTAGTTGGAAAGGAGTCACTGAGGCCAGAGAGCAGCAGGGAAGAGGCCAGTCATCTCCCACACTGCTTGCCAGCTGCTGGCTGTCCCACAAACCCTGTGCCATGCCAAGGTCTGAAAAACACAAACTGAACTGGAACACTTTTGTTCATTTAAAAGTCCACTCAAGTCTGGAGTTGGCGATGGAGCTGCACAAAGAGCAGAGTGCATATGGACAGACAGACGTCAGAAAGGAAAACCAAGGGGCTATAGAAGCACTCACCCACTCACAGCCCAAGGGAAAGGAAGCAGACAGACACACCAGGAACTGTCATGGTATAACTACACCAACTGCTGGAGCAGAGCCAACCACCTACCCGTGGCTCTAAGAAAAGGGGGAACATTAATTCCTGAAATTATCACTCACTGAACTCGGGAGGGGAAAAGGTGACAGCAATTTTTCAAGAGCTCTATCTGCAGATATGACACACACCTCAGAGTGTAGGGGCAAGGCAGTGACAGCCCAAACCCCACAAAGCCATGCTGTCCAAGTGCCTGCAGTCTGGGATGCAAAAGCAGCCTCGGGTCAGATAGTTCACACTGCTCTGGCTCCCACCCCTCCTGGCCACCCCTCTTTGCTGCTGCCCTCAGCATCCCACACCTCACCAACACACCAAACTGGGCAGCTCCGACCCAGCCTCTTCCCTGCAAGGAGCTCCACACACTCGTCAAGAGTGTTGAGAGCAGAGACATGGCTCTGGCCCCTCTCCAGCCTCACAAGGTCTTTATTTAACAAACTGCCCTCTTTCACCACATTTTGTGGGTCTGGTGCTTGCACAGACTTTGCTGCACCATAGCATCAGTCTCCAAGAACAGATCTCACCTGTGCTATCCTGTTCAGCTCAATGAGTTTCTACCTCTGCTAGAAGGGCAGTGAGAGAAAAAGGTCAAATGCTCTGCAGTCCAGACTCTGCACTTACACAGATCAGTCAGGGCAGACAGGTTTGCCTTGGACATCACAATCAGATAAAACCCATCTGAGAGCTGTGACTTGGGCCAGATGGGCACTGTACCTTAAAAGAGAGATATTTTCCTTTTTTTCTCCTTGGTGGTAGATCAAGAGAGTTTGTTAGACAGTATTTTTCAGCATACAGAATAAAGCATAAATAAATAAGTAACAAAAGTTAAATACGGGCACTGAAATCAAAGTTACATTGACAGCAACAGGCACATGGCTCCCTGAACAAGGTACCCTCAGCTCACATGAGAGCAGAGATGCATTTTCAAAGCAGTCTGAAGCACAGAAGAAGTGTTTAAAAGCCTCAGAGAGCTTCCAAATTCACCACCACAGCTTTTCTCCCTGGGAGGGGAGGGCAGCAAACAAGCAGGACAGACTCTCAGGAGCCACGACAGCCCCAGCAATTTCCACACAGCTGCTCTACTCCTGCCGCTCTCCAGAATCACATTCCCCTGGAATTAAATTCTGGCACACTTTGGAATTAAAGAGGTTTGCAATAATCACTGTAATTCTTCTCTGCAATAACTCCTGTGACATAATCTTACCAGAGTAAATGGATTTCTTGCAGACCAAGACAAACCTGCACTCCAACGGCACTGCTCCCCCTGAGTGCTGGGTTTTTTTGGAGCTGCTGGAAGGCACAGAGCTCCACTCCAGCACCACAGCCCTGGCAACAGCAGAGGAACCCAGCAAAAAATGGGAATGCGGTCACTTTGCCACAGCCTGGACACCTCTGCTGACACTGCCAGCAGCAGCGCCCCATCCAGAGCTCGGTTCCATCTGGGAAAGGGGTAATCCCATGGAAAACAGGCTGATGACAGGCAGGGCCATGCCGAGCCAGGCCTCAGGAGGGGGTGAGGTCCTGCAGATCCCACAGATACAGCAGCTGATCCCACTCACCGCCATGTACGGCCGGCACCCCGCATCCCGTGTTTTGGCAATGGAGTCCACGAGCTGTCCACTAATGCCAAAGTCACAGAGTTTAATATTCCCATTTCTGTCCAGAAGAATATTGGAAGGTTTGATGTCTGCAAGGGAAAGAAATGTAAAGCAGTAAGTCACAGCTGGAGGTTTCGATTTCAGGAGCAGCAGCTGCAGAGGGTCAAGGCCTGTACCCCTTGGTGCTGGATGCGCTCGCTGAGGATCCTGAGCGGGAGCACGAGGAGATGGAGGCAGTCCCAGAGATGCCCCGGGCCTGGGGGCAGAGGCAGATGCCCATGCCCAACCACCCTGAAATCACACTTACATGGAAAAAGCAAAGGCTGAAGGGGCAACAGAACAGGCACTGGAGACACCTGTGCAAAAGCTGCACAGACTTGTGGCAGTGCATGTGCTATTCACACTTCGACTGAAGCAAAAGCTGTTTACAATTCTTGCAATTATTTTCATAGACAAGAAGAAAAGATGTGAACTCACCTCTGTGAATGATTTTCAAGTTTTCTTTTAAGTGGTTTAGTGCTTTCACAGTCTAAGAAAGAAAAACAGATGAAAAATTAGCAGATGTCCTAAGAGCCTTGGGATTATTAAATTTTTGGAGCTCCGAGAACAGAGGAAAAAAACACTCAGTATGTTGAGATATCACTCCTGTAATATGCCATGTAATAAAAGCATTTTTCTCTGAACTTCTCCTGCAAAGAGATAGTGATATAAGAGAGAGGATGTGCTTAAGTGAACACACATCCCCCGTGACCTGGAAAGATCCCACTCTGGGAGAGGGGAACAAGGGGTGAAGTCAGAACAATCTCTGATATTAATTATCCTGAACAGTAACTTATTTCAAGCCCTATGCTGTATTTTTTCAGTAGGTAACAACCGTTCCCATTCCTTGACTTTTTACTGGGCCAGGACTTGAAAACATCAGTCGGGTTCTCCACTCGCTGAAGAGTCTCCTGTGCTTTTGGGAGTCTTTGCACGAGGCTGCCAGAGTCTTCTCTGGACTGGAGGGGCCCAGCATCCCCTGCAGAAACCTGGTGGACCTGGCAGATTTTTACAGGCAGCAGCAGGACAGAGATTTCAGGATACCCTTCAAAACCACAGACCCAAACCACACATTTATTTTGCAGGGCCAGACCTTGCCCTTGTGTTCAGCCAACCAAGAGTTCCTTTTGGCACAGCCAAGGGGTATTTTACAGGGATTCTTAAAGGAAGAAAGGGGGCTCTGCGTAGTAAGGCTGCACCTGGATACCCTGGATGGGATTCCTCTCCCTTCACACCTCAGCCCCCACTCAGAGGCACCAACCTCTCCCCAGTGCCTCGAGTGTGAAGGTGGGAAACCCACTGAGACCAGAGCCTAGTGGGGTTCACCTGTCCTGGGTAAAAATGCCCAACTCCTTGTTCCCTGTACAAATGAGGAAAAGGGAGACAGCTCATCTTTTTTTAAGGCACCTCCTTGGGATGAGACAGCTTCCAGCAGTGCTTTCCCCTGTGCACACGAAGCAATCTCTGCACAGGGAGGGTGGTGTCTGTGCTGCTGGTGCTGACATTCAAGCAGACAGAGCAGGAAGCTGGTCCTGAGGTCTCTTTATGAACTCATTACTGACCCCAGAACCTGCTTTTCCACCATGCAGTATGCTGTGGAAGCATACTCAAGCACCCTCAAGGACCATTCACAGCATGGTGCAAAAAGCAGCAGCAGTTCTGCTGCACAAACCAACCAGATCTTCACATGGAGTGACAGATCTGAACTCTTCACGTTAGCTTCAACAAAAAGGTTTAACAAAATACTCACAGCTAAAGTGATTTTGCCTAGGATTTCTTCTGGAATAACATCATCTAATACACTATATACATATTTGTAAAACTTATCAAACGAGGTAGACATGAGCTCCATACAGATCCAACAGTCACCCTGGAAAGAGAAAAGAATCTGTGTTACTGCCGAGACAAAAATGAGAAATACAAATCCAGAGAGCATACGGAGATCCCTTGAATCCAATGAAACACACTGCATCTGTGCATTTGACAGGAAGGATGGAATTCAGCTTGATTCATTTTAGCAAAGAAAGACTTGCTCCATCCACAGCAGAGGCCCACCTCACACCTGACATTACAGTTTAGATGCCTAAACCTGAATGAATCTTGCACACTGTTTGGCTCTCCAGAAGGCTGCAGGCACAGGGAAACACCAGCAGGCACAGTAAGACTAAAACAAAATCCCTTTATGGCTGTCCTGCAGAGGACAGAAGACATTTCACACAACATTCAGAGATACCGTCTAAGCAAGAGAAAATGAAAATAAACCTAACAGTGGGGGGAGATTGTGGATTTGCATCTTACAGCTAAACAATTAAAGTGCAGAAATTTGTAAAATATACCAGAATACGTGTTCAACCAAACCAAGCTGAACTGCCACAGGAGAATAACGTGTTCTTTCATCAAACTCTCCTGAGATCTGTAAATTGAACTGCTCACAATGGATTTGCTGGGCATGACAAATGGATCCCCACAGCATACTTTAGTGTGTGTCTGCCCTATGGTAGACTGAGAGAGAGCTTAGCCATGCACTGATCCGAGTTATTTCCATTTTTTGGAACATTTTAGCCCCATTGAGGAGGACAGGAGGCTTTCCATGAGCTATTTCTGTAGACTCTCATGCACTTGAGGTGACTCTTTATTGCAGAAATACTAAACCATTAGACTCAGACCTGCCCTCACCAGAAATGACATCCTCACACCTATCTCCTACAGACTGTACCACAGTGAGTGCCCAAACTGCATCAGCTGTCAAAAGCTACATGCAGAACAGTCTGGGTGTCTCATCCTGGCTAAACACCACCCCCAAGCCCTCTGTGAGGAGCAGCAGGTTTGTGCAGGCGGTGCTGCCTAGGGCTGAGGGGCAGGCCAGGCACGGGATAATGTTCTGCTTAGGACAAGCTGCACACTCCTGTGATACAAGAAGTAACAAATAGAGGACAAATTGTCCAAGTTATTATCCTACAGAAGGCAGATTTTTCCTGACCAAAGCAAACACAAACCAACTCAACTCTATGTTAATACATGGAAATAAAATTAGGAAAAACCCCTAGGATATGGGCATGCTGAAGGAATGGCAAGGGCCCCTACTCCATCCTACACACACAAACCACTTCTCAATCTCTCTATCTCAGGAGTGTCAGGAGCAATTCTCCAATTAAATTTATCTGGTGGAAAAGCTTGTAGAGCTGTAGAGGTTTTAAGGTCAAAAAGAGCTTTTCTGCCACTTGGAATGACCTCCTGTGAAACACAAGTAAGGAACTGCATGACCAAGTTGCCTCCAGCCCAAAGATTTAGGTTGAGGGAACAGAAGAGGCCAGCAAAGGTGCTGCCAAACACCACATGCTGGTACGGGCAGAGGCAGTGGTGCCTCTCAGCTTGGCCTTGGGCTGCTCCCACGAGCAAGGCTCTTCTCAGCTACACAAACAGCAAACTGCCAGGAAAGTCCACGTGCCACCAACATTACAGGTGCTGCTGCTCCAGTGACAGCAAATCCCCCACTGTCTCCTGCCAAAGGAGGGATGCTGACTCCAAAGGACAGCCTCTCCCTTCTGAGAAGAGGGTATCTGCTTTCCTAGGAAGGGCTGAGCCGCTGGTGGGCTGGTTGGAGAAGAAGACTGTGGGTATAGAGCCCTAGGCAGCTCCATTTTACACAGCTCTTTTGGCACCAGGCCTTTCAAATTAGCACAAGGCAGAGCAGGAGCTGATGTCACCCACCCAAGGGAAATGGCTGCTACAAGCCTGAGCCCAGAAAACACTCATTTCACCCAAAAGAAAGCAAAAGGGACTCATGGAATAGGTGCTGTGCCAGACATGGAAGCAGAGACGCAAGAGCAGTGCAGCAGGAAAAGGGCAGGACCAGCACTTCAGAACACCTGGAGAAAGGTGAACTCAGGCTGCTGGACACCAAAAGATCAGCTGGGGATGAATTAGGCTAAGGAACCGTTCAAGTTAAACTGCAGAAGGGAAATGGGGCAACACATGTAGAAAATTTCTCTTTTCAGCACCAACAGCAAAGGCAAAGTGCAGCTGAGGCACTTCCATATGATGGAGAGTGGTTCAGAGCAAGCAACTCCAGAACTCCAGTGCTAGTGATGGGCACAAATCAAGCAAGACTGGAAGCCCAACAGAGCCTTACAAACCCTCTGCAGGGAGAGCAGACATGAACAGGTTCTACACTGCTTCTGTTTTGACCAGCTTTATATAAAAAATGGGATGGGGCTGTATTCCCAGGTTATTGTACTGAGACTGTAGAGACTGGACTGGTTGTAGTGCCAGAACAACCCTGACCACCTGCAGCCTCGTATTTGTGTCCAACTGCACCAATATTGTGAGTGGCTTCAGTTGCCCAGGTTACAACAGCTGGTGTTTGGACAGCAAAACAAACCAAGTGGAGCAGCAGGCAGCCTGAGCAGAGCCAGTATTGTAAAAAAAGCTCCATGTGTACTCTGTGCATCTGTGGGGTTGGGATGAGTGTGGTACTGAAACCTCATACAAGTACAACAAATTGCTATGCAGTGTTGATTTTTAAGCATAAAAAACCTTGTATATGATCAAAGACACCAAAGGAAAGATCTGGTTTACTTGTCTCCTAAGGCATGTGCCATACAGAAATCCTGGATGTGGGCACTTATTGATCTGGTAATATAAAAACCTACCTGACCAACATGAATTCATGTCAGCAAGATCAATGGAAAAAGATAACAGATCTTTTCCATTGTGCAGCTCTATTAAGGCTGGTGGCAAGATTCAAAACTCTACAGGTTAACTCTTCCTGGGACTTGGAAAATCTTACCTGTTGGCAAACTGGTGAATTTTTATGGGAAGAAAAAGGCAGGCTGGCAGGGATGGCAGGGCACTGGGCACCCAGCCCCCTTTCTGACCAAATACCAGGAAGTGCTGATGTCCATGGGCAAGTCCTGCTCCATTGTGAACTGTGAGAACAAACCCGTCCTAATCAACATTTCTCTTTAATTTTTGCTCTTAGGTCAGGGTGATTTCCAATTATAAAATGACAGAAGAAGCATTTTAATTTTATTTTTCTCTTCCTGCTAGAGCTATTCTTCCAAAGAATGTATTTTAGCCCTTATTGGGTACGAAATCACCAGATGCTAATGCACAACTTGTAGCATTCCAAAAAGCGTCCAGAAAACATCCTGTGCATTTAATTCAAAATATCCCTGCCCAGAACAGACACAAAAGCTGCTTCACCAGCGGTGGGGATGCTTCAGCATCTCAGTGCAGAGCCCTAAGTTTCCAGAGATGTCATTGGAGTGGATCTAGGGGTCCAGGTGGACACTGAGTTGAACATGAGCCAACAATGTGTCCTTGCTGTGCAGAAGGATCACTGCACCCTGGGCTGCATCAGGCGAAGCATCACCAGCAGGTTGAGGGTGGTGATCCTTTCCCTTGATCTGGCACTGGTGAGGCCACACCTGGTGTGCTGTGACCAGTGCTGGGCTCCCCACTGAAGAGTCTCCAACAAAGGGCCACTAAGACGACTGAATGAAAGGAGAATTTCTCCCATGAGGAGAGTCGAGACTGTTCAGCCTGGAGAAGGTTTAGGGAAATCTCATCCATGTCCTTATAGGACCTGAGGGGAAGTTGCACAGAGGATGGAGCCAGGCTCTGCTCAGTGGTGCCCAGCACTTCGACCAGGCCACAACCTGCCCCACCCACCACTCTGTGATACAAACACTGAAGGTTTATGGCATCCACACACTGCAGGGAGCAGCCAACTCTTTATGCAAGCTCCACCTGCACTAGTGAGAGAGACAGAAGAATGTCACCACCACCAGACATCCTTATGTGTCACAAAGGACACTTTTCCTACGGACCAGGGACTGGTCAGAGGGACAGATGCATTGAGTAATGCCAACAGAGCCAAGGATGCCCATAGAAACAGGGTGTTGTGCATCAACAGCAAAGAGATCAAACTGAGCAAGGCTATGTCTACAATTCACAGCAGCATCAGCACTGTGCTGTCAACACATCCATCCCAGCTCTTCTCTCTTGCCAGCAGAAGTTCTTCACAGGCTGATTTATGGCTTCTCAGGCACTTTTGCAACTTGCAATGAAATTTTCATCAAATAATTTTATCAATAATTGAACTTGTTGGTTTAAACTTGGCTTGGCTCCACTCGCACTCTGCAGGAGTCACTCCTGAGATTCCAAGTCAGACAAGGCTCCTTTTCTCTCCCCCTCTTGAGAAGAAAAGCAACAGGAACAGGTACTTTGAAGAGCCACTAGTGTGGTCACAGTAACTACTCAAACACTGCCAGCCTTACAGGTACTGTCTCAAACCAGAGTAGCTGTAAAGCTTTTGAAAGACATGCAAGAAAAGAAGACTGGTTTTTTCCCTCAGACCTAAAAACCCTCTAAACAGCAACATTCAGAGCCTTCTTCCCCCACCAAGCAAGTGCAGGCTTGAGAAGAAACACACAGACACAAGCAGCCAGATCCTCTTCACTGAGCATTGTTGCTGACTGATGGGGACACTGTGCACTGCCAGAAGTCCAGCATGGAAAAACCTTGTGGGGCCAGTGTGAACCTCACAAAGTTCAACAAGGAAAAGTGTAAGATCCTGCACGTGGGTCAGGGCAGTCAGCAGTATAAATGATGAAGGGATTGAGAGCAGCCCCGAGGAGAAGGGCTGGGAGATACCGGTGGATGAAAAATCGGACATCAGCTGGTAACATGTATTTGCAGCCCAGAATGCCAACGTGTCCTGGGCACAGTGCACTGAAGCCCCCCGACTCCATGCAAAGGAGTCTTCTACTTTTTCAGCTTTGTTCCTGTTTGATTAAAAAGGCAATTTAATCTCATCTAGTGGGTGCAATGAACTCAATTGAAGTCCCATACTCGGCAATTAACTTGAAGTTTTTGCACTGTTACCTATTACATCACGTGCACAGACACAGAAAAACAGAACTGTCCCTTCTGACTGGAGAACAAGCAGCAAATGATACAGGTTCAGGTGCTGCCTGCTGAGGGACAAACAAGACCCAGAGAAGACTTTCCCTATCACAAACTGTGAAACAAGAAGGACAAAATACAATTAGAGGGAGAACTATTTGTGAAGTATTTTCTGCCTTTCCAAATCACACAGGTACTCACAGAGGCTGCCACAGGAACTTGTATTCACAGCTGTTTTCCTGACCCTGGAAAGTCGGCCCTGAGTCAGCAGTGCCCTGGCATCCAGGAGGGCCAACCCTGTCCTGGGGGCATCAGGCCCAGCATGGCCAGCCGGGCCAGGGAGGGGATTGTCCCACTCTGCTCTGCCCTGGGGTGGCCTCACCTCAACACTAGGGCAGTTTAGGGGGACACAATGGAAGGAAGAGATTGAGTCATTAGAGAGTGTCCAAAGGAGGTAACGAGGATGGGGAAGGGCCTTGATTTGAAGGTGTGTGAGGACACTGAGGGCACCTGGTGTGTTCAGCTGGAGGAGACCGAGGGGAGACCTCACTGCAGTTCCAACTGCCTGGGCAGGGGCAGAGGAGGGGCCCTGGGGGGACCAGGGACAGCACCCAGGGAATGGCTGGAGCTGTGTCACGGCAGGCTCAGGTTGGATCTCAGCCAAAGGTTCTTCCCCCAGAGGCTGGTTGGGTACTGACCAGGCTCCCCAGGGCAGTGGGCACAGCCCCAAGGCTGCCAGAGCTCCAGGAGGGTTTGGCTGATCCTCTGGGGCACAGGGGGTGACTCTTGAGGATGGGCCTGTGCAGGGCCAGGGGTTGGACTCAAAGATCCTTGAGGGTCCCTTCCAACTCAGCATATTCTGTGATTCTGAGACTGCAGGCTGGGACACTTGTCTGCCTACACAGTAAGGCCTTGCATAGCTTTGTCCAGTTTGGTTTAGTATTCCCAAACTGTCAGGATCCAAGAGCTTAGTTCTGCCTCTCCATATGAACCACTCACTGTTGTGGAAGGGTCCATCCCAGCTGCTTCTCCTAGAGCAGCTTGAATCCTGCAACCATCCAACTGCACGAGCTGCCTGCTCAGTGGGTAAGCTCCTCCAGAGAGGCTCAAATGGAAGTCCTTCATCTTTTAGGAGCAGGCAGAAGATTTGTCATCTGTAGCTCCATCCATATCCAGAGAATTTGAATCCTGGCTCAGAGCAGCTAATCCCAAAAGGATGTGCCTTTTGGAACTTATTTCCTTACTTTTCACCTTGAAATGCTGGAACATTGTTTTACATGGTTTGCTGAGGACTTCTTGAGAAAGTGTCAGTCTTTTGCCATGTCTCCTGAGCTCCTACACTCCAAGGGATGGTGCAGCAGTGACCTGGATCATTCAGTTATTTGAGACAGATCTGATAAGCAGAGTGGGGGAGGGGTGAGACAGATCCAAACATCCTGGTGAAATTCCTTTTTTCCCTTTCTGTGCTTCTCTGCTGTCCTACTTTCCAAACATTAAGACTCTAATTAATACTGGAATATTTAATTAACATGACAAGATAAAAAACCTTATCCAAGCTTACCAGCTCACCTGTGTACCTCTGAGGTACATGACTTGGAACATCACATTGGCAGTAAGGGATTGAGGAGAGGGGAAGGCTGCTTTCACCTCCAAAGCAAACACCACTTACGCTGAAGGGGGTAAAGAGGATTCCACTCCAGCAAGAGTGACCTCAATGAAACCTCTCCCAGACAGAGCATACAAGGAGTTGGCTGCAGGATGACAGGATTTTTGGACAAGACAAAGATTACAGCCAGGCTGACATTTGGGTGCTGACAGAGGTACGTTTTTATATTATTCATGTATTTACATTTACGTTCTGGGATGTGCCCAGAGCTGCAGGGAGGTGACAGGCTTGCAGAGTGCTGAACATGCTGCTCATCAGCATCTGGCAAGACACTGTCTTGCCCACAGACCTTTCCTCACACCAGCTGACAGCCTTGTCATTGATATCTCAGCAAAGCTGGAAGTTTCCAGCCAAGCTGAGGCTCCGCACTTGGCAGGAGTTTCTACTGTGTGAACATGGACAATGCACACTGGCCCCAAATGGCTCATTGTTCATTCATTCATGGCTAGGCTTTGCGAATGAAGATTTAGGAAGGCTATATCCACATTTGTTACAAGCACGCTGGTGGCTAATAAGGCCAATGCAAGATAGACATAATGGATTGCAAAAGGCACAGCAGAAAGACTCCTTAGGAGGTATATTCTGCGAGGCATGGTTCTTTCTGCGTTGTCTTTTCTCCTCAAGGGTGATCCTGTGTGCGTTCTCAAAGGAAGCAGCAGCGTTATAGATGGTGTGTCTCCAGACCTCCTGATTTGAGGCCAGAGTAGACCAGTTATGGTGATCAATATGGCCAAGGCTGAGATGTTGTTTCAGGGAGTCCTTGTATCTTTTCTTCGGGGCTCCTCTCAAGCGGCAGCCAGTGGCAAGTTCACCATAAAGCAGTAGCAGCGTTATAGATGGTGTGTCTCCAGACCTCCCGATTGGAGGCCAGAG
>NW_021939798.1:735604-816137 GCF_001715985.3 Manacus vitellinus | reverse complement strand
AGTCTCCTCCTTGGGATACTGCCCCTTTTAGGTTTGAATTTAAGATTGAGGTTAAGTTTGTAGTGCACCAGCCCATGGTCTGTTTGGCATTCTGCACTGGGCATCACACGGGTATGGTGGACATCGCGGACATCCCTCCGACGCACCAAGACATAATCAATGAGATGCCAATGTTTGGATCTGGGATGCATCCAGGTTGTCTTCAGACTATTTTTCTGCTGAAAGATAGTGTTAGTGATGGTGAGCTGTTGCTCTGCACAGAATTCTAGCAGAAGTCGACCATTATCATTGCAGCTTCCAACACCATGCTTGCCTAATATTCCTTTCCAGGTTTCAAAATTCTTTCCTACTCTGGCGTTGAAATCACCAAGGATAATGATCTTATCATCTGCAGGAACCTCCTGGGTAAGGCGGCGCAGGTTCGTGTAGAATTTATCTTTTTCAGTAGGGTCAGCTTGGAGAGTTGGGGCGTATATACTAAAGAGGACAACGTGTTGCTTGTTGTGTAGTGGAAGGCATAGGGAGATAATTTGGTCAGAATGACATGTTGGCAGATTTTCAAGTTTAGGAACAATAGAGTTTTTGATCATGAAGCCGACTCCTAAGAGATGCTTTTCGGTTCTGGGCTTACCTGACCAAAAGAGTGTGTAACTGGCACCATGTTCTCTGAGGCTGCCTTCCTCGTGAAGGCGAACTTCGCTGAGAGCAGCAATGCCAATGTTGAGACGTGACAGTTCATGGGCAGTTAGGGCAGAGCGACGCTCAGAGCGACCACTATTTGCAGAATCAAGTATGGTTCTGATGTTCCAGCATGCGAGAGTCAGTTTGGTTACACCTTTGGAGGTAGGTGTATGCCTTTGGGCTCAGTGTTCAAACAGATCAGAAAAAGCAGAGCATGGGAAAAGTAAGGATCATCATCCTTATTTTAGGGACTGAGATTTATAAGCCAGAGGAGTGACCTGGCACAATTACAGAGGCAGACTCTCTAGAAGTGGGAATTGAATATTCAGCCCCAGTTTTGAGCTTTAGTTACAACACTGACCTTCTCTCTAACAGTTCCCCAGTAAAGCCCCACAAGACTCCACACAGGCTACTATGCCTGATAACCCCCAAAGACTACCAGCAACCATTATGTCTTTATTTTCCTTCTTCCCTTGAGCACAGGTATTGGGTTTGTGCTGAAGTGGTGGAAAACAGGTAAGAGTTCCATGTCCATCCTCCTATACTGTCGCAGCTTCAACACTGGAGCAATTACAGGAGTAGGGATAATCCAAGCCCGCAGGAGAGCTGCAGGAGGAAGGAGAGGCAGCAGTCAGGTTTGGGCACTAATCTTCTCCAAAACTCCTGTTCTTGCAAAGGGACCAAACTGCTCAGCAGCGATCAATGGCTCTTCTCCTACGTGGACTGAACGGACTCGGCTCAGCCTGATGGCTGACCTCCAACCACAGCATGACACTGGCCAGGCTGCATGGAAAAGACCAGTTTTCCAACTGCTTTTACTGGTCATTCAAAGCTCAATAGCAATGGGAGCACTCAAAACAGCAGGATGAAAATTCAAAACCATTCAACAAAGAGGAGCTGGAAGCCACTGCACAGCAAGAAAACTATGACATAACTGCCCTCATGGAGGCATGGTGGGATGACTGGCACAGCTGGAGTGCTGCAATGAATGGCTGCAAACTCTTCACAAGGGACAGGCAGGGAAGGAGAGGCACTGGGGTGGCCCCGTGTGTGAGGAGCCTGGAGCAGAATGGTGGTCACGACAGGGTTGAGTGTGTGTGAGTAAGGAACAGGGGGAAGGCCAGCAAGGCAGATTATCCTGGTGGGAGTCTGTCATAGATCACCCAACCAGGATGAAGAGATAGACAAAATATTCCATAAGCAGCTGGGAGAAGCCCTTGCTCTCATTGGGGGACTTCAACTTACCAGATGTCCACTGGTACAACAACGCAGCAGAGAGGAGACAGTCCAGGAAGTTCCTGCAGTGTGTGGTAGAGAACTTCCCTGGTGAGGGAGCCAACCAGGGAGTGCCCCACCGGACCTGCTGTTTTGTGAGCAGCTTTGTCAGAGACGTTGAAGGGCTGGAGGGTGTCCAGAGAAGGGAATGGAGTTGGGGAAGGGTCTGGAGCACGAGGAGCAGCTGAAGCTCAGCCTGGAGAAAAGGAGGCTCAGGGGGGACCTTCTTGCTCTCTCCAGCTCCCTGCCAGGAGGGTGGAGCCAGGTGGGGGTTGGGCTCTGCTCCCAGGGAATGAGTAACAGGATGAGAGGAAACAGCCTCAAGGTGTGCCACAGCAGGTCAGGTTGGATATCAGGGAAAATTTCTTCACCAAAAGCGTTATCAAGCATTGCAATGGGCTGCCCAGGGCAGTGGTAGAGCCACCATCTCTGGAGGCATTTAAAAGATATGTAGATGTAACACTTGAGGACATGGCAGTGTTAGGTTTACTGATTGGACTCTGTGATATTAGAGGTTTTATTCTGACCTAAACAATTCCACAATTCTAACTGAGGTGATGGACAGTCAAACAAGGGGTAGATAAACAAGGGAAGTGACTCTGAGGGAGAACCATGGATGCAAAATGTACATGTATTCAAGGGGAAACTGAACACTTTCATAGAAAAGAAATCCAGTAAGAGTCACTAAGCACATAGATGGCACATGCTGATCAAAGAGACACTCAGCTCCATATGACTGGATGCTGAGGTGAAGTATCACACAAGCTTCTGCATGCAAATCCTGTGGGCCACTGCCAGAGACAGAACACTCAACCAGGATTTTGGTCTGACCCAGCACACCTGCCCTTGTTTCCTTACAAGTCTATAGGTACAAAAGGCTTCCAGGCAGCTGTGCGTCCACTGGGAGTGTCTGACACAGCCTGGACATGTACAAACATCTGTCAGGGAACAGGGGCTGTGAGTACCATCACAGCAACCACAACACCAACAGGGGTGCAGGGCCTCCCCATGGTCACATCTCACAGCCACCAACACAAACCACAGCTGTGTCCAAGTGCTGTGCCCCAGAGCCCAACCCAGCAGCACACACTGCATAGGGGAGCCACAGACCTGGAGTCATCCAGAGAGAAGAAAAGCAGGAGAGACTGGAATACATAGACACGTGGGAAAACACGTGGGAACTGCATGTGTGTGCTCTGCAGCGCCCAGACATCTGGGTCTCCTGGGTAAATACCCTTGAGTAAAAGTGGAGAGCCAAGACACCTAATACAAATCAACTTTCTCCTCCTTAGCACAGGTTGGAAACTACAAAGGAAAAAAAAAAAGGTAAAACCCAAACTGTGCTACAAACAAAGCAAGTTTGGGGGTGCCCACCTCTCTGAAGAGCGCGCCATAAAACTGAACAATATACGGGCAGTCACTGCTTCGCATCACTACATCAAGGTCCATCAGTAGCTGCTTCTGTTCTTTTTCATCCACTGTCGACCGAATTCTCTGAAAGAGGAAGAGTGGCAGAGACTTCATCACTTACTGTGTCCTCAGCCCTGCTGATGGAGACACATGCCAGGGACCCCAGCCCCAAGCAGAGCAGGCAATCCCCCAGGCATGCTCAAAACACACTCCAGAGAATTAAGGTGTGTCCTCAAATAGCAGGTGAATAATGCTGTTTAATCAGACTATAAACCCCTCAGTCCTTGCATGAGCATCAACATTTTCAGATGAAATGTCAGAAGGAAATTAGAGCTGAGATTTCAGCAAAACACCACAGCCAGGCTTTCCTTTCAAAACGAATTCCCACACAGTTCTTAGCTACGCTGGATGGGCCTTGAAGGCTGGTTTGAAATTTAACCAAGGAACACTATGTTTAAAATTTCTAAGTACAGAAGCCAAAAAGGCTCCTTCCACAGCGTCCACCATGTCTGGCACAGAGAGAAGGGACTGTCATGTAACCCAAGGAACACACTGCTCTGGTAATGCTAATGGGGGGCAGCAGTCCGGGAAGCTCTTCTCATCAAACTAACAATTCTCTACCTAGTACTGGCCTAGGGAACATTAACACTGCATAAAAGATACTTAATATGTGTATATATATGTGTGTGTGTGTATATATACACTATATATATACACTATCTATAAAGAGAAGTCTCATTTGGGCTTGAAAGAACAATGCACATTTGAAAATAGAAAACTGTACATGTTCAAACATGAAGCTGGTTAAACGAAGGATGGAGAAGACCATTCACAGTTTTTCATGTGATTTTAAAGATATATTTAACATCTTGCACTAATTTATGTATTCTCTGAATCACAGGTGAGGAAATCGTGATCTTGAAGCTGTGACTCATGTTGAAAGACCATTAAAAAAAAACACTTGGTGACAAGTTCAAAGCAAGAGAAGTAGCCTGGACCCTCCTCGAGGACAAAAACTACGTGGATATCCAAGAAAGAAAAATTATGCAAGGTCGTGGAAAAAATCTGCAAGACATCAGCGCCCATTTCACTGATACTATGGCCCCATGGGCAACTGCTGGTGGCATCAGGACCACACACAGCCAGTACAAGGCCAGGTGTATGAAGGTACTTTCAAGGTTGACCATTCATATAGAACCATATGTGAAACAGTGCATGATTATGTACTTTAGGACTATTTTGTGATGGCCCACACAAAATGAGGACAGTATCAACACTAATTTTCCTTACCTTTGGTGTTTCATGATATTTTGGTATTTTAGCACTCATTCTTAACATTCTAGTAGTTCTAGTTTGGCCTAGACCAGTAACTGCTATGTTCAGATTGCCCTTCTCCCACCTCATTAATTCTTGGGGAAGCTGTCAGGATACCTGCCCAGCACACACAGTCCATCACATCCACACCCCACAGTGCCATGGGTGGGTGGGACTCTGTGGTCACCAAGAGAGCAAGAACAGGAGCAACAGGCCAGGAATGGAACTGAAAAGCTTCACCTCTAGGTCACTGGTTCAGGTGTGGTTCACACGAGTTCAGACGTCACTGAGGAAAGCCAGAGCAGTCTGACTGTTTCCTTGCCGTGTGCCCTCAGCACACAAAGCTCTGGGACACCCCGTGCTCGGGAGGCCGAACAGACTGAACGTCCCTCTCCAGGTGACAAACCATCAGCACTGTGTGAAATGAAAATGCCACTGCTCTGACCTCCGCAGAAGACGATGGATGCCAAAGCTACTGTGGTGAGACCTATGAGGAATAGTTCAGTCGCTCACTGAGATGTGGCCCACACTGCAAAGGTCACCTTTTTGATGAGGAACAACACCAAAAGGAGCTTTTCTCCATATTATAACTCACACCCCCCATTCTGTGCCCACTCCAAAAAGCCTCTTTCCTGGTCATCTGGGAGTATCTCCAGCCCTGCTCTGCATTGTCCCTGCACCTGCACAATCCTGTCACATTCACCCCCACAGCGTCCTCCTCAAACACCACAACTTCCCCTGACAGCATCTTCTCCCACCTCTGACATTCCTTCTCTGTTGTTACTTTTCCAGCTCTGGAAACCATGTAAAATATATACTGGATGGTGGAGGAAATTTTAATGGCACTCCAGAACAACACTGAACCCAAACACTCCTCTTCCCAAACACAATCTCCCCAGGGAGGAGTGGCAGGCAGAGGACCCAGAGCACAGACAGTGGGTCAGCTTTATGGCAGAGCTCCAGGCAGACACGGGAGCCAAAGGACACCTTGAGAAGCCAACATGAACACTCCAACAAATATTGCTTCAGGGAGTGAAGGGAATAACATGTACAAGATTGGGAGGTCTCATACAAGAGTGCTGGAGACTGGCAAACTCAAAGGGGAGGACTCTGAGGAGCAGCACAGTGCTGAGCTGGGGTCAGCCCAGGCTGGAAAAATGGCTTTGTTTAGCTGGAGTGTGCCAGGGAGCCTGCTGCAGCCCAGCACTCCCAGTCCACCACGAGGAACCAGCATTCACCAGCAGAACAGGGAAGGAACAGCCAACGGTGAGTGAAGTCAACAGCAGTCACTGGCCAAACATGAGCCACATGAGCCACGAATCAACGTGCTACCAAAATCCAAGGAATAGTGCAAGGTACTGCAGCATCTCCCACAGACAGACTCCCCCAGGAACACGGGACACGGTAGGGAAGGAAGACACAAGGTGAGGCAGCTCCTCGAAGGCAGCATTTGAGACAGGGATGGGCAGGGTCTGACTCAGGCCTTGCACCGCTCAGCCTGGTCACTCCTGTGGGCACTCACTGACAAGTCACTGACAAGTGACTTCAGGGTCAAACAAGGCACGGATGGAAAAGAGGGGTTTGTAGTAGAGGTTTATGGAAAGTCTCTTTTTTAATGATTCCTTGTTGACCTCAAATTTAAACTGGATCAAATCTTCCAGGAGAAAATTCTCCAGCGCTTTTAATACAAACACAGGTTAGGACAAAGCCTTCTGACATCAAGAACAAGAGCTCTGAGCAGCATCAGCAGCAGAAGGATAATCTGTGCTGTGGGTTGTGCCACTCTGGAATCTAAAAACAGATCCCAGAAACCAAACCCAAAACAGAAGAGACACCATCCAGCCCAGTTCTCACACAGAAAGATTCAGGTGCAATGGAAAGTGACCAGTTAAAAAAAAAAAGAAAAGAAAAAAAGCTATAAACACCAAACTGAAACCCAACTCGAACTGTGAGACAACCCAGCACTGTCCTGAGCATGGGGCTCACCTGTATCCTTAGCAGAAAGCTCAGCACAGCAGTGCCTGGCAGTGCCACTGGGGAAGTAGTGCTCCTGGGGGATGGCAACGACTGGGGACACTAAATCAGCAGGAAAAAAGGAGTTTGCCCAGCCACCGATGAGGATGAGAATTTCTGTCTACCCATCTGAAATGTGCACATTTAGTGCACACTGAAGTAGATCACAACTAGTTTCCCATCTCCCGTGATGAGGTTCTCACTCTCTCTACCATTTCCTTTTCAACCCTTACTCATTGACCTCCTCCCTCACCAGCAGGGCTGGGAGCACTAGTTTCCCTGACTCTCAGTCAGCAGACCCAAAGAGATGACAAACAGAAAATTCTGAAGGTGTCAATTTGGGAGAGGGCACCGAGTTGTGCAAAGAATGACAATGATGGTTTGCAATAAGGCCCCAAGACACTGTGCTCCTAACAAGAAATGACTCTGTGGCTTCCTGGCTCCTCCAGGAAGACCAGGGACAACCCATGGGTCTGACATCTCTGATTACTCTACTGATCTTGAAAATGCTTTTAATTTTCTTAGGGCAAGTTTAGAGCAGAAGCAGAGCAGGTAAAAACTATTGCTAGACTAAACCAGCAACAATGGCTAAGGACACTGACTGGAACTGCAGGTTGGACTAGACAATATTGCAGAGTGGGACTAAATCAGCTGGGCTGGTTTATAAAACAGATATTGGGAGATAACGAAAATTCTGGTATAGAGCTGAAAATCACTTTCTTTTGGAGTGGGGAAAAACTGAACACTGGACAAATGCCCTCTTCCCAGTTGTAACCATGTCTGACAGAAACATAATTCAACTGGAGAGAGGTGCAAGATGTTTCCATGGGGTCGTGATAAGAAACTTGAAGGTCAACCAAAGCACACACCACGCTACTCATCTCCTGGTGATGTATTTCTCAGATAGCTGAACTGGTTGAAAAGAAACTGGCAGAAGCTGCTGGTAGTGAACCCCAGATGTCCCAGGCATTCCCTGCTGCAGGGCAGAAAGGGCTGAGAGGACTGAGGGGGAAGAACAGGTGGTGAAGAGCTCCTCCCTGAGCCTGAGGCTCAGGACACTGCTGTGCTAGGGCTCCTGACCTGCACAGGAGCCATCCAACACAGCAAAGCCGGGCTATTCTAAATATTTGCTGATTTATTTTAGGAACTCTTCGAACAAGCAGTTTTCCCAGCCTTCTAGAGGTCTTGTAAAGTACCCTGGCTAACAAAACCCACACCACGTACAGTATTTCAGTGCAAAGCAGAGAATCCTGCTCCAACTGGGAGAATGCTCCCCAGCTTTCATTCTGGTTTGGTCTTTTTTTTTTATTTATGTACTTTTATATCCATATTCCAAGGATCTTTTAGAGCACCTTTTTTCGTGTGAACTATCACCAGGGCCAGGAGGAAACCTCAGGACAGAAATAAACCTCCCAGCAGTGGGTGAGCTTCCCAAGAAAACCATTTCACCCAAATAAAATGCAGCTTCTCTATGGTTCCTCCAATGTGCCTCAGATTTGTGGTACCCTCGTGGAACAAGATGCACAGTCCCTGGAGCAGCTGGGACCACACCACATGGTGTTGCTGGAGGGCAAATACAAAAGGGGCTGAAGAACTGCACTGACCGTGAAGCCTCTGGGACAAAACCAGAGTGACAGCATAGGAGCAGGTCCTGAGAAGGGACCAGGGCTCTAGAGTGGAGAAGCCCAGGACATTAGTGACAAGTCACTTACAAACTGCCCCAGACTGGGAAAAGCTAACATGAAAACAAGAAACCAGAAGTAAAATTAAAGAATACTGGGTGAAACTGGAAGTGTAACCAGGCAACATCACAGAGAGCTGGTGCCTCTGAGATGGCAGCTGACCCAGAGGAAACAGGGACTGTGCATCTCCAGGGAGATCTGAGAGGAAGGGACCTAATGAATGAGAGGATTGATTTTTATTTGGAAATAAAAATTTGGAAGATTTGAAAAACATTATAATAAAGCCCTTTCCAGGGGCAAAAATGAGAAAGGTTTGAACACAAAACCTGTTGAGCTGGATTCTTCTTTCCTCATCCTCTCCCTCTCTTCTTGATGGCCCTAGGAAGAGGCTCTCTGTGGCTGAAAGGGTAAGGGATGCACAAGCAATTGCAGGTGGCAGCCTCGGGAGCACCAGATCCCTGCTCCTGCAGCCCACTCCAGTCTGTTGCCAAAGAGGTACATAATGTCTTTTTGTCATTGAAAAAGGTATTCACAGAGGGACAGAATGACAAAGGTTGAAGGAGAGGGACAAGCAGGACTGGGGACAAGAGTTCATCAGCCCAGCCATGCTCCAGCAGCTGAAGCTTTGCTGTAGTGGTTTCAGCCAGCAACACAACGAGGCTCATTTTAGGCTCATTTTCCTCCTTTGCCACTGACTCTGGAGTACAGATGAAAGCTGCCTGACTCATCCAGGGCCTGGCAGCCCTGCTCATGCCAGCAGCGAGACACTCACATTGAAGGTGTCAGGACTGCATCTGCCAGGACCCAGGGGCTGATGGGAGCAAAATGCATAAAGAAGAAAAATGGAAGAAAACGGTGCCTCTGCCTGCAGATCTCAAGTTATTTTGGTGATATTTCAGCACTCAGGAATGATTTTCCTGCAGTGGTAAGAAATACTGCCAGGAAGTGCAGCAAAAAGGCCATGCTGGGGGGAGTCCTGGGGCACAGAAGCCATGCCCAGCACTGGTACCACACACATCAAGCAGGAGGAAAGCTTCAAGGAATTATTCCTTGTGTAAAGGTATGATAGGCTACAAAAAGCCAGAGGAAGGAGCTGGGAACAGGATTTGAAGGCAACAGTTTTGCTGTCAAGAGACCAGAGGCTTGAGAGAAACAGAGAGAGCAGGAGGGGAACAGCCTTAAACACGGATGGCCTGTAGGGCAGACTGAGATAGAGCAGAGTAGGGAGATTATTGCACAATCTTGGCTGCCCCAAAAGCAGCAATCTGAGAAAGAAAAGTCTGAGGAGTGTGGGATGAATGAGTCACTACCAAGCTCAGCCCCATCTTGAAACCTCATCTCAAAGACCTGCACCATCCATGCTGGTGAATTGCTGCTGCTGCCTTGGAGACCTCACTGACTGTTCCACCCACAGGTGTTCCTTTGCCCAGTTTCATGTCTTATCCCCACTGGGACAAAGAGAACAGTCTCTTACCTCTACCATTTTAGAAATTATACTGTTGCACAGACCCTCCTACCTTCCTTCCCCAGTAGGTCTAGCCACCCTTGCCCAAGAGAAGTGGGGTCAGAGAAAAGAAGGTGGCACCAGCTCAGCCCACAACTTGGAACAGTTTACAATTTAGTCACTGTAAAACAATCGGGTTTTACTTCTTTTAAAGTGAGTCCCCAAGCCCAGCACCCTCCTGAGGCTCAGAACACCTCTCCTTCTCTGGGAAGGCAGCTCAACATGCTGTGCCACGTCATCTCCAGCCCTGTGCCTCAGGGACACAGTCCTGGTGCCTTCTGCCTCCCAGATGGGAGCTGTACCTCAGCACAGGCCCTTGACACTGACAACATTCACCTACGATGCTGACAAGTCCTCATGCAAACAGTCTGGAACAAGAGAATCCCTGTGCCAGCAGACACTTCTCCTCCATGACACGAGCTAATCCATCAAAGTGCCCTTCTCCGCATGGCTGTACCCACTGCAGGCTCCAGACAGCAGCCACTCAGCTATGGGCATGTGCCTTCCTCATACCCATGGCTACCAGGGGTAGAGTAGCAAAACTACAGGTACCCAGCTCACACACCATGGGTTTAAGAAGCTGGAGGTGCCCGGGCATTACTTCATTACACAAATGGTTTTCAACCCATCATCTGCAAACTACACCCATGAGCTCTACCAAAGGCAAATGAAAGAAAAGAGCCTTTAGCTACAGGCAACCTCTAGCTCCACTGGAGACTTTTAGGGATTCAAATCCAGGTTGAAACACCACTGCATGGTGATCCAAAACACTCGGAGACCTAACCAGCGATCCCACTGCTGTGACAAAGTCAGTATTTACTGGAGAAGATCAAAGGATGAGGGTTACTCCAGTAACCTGACACACTAGAGACAGGTTTCGATATTCACAGCAGCTGGAGCTGGGGCTGAGATAAGTCCGCCTGGCCCCGTGAGACCAGCAGGGGCGAATGTCTCCAGATCAGATCAGGCAGTATTCCAAAGAAGACAGTGAGAGTTGGAAAAGACAGCAACAGAGACTCCTACATAGCTCACTTCTGCTCTTTCCTGGGAGCCATGAGTGCACTTATAGTTGATCTTACTGACAGAGTTAAAGATGAATGTCATCTGCCACCTGCAATGAGCAAGGGAAAGGACCGGAGAGAGAGAGAATGGGTGCTGCCCTCCTCCATGGACAAGCAGATCCTCAAAGATGCCCATTGAGCAGCCCCGCTGTGGCAAGATAGAATACTCTGTACTGTCCAGCTGGGAGAGGAGGCTGAGTATTGCTTCTGGATTTAAGGTGAGTTTTTGGGTAGCATAAAGTAGAAAATAGTCAAAAAAACTGCTACACTTTCCATCTCTGGAACAGGTTAAGCACAAAGCAGAGATACATCAGCAAGAGCACAACACTCCCTAGAAGACATCCACTCCATTCCAGTTCCTCCTGGTGAGGCCACACCATGGCACATGCTGACTTAAAGAGCTAATTTTAAGTCTCTACTTTAGTTCACAAAAGACACCAAGAAGCTGTGAGATGTCAAGGTGTGTCTCCCACCAGCCTAGGTTGTACCTGAACCAGTGACCCAGAGGTGAAAGGCCTGTGCCCCATCATCAGTCTCCAGAGATGTGATCCCCTCAGAACAGCAGGTTCCTGACAGACATTTTCAAAAGGGCACAGTAATTATGAGAACATCACAAATCACTTGAAAACATGCCCACTATACACTGTATTTTCAGCAAACAGTAGCCTTTACACCAGAAATAAATAGAACAGAGCAGTAGATGGGTACTAGATGGAAGAACCCTAATTCTCCATCACAGAGCATCCCAACGGACTAAAGTACAAATGTAAGGATGGGCATCACCTACTTTAACTGCCATAATTTGCCCACTTGGTTTGTGGACCATTTTGTTGACAGAACCATAAGCGCCTCGTCCAATTTCTCCAAGGTCTTTCAAGTCCTCTGCTGTAAAATCCCAATGTTGTTCAGGGGAAATCTTCAATTTTCCTGATGATTCAATGCTGTGTGTTCTCAGTCTCTCTCTGTCAAAAATATTGGGAAGCAATTTTTCCACATTTTAAATATTCCGTAAATGTCTCTTTTCAGCACTTGTTTAAACATTAGAAGAGGGGTTCACAAAGCTACAGCAACAATCTGACTCCACGAAGGATTTTGGTTGGGGTGAGGGGTACGAGGGTGAGGGGAAAATGTTAAATCAAAAATGACATACACTTGCCCACAGCTTCAATTAAGGATAAGTTTCTCCAGCTGTGGCATAAAATTCAATGTGTCTCATAGAGTCATTCTAAGCACTCATTTACACAAAATGCATCAGGCTGAGGGCAGGATCTGGGAACATGCAGCACCAAGAGCCTGAAGAACAATCCCAGCCCCATCTCCCCAAAGCTCCTGCTGCTCTACCACCACATCCTGGCACCTGCCTCCCTTCCAGCTGGGATTCTATTGAACACAGGCAAAGTTCTTCTGGGTGACTCAGGGAGACTTCAGAAAAAATTTGCCCTTAATGCAAAATGGCAATTAAAAAAGATAACTCAAAAAACCTCCAATCCTAATACATTCAGGTAATCATTTAATTTATTCAAAACCAAAGAGAGAGCCAATAATTTATAAAAAGCATGACAAGTTCTTTGTGACATATGAAAACAAAAACTGCCTGTTCAAGTGTGTCTTTACCAAACACCTAAATTAACTTTCTCGGGCAAACCCTGCTCGTACTGAAGCCACCAGAATTTGCCAAGGTAAGGAGCAGACCAATGTCCAAAATGTGTGAACAGAGGAGGTCAGAGATTGTTTGAAGGTGCTCCTAATGGCTTGTTTAAATGCATCAATGCTATCACTGAATTAGGAGGAAATGCACAAGTGTTTGCAACGCTTTTCATCTTAAAATGCTATGCAAAATTTCAGGTTTTCATTAATTAATTAGCTGAGTCACACTTCTTGGGTCATAAAGTAAGCCAAAGCCCCACGTTTCAAGATGCATCAAGAGCATTGCAGAGAGTTCCCACTGCAGGGCACGCGGATCTCACAGGGACTGTAAAGCATACGGGTACTTGTGCCCGCCCTGTGTACAGGGCAGATCTGTCAAACTCATCTCTCAGACTCTGATCACTTGGGCATTTGATCCAGCCCCCACTTCCCTGGCCAGGGTCCAGCCCCACGAGCAGAATACACATGATGGATCCAACCAAACACATGGAGCTTATCGAGTTTATCAGCCAAGGAACAACCAGGTCATGGCTGATTCCACACTGATAAATCCCATGTTGGCCACCAGCAGCTGCAAACACCACCCAGCTGGGTGTCATGGGGGACCCAACTGTGACCTCCACTGGGTTTGGTTTGGATGCTGGGCTTTGCAAGGGTGAAAGGCCAACTGACCGGTTCAAATGGCTTCATGTGCTGCCTTCCAGCCTCTCCTGTGCTGCTCTGGGTTAGTGCTGCCCGGGTCTGAAGCAGCTGCATGTCCAGAACCCTTGACCATTCGATCAAAGCCTTGGAGAGCAGCTCCTCTCCCCACTTCTGGGCTGTGTCTGCCCTGCTGTTTCTTGCTCTCTAACCTGCCCAGCTTGAGATTTTCAATCTGCTGCTCTCTACAGTGTCCCTACACTGCACTTAGGAAAAATTCAGGAAACCTCCTAAGAGTGCTACAACACAGCACGGGGGGGATGAACACACCTATCTCAGAGTTCCTGTGCATAATAAACACTGCATTGAATGGGGTTCTCCGTGGAAGTTGCTTACTAGAAAGCAAGGAATGAAAATAAGGCAGCAAAATGTCAAAAAGAACAGAGGAAAAAAAAAAAGAAAAAAATGAAAAGAAACATGACCTCCACACGTGCCAAGTGTTTCACAGGCAGCTTCTGAACAGGTTACTGTCTAACTGCTCCACCATCCTGTTTTGTCAGTGCCATAAAAATAGTTTTGGTTTTGAGGGAGGAAGGGAGGTGAGAAGCACCAGTCGAAGAGGCACTGGCGAACGGGCATTTCCTGCCTCACCTCCAGCCAGCTGGTGGGCACAAAGGAGCACAACCACTGAGAGCTAAGCCCTCTTCAAAAAGAGGAAAAACAGCAGAGAGGTGACGTTTAACAGAGTTGAGTTTTGATTTTCTGAGCAAACCCTTTCCAGATCTTCTTTGAAAACACTTCATACCAAAGCTCTCACAGAATTAAGAAATTTAAACATTGATGTAGTTTATTCAAATAAAGCAATTAAATCCTTCTCCATTCTTCCCTCTGTTTTTCTGCCCAGGAAACTTTGCTTTTCTGATGCTCCATCAGAAGAGAAAGCAATTTGGAATTCATTAATTCCATCACACAAGCAGCCTGTGTGTCCCCAGCTGTGTGTGAAAGCCGAGCTGTGT
Source organism: Manacus vitellinus (assembly GCF_001715985.3). NCBI lineage: Eukaryota > Metazoa > Chordata > Aves > Passeriformes > Pipridae > Manacus > Manacus vitellinus. The sequence continues at coordinate 801,895 of NW_021939798.1, read as the reverse complement.
CATTGTTGGGCAGCTGAGGGATGTGGCTCAAACTGCCAGGAAGAAGGTGGGAGCTGGGAATAACCCCCTGCTGGGGCTGCACCAAGGGCTCTGCAGCTCTCCAGGGGTTTGGATCCAGCTGTACTGTCACCATCCTCCCCCAAACCCTCCCGTCTCGGAGTTTGGCTTCATTTCCATTACATATTTATGATGCCATCTGCCCTGTCTTGTAACCACAGCTCCTGCTTAGCTTTTCTCAAATACCCAGGGAAATGGTCAAATAAGCAAATGAAAAGTTTGACAGTGACAGACACTTGAATAGAGATTTTGCTCATTTAGCTCATTTGCCACATGTAAGCAGAAATCATAAATGGAATGCAATGATTGCCTTTAATGTCAAAAAACTACACTTGATATCAAGAATTTTTCAGTGTAAATCAAAATCCAAATGGATTATTCCATGCCAAGAAAGCAGTTCAAAAATGCAAATCTAGAATACAGACTCTGCATTGATCTAAATTGGGAGTTTTCTGATGTAAATCTGAGGCAATAAAAACAACTAAATCACCAGTGCAGAACATCTATTCCTAAGTTTGCACTGCTGCAGATGGATGAGGACATAAATCCACGGGGCAGACATGCCTCCAAACACAGAAAAGCTGCCTAAGCCCTGCACTACATTCTGGTGCTCTGGATACTACAGCAGCCTGCTTCAGAGAATAGCAGGGCAACCACACAGTGTCTAGTGAAGGCAAAAAGTAGTTAGTGCCAGTCTGTGATTAAGTGCACATCAGAGTTTGCACAGATGGGAGCAGACGTGCTTCCTCTTACCATTTCATTTTTCAGCTGTGCAATCCAACCTTCTCTCTTCTCTAAGGCTGGGAATGTTGAGCAAAATTGGATATATATTCTCTAAATGCTCAGGACGTGCAAGATGAACTTGTAGGGATTCACATATGATTTTAAAAAATAATATAAATAGCTAAAGTGGGTTAGATACTCCTCAAACAGTTAAAAGTAGCATTTCCAAATGCATCTTAGTGACTACAGCTCCTGACGACTTGTCCAGGACTCCTCATCTTGGTTTTGAAAATTTTTAAAAGGCAAGAAGAAAAACAAGGGGCTGAGGAGGTGGTTGTGCTCCCTGCACTTGAAAGGCACCAATGTGTCAGTCTCACTGCAGATAGTTACTATGCTTGTCACAGCAGTTACTCCAGGGATTAGGAGCACCAAGCAGGACAACAACTCCTCCAAACAGTTGCCCTTTGTCAGAGCTGACTCTGTGGGCCCAGCCTGGCAGGAGACGGGCTCTGGCACCAGACACGGCTGCTGGGCTGGGACGGGGCACCAGGCTGAGAGCTGAGAGCTGAACCTGCATGGGAAGACCCACCAGGGCTAGAGACCCCCCCAGACACCTTGGGAAGCTCCCAGACAGGCTGTGTTAGTTCCCTGAGCCCTGTTGTTAACATCCAACTGCAGGGAGGCCAAAACTTTTAAAAACAAGCACTTCCTTGGGCATGAAAAAGAAGGACCATTGGGAGAAGTAGAGAAAAGTTGGTGGGTTGTTTCAAACTAAACCAGAAGTCATCAGACATGAAGCAAGGTCAGAAAGATTGCTGTACGTAGCTACATATATCCTCTTTTCTTCACTTTGTTGAGAGCTCTGCAGGACTCAAAGTTGACATATTCAATGCCCAAAAGTTGACATATTCAATGTTACAGCTGACATGAATAAAATCTGCAGAGGCAAAAAGATCCAAGCAAACCGCTGTGCCTCCCAAGCCAGCCTGCTGCTGCATTCTGCTCAGAAGTCTCTCATTAAAACTCCTACTTACACTACAGCTAATGAGAATATATTCTACTTCTCTACAAGTTTGGTAAAAAAGTTGCTCGACACAATGGCATTTTAAAAACAGATTTGTGGTCCATCAGCCAAAGATGAAGTGTAAATCCTAACAAAAAAGCTTCCAGGCAAACTGCAGGGTGTGAACGATACTGTGCACTGTCCATAACTTCAGACTACAAACATGCCTTAGGACTGGGGCTGACAGTCCCTACCAAGACTTTCCAACAGCCTGGAGAAGTCCTGGAGAACTGTGATGCTTCTGTCTCAATGTCTGTGTCACTTCTAACACAGTTTTCAGATCCTGCAGGCTATTGCTAACACAGTATCAACCCTAGTTTAACTTTCACTGGAGAAAGTCTCCAGAAGAAATGTTTTTCTTTTTTTTTTCTGAGGGCTGGAAATGTCGGTGCTCTCACAAATCTCTTAGATTCTCAAGAAAAGAAATTTTTGCTTCTGATAAGCAAAGAGCATCCTTGCAAGAGGGATAGAACCAATTTGGGTTTGCTTTGACCCATGTAAGCTATCCTGAGGCTTTGCTATATTCAACAGCAGATTCTTAGACATAAAGAAGAGATACAGAAAATGTGGCAAAGGAAGAAAATAGTTTTCCACCTCAGACTTACTCAGATTAAAGCAATGCAAACTTGCTCCCTTTCCTTGTGACCAGGAGGTTGAAATTCTCCCTAGCACTGCCCTTGCTTTTTAATGCTTCTCCAAAACTTTAAAATAATAACAAGATGTGGAAGTTGCACAGTCCTTCCACAGCCCCCATGTCTCAGCCCAGCACATGTTCAAGGCTGCAAAGAATCTCCCTGACTTCAACAGAGCTTGGCTGAGGCTTTTAAAATGTCAACATTTTGTATTAAGTTCCCCTAGTAAAGTACTGAGTTACAAAGAATTTTGAATAACCCTGCTCTTGATACGGAGGAGACCTCTCGTCTCATCATGGTGGACCCTGCGCTGAATTTCACTGGGCACATTGATCCCAAACTCACTCTGCAGTGCTGGCTCGTGGTCGAGGCAGCACAGTCATTGACCCCGCCACGGCCAGGAGCTCAAGGCTTACACTGCATTCGAGAATTTCACGATAATACTGGAAAACCCTGAGCTAATTAATTAAACAACCCTTCTGAAACACTGACTCTCTTTCTGAACCATTCCCTCTCCTGGGCCATGGGCAGCTCTTGAGAGAGAACAACAAACAGAAGCATGAGCACAGCCATAAGAATCAACAAAAGGACTATAAATAGTTTGCAAAATGATACTGAGATGCAAAATCATTATTATTACACAGCAATCACCTAACAGAATGACACTATTTCGGAGACAATTCCATGACTTTGGGAGATGCCATTTTTGCAGGATGGAAAGATTTGACAATGGCTAACAGACAAGGAAGCTTACTGTAGCCTGCTGGACAGTTTCTGGATGAGGTCCGCTTCTCTCCTTTTGAAACTGAACGGGGCAATGTGATTACTACCCAGGGTTGCTTGTGTGTCACTTCAGCCAGGAAAAGTTGCGGAAATGACAGGAAAACATGGTGCTGTTATCACATGACACAATAACATACAACACAATACTCAGCTTGCCACTGCCCTCCAAGCGCTTGGCATCACAAATTAATGAGCTGTACCATTTTTCTTCCAATGTTCACCTAAGCAACCTCCCCTTCTACAGAGCAAAGCAGCACCTGATGATTTGAACTCATTTTAACATATTAAGTCATAAGCAATTTGTTTCTTTACAGCAATGGCAATTATCATTTCCAACTGTATTATTACTGTGATTAGAAACATGCATTAGCTTATTAGCCAAATACCTGTATGTTAGTGACATGCTGCTTCCTCAGGGCACATTGACCACCTCTGCTCTGCATTTCTTGAACTCTCTAAAGCAGAACTTGCTGACAATTATTTTTCTTAAATAAAAAAAGGGGGACGGGGAAGGGAAATCGAGCTTCCATCCTGAATCCACCAATCTAGGACTGGTGGTCTCTCCCAGGAGGGCTTGCCATTCATCAGATCCCCTCTCCCAAATAAGTCTGGATGACTTGAACAACTACATCCTTACTTATTCCCCCTGGAGCCCAACAACTGACAAGGTTAATCACCATTCTGCACTACAGGACTTCTCTAGGAACAATAACTGGGTTCTGGATCTCTTAGTCCCTCAAGCTCTGGAAATCTTTCCCAACATGAGGACCTGTTACCTCAGAGCACTTCAAGGAGCTCAGGAGAGATGGGTTTCTGCTAAGCCCTGTGTGCAGAGCAAGCCCTGGAGCATTTGTACCAATGACCACTGACCACTGTAGCTGTGGACAGTCAGTCACAGGAAACCAGGGGCTACACTCAGCTCCTGGTGGGAACCACCTGAGAGGGGCAGATTCCAAGCACTGCTAATTCAACTACAAGAAATGGTTTGGCTTCAAACCCTCTGAACAAGTGATTTTTCTAATATAAACTTCCATAGGTCACAAAATTCCAATCCTAGTCAGGGAAAATCCAACATTTCCTTTGGGATTTATTTTCTACTTGGAATTTAAAAAAAAACACAGCCCAACAAAATCCCGCAAACTTTGGGTTGCATCACAGCCCGAAATAACCTGAAATTCAGAGCCAAGAATGCACCTGGCCACATATTTCTTTCTGTGGCAGACAAGGACAGATGGGAGACACAGAAACCACCTGACTGCAAGACGGAGATCACTTTTTCAGAGACACTGCCATCTTCAACATGGTGACCGAAAGAGAGCTCGTGAAAAGACCAAGTAGACCAAATTTGAGTTGTATTTTTAAAGTGTCCCTTCTCTAAGACATAAGACTCATGCAGGTCAGAGAAAGCAGTTGCCTAGCGAAGGGTCCCAGGCTCCAGTAGCGTGGTGAGATTTTCCATGGTGGTCTCCTCTGAGATAGCTGGGTGGGACACAGTGCTCTCCATCGACCCTCCAGAGTGAGAGATGCTTTGCTGTAAGCTCTGTGAGGATGTTTACAGAAAACTAAGGGTGCTGAGCGGAGTTAGGCCAATGTTCTTAGGGAAGCTTCTTTCTCATCTTTCACTAGTGTGAAAGAACATGAGAGAAAACAACCCAATATAGCGAGGTCCCCATGGCTCCTCAGAGAGGACAACCACCCTTACACTGCTGGAGCAAGAGATACCAGGAACAACCAATTCCAACTGATCCACACTTGTCTCTGCAAAGGCATCAGTTGTGCCGAGCTCGAAGGACCAATTGCTCCTCTGTATTTTTTCCAAGCTTATCTTAGAAAGGAGGGAATTAAAACAGGCTCAACAAAGAAGACTGTTCAAGGTCATCATAATCCAATGTAGACCAGCTTGGCCATTTAGGTTTAGGTTAGATAATTGGAAAATTACCCTCTTCCCCCATAGGGTGCTTGGGCACTGAACAGGCTCCCCAGGGCAGTGGGCACAGCACCAAGGCTGACAGAGTTCCAGGAGTGTTTGGACAACACTATCAGGGACATGGTGGGATTGTTGGGGTGCCCTGTGCAGGGCCAGGACTGGGACTGGATGATCCTGATAGGTCCCTTCCAACTCTGTATATTCTATGATTCTCAGCTCTTTCTTTACTGAGGTCTCCCAAAATGGATGTTCTTGCCTCATATCATGAAGGCCTCTCCAAGAATCTCAAGGATGATGTCTATGGTTTTCACAGACAGAATACACCACAAACCCAGAAAATTTAAGTCCTTTTCAGAAGTCTGTTCCTCAAACAAGCAGAATAGCAAAAACAATTCAGCCTTGCAGGCCAAGTCCCGTGTCCATTACATTCCATCCAGGCCATCACAATGTCCTTTCCATGAGCACTCTGTAGAGCAGCTGATTTTCCTGGGTGCATCCTGTCCACTCAGGCCAGATGTCCTCCATAGCACACACTGAAAGTCGCTCATTTGTGCAAAGGATGAGAACAGAAGTTGTCAACAATGACCTGTGGGGTCAAAGCAGTCTCTGAGTCTGTAGACTATCCTCTCTTTATTCTCCATTCCTCACTATGTACAGAAGACAAAAGCAGTGACTGATTCCTTCAGTTTGAACCCACAAAGCAGAAGAGTTGGCTCACTTCTCCAAAGCCAGGGAAAACAAAAGATATTTTACTATGAGCTGGTGATTAAAGTCCAAAGAGATAAAGGAAGTGCTTCTGCTCTGATGAAATGCGGTGAGGTCCCAAATACAAGTACAGAGTAGCAATGGGCAGTCTATTCCTAGAGCTGGCAATGGCAGCCGTTTGTTGAGGTTTTCTGCAGGAATGTGGTTTGCAAGGTTCACATCTGGACCCAGAGGGTTCGAGTCCGATCACAGATACGAATTGTGGTGGTCCATACATAAAATCCGTTCTGATATTCTGTATGCCACATAATCAAAAAAAAAAGTCTGTGCCTGACACAGATTAACTGGAGTCCAACAGTCACAACGACAGCCCTTCAGGGTCAGAACCCAGCTCCACCACCTGCACAACACAGCAGAGACACACAGGCACCAAGCTCAGCCCCACGCTTAAGCCATGTCCTACTTTGCTACTTATAAATAATTACTGAACAATACATTTATCCAAAACAAGGGTAGAGTCCAAACCTCTGTGCGCACACAGATATATTTATACACATATATTCAGAGATGTTAAATATAATTATCTGTTTCATCCCATTTTCTTCTCCAAACACCAGCAGGTTTTGTGTATGAAGTCAGCAGTTCCTGAATTTGCCCAAGGAGGAGGAAACACTGGGATATGGGCTCTCTTCAGCCTCAGGGCTTCATCCATGTCCCAGGACACCAGTCCCTAAGACACACAGGATGGGAGGGTAGGACATCTGTTGCTCCATTGATCTTGGATTGAAAAAAAAGCTCAGAAAGCAGATTTATGGGGTAGAAGAAGAAAAACTACAGACCAGCAAGAGGGCAGTCCATGCTCTCAGATGGTTTATAAAGATGAACAACAGCATCTCTGCTTCCTGGATACATTTTAGTGGCAATCAGTTCTGTCTGATGGGTTTTCAGAGCTGGCTTATGAACTGGTAAGCTCAGATACAGGGATGCTCAGTGCTCCCTCTTAGGCAGGACAGCTCAAAGGATCCCTGGGGCACCCTGGGATGCAGGAGGAAACACAGGAGGTGCCATGAGATCATTTTGATCAAAAAGCTCAAGTCCCAAAAGCTCATGGCAGGAGGGAGGAAGGGAGAAATTTTGGCAACTTCCAGTTGCCAAATGGAATTCTGGATTCTCACCTGTACTTCTTAATCATGAAAACTTACTGGTGAATGTAGACAATCAGACCATTTGAAGGCTCAGAGATGGCAACACATCTCACCTTCTCCACGAAGTACGAAATGCAAGTTTTAGAATAGCTTACAGAATTTACCAAATAAAATGGTAAAGGACAGATAAATGGGTCTTACAATACTCTGAAAATACATCAACAGATTCAGACGTTATTGAAAAGTCCAAAATGAATGGAGCTGTGGTCTTCCACTTTCTCACCAACCCTCCAGAGAAGCCTGGGGTATTTTGGTGTCCTGAACGCCTCGAAAGTCTCCACAGACCAAGACTTACAACCAGTTTGCATCTGAGCATGTACATAGCTGTCCTTGCTAGAGGATGCAGCACCTCAAAAGAAAAGAAAGGAAAGAGAGAAAATTTTGCTTCTGTTACACAACAGTATGAAGGGAAGAGAAGAGCTGATACCAGCTCTGAAACTATTCAACCTACTTTCCCTGCTCCCAGACAAGCACTGCAGCAGTTACACCAGGGGGGGAGTGACACAGCTGTGCCAGGCCCAGGCACGTCCTCCAGCGTGTGAGGAGGAGTTGCAGCTCAGGAGTGCCCAGGGTCTGCTCACAGGACCAGGACAGCTCTGCTCCTGCCACACCCAGAGCTCCCCTGGAACCGTCGGGACACAACCCACGGAACTACATAAACCCAAAATTCTTAAACCACACCAAACCCTCCGCAGCCCAAACCCCTGAACTGCTTTCAAACAAAGGCAGCATCATCCCCCATCTCAGACACAGCAAGGCCACTGGGGGAAGTTCCAACTCTCCATGGTCAGGACGACAGACTTTCCTAAATCATCTTCCTCAGCAGAGCACAGAATGTATTATCAAAGCACTGACCTCGCGTTCAGGTTTATAAACCTGGGCTTTTGGAACCAAACTGACTAACCAAGAAAAATGGTCAACTCCTGGCTCTCCTCCAGGCTCTGGAGCATGACAGGTATCCCCAAAGCAGCAACTTAGTCCTGCACAGGCTGCAGACACCAGGCTTTTGCCAGGAGCGTGGATGGAGTCAAGGATGGTTCCTCTTATGTGTCTCAGGGAAGGATCTGGTCAACCACGGGTCACCCATGGAGCCACACTACTAGATAAAGGGGAGGCAAAACAGCTCACCAAAAGCCAGGCATGGCAAGGAAAGTTTATAGGACACTTCTATCCAAGGGAGACATCCCCAGCTTTGCTCTTCTGTCCAGCCTCTCTGTCCCATCAGGCAGCCACATTGATGCAGACTTCATGGTGAATGAAGTCAAGTTCAGTTTGAAAATTAACACTTCCACCTCATTGCTCTACGTTTCCCATTTTCACCACTCCAGAATGCTTCACCTCCCTTCACATCATTCAACTCAGTAGAAAAATCTAGTAGTCAACTCAAAATCACTGCTCTTCAGGGACTCACCCCAGACACCACCTTAGTGTCTCTGGAAGAGGAAGACTGGAGACAACACTGCTAGAAATACCTTCACAGGTAACACCTTCACAGGTGCCAGCTCTGTCACTACCCCGTCCCACCTTCCCTTGCCCAACATGCCCCGAGGAAGCAGCACCAAGACCAGTCACCACGCCCTGAATGGGGAGGTGCAGCAGGGCCGTGCTTGGTGTGTCACACACCCATGTCCCAGTGCAGTGGCCAAGGACAGCTTGGCCCACAGGGACGGGGGGCCCGGGTGGCTCTGGGCAGGTGCAGAAGCCTCCAGCCTATCCCACCCTGGATAACCCCCCTGCCACCACAGCTCCCAGCTGCTGTCCCTGCCTGGGCAGGACAGGCCAGGTCTCAGTGCTTTGGAAGGTGACTGACTGGAAGGTGACTGAAAGGAGGGTCAAGGCTGAGAGGTCCCAATGCAGCTCCCAAACAAGCAGCTCTGCCCATGGCTGTGTGTGCAGTGAGAACCACGACAGCAGCTCCCAACGTGCCAGTGGTGGGACAGGTCACACAGACCACCAGACATCCCTGTTAACTCCCTACCCTGTCACAAACTGCTGGTCTAACCTTCACCTCTTCCAAATGACAGCATGTCCCAGCTTCCCAGCTGCAGAATGGGGAACAGAGATTTGTGCAACCATTTAGGATTACAAAGCTAAATCATTCAGCATGGGTGAAGCACTCAGAACCCATGGGAGTCAGGTCATGCATAACATCAGGTTGGATTTGATTTAGACACCCAAGGGTACGTGATTAGATTCCAGAAGTTCTGGGGAGCCCAGGTCCCAGCAGTGTGGCAGGAAGGCAGGTGCTCAGCACCCTTGAAAAATCCATGTGAATTAGCTGAATGGAGACATATGAGGTCCAAATTTTGGTTCCAGATATGGAAGGCATAAAGCCAGAAGCAGAGCACTGAGATATCAAACCCTCACAAAAGAAAAGAACAGTCCTACCAGGGCAGTGAAGCTCTAAAGGATGTGGAAGCTGATAGAGAAATTTATTTTGGAAGCAGCAGACAGCAAAAAGCTCCTCTGCAGAGAGGATATGCACCTAAGAAACACCAAAACTTACAAAGTTTAAAAAAAAAAAAACAAAAAAAAAACCTTAATGCAGCACATTGAAATCTCACACTGACTCTGGCAGCACCTTCTCTGATGAGGTGATCTCCTGGAAGCCTGAGATATGGAATTTGGGTATTTTACAGGTCACATCACCTCTTTGTCCTCTAGGCCTCAGAGATTACTGGCCAAACAAATTTGTAAACTTTTGGGGAAAAAAAAAAAAGGTAAAATACAAGGAAAAGTTCATAAATTTGTCAAAAATGCTCCTGAAAAAACTGCAGAAGAAACATTGTTCCAGCACTGAACCAACAGTGATGTTTGTATGAAAAATGAAAGCCTGGTTACCACAGGTTCCTTCAAACACTGAAATGTCTTAACTAAGCCCTTGGAGGTTCCATTCTACTTGTGCTGACTTGAAAATACAGCTGATTACATTCAGAGACTGTAACTTTCAGGAAATGTAACAGATCAGTCACAGAAAAAAATCAAATTCTTGGTACTTTTGACCCTGAATCCTGCCTCCAAGGCTTCCAGTCAGCACCCTCTGACATGGGAAGGCAGTACGTGGCAGAGAGGTAACAGAAATCAGTGACAACAAAGATGTGAAATGACAGTGATAGAAATGGGGAAGAGACAGGAAATATTTACAGGAAAATTCACACTAGTAATTGTGAACATGCCAATTTAGGATATTCCACTTTGAGGTTTAGTATTCATTTACAAAAATGGTAGAAACTCTCTCAGGTTACTTTCTAAAGAACTCTGCCAGCTGCAGGCAGAGCAATAAACACATCAGAGAGGCTTTGGTACAGCCAGAAAAAAAACCTTTCCAGGATTAACAACAGTCCTTGAACTATCTAGAAAAAAGGAAGCAGCAGAGTCTGATGTGCAATTAGACCCCACTGGCTTTTGAGGAACCCAGCCCTGACGATTCACTAAAACATCCAACACATTCCTAAGGCAGCTCCCTGGAGAGTGTGTCACTCTCCCAGGTGTCACAAGGAGAAGGTCCACACAGGGCACCTCTGGAAGCTTCGGTCCTAGTGGATCCATGAAGACACTCACATGGTATAGGGAGGCTGTGGAGTTCAACTGGACACCAGACACTTCAAACACCAAGTCTGAACATTAGGAGAGGTTATTTCATTTTGTCACCTTTCCAGGGTCAACACTTTGGTGATCAGATTTTTGAGAGGTGGCACCTCTGACAGCCAAGAGACTTCCCAGGCAGCACACAGAACACTCCAATAGCAACATGCTGTGAACCAGATGGCAAACAACATTCTTTGTGCGTGGTCATTTCTTAGCAGGTGGGTCTAAATCCTCTAAGTCAACATCCACCCATCACTGCACCAAAAGAAAACAACACTTTCTAGAAAACCAAAAAACTCATCTACAGCCAACTGAACAACTTGGTTCCAGAGTGATGGGCAGCACAGCCCAGCCAGGCACCCTGCTGTGCACAGCCACAGTCACACCTCACCACATCACTCCCCTGTCAGTGTGATCTGAACCTCCTTTCAGCAAAGGCCATCAGCTGTAAGCAGCTCTGTAAAGCTTCCACAGAGATAACAGAGTAATCTAATTTTGTTTGTGACCTAAATCCTACTTGGACACAGCACAGATGAGACAAAAGGTGGGATACATTCCAGTCAGTATAACGGATTTGAATTCGAAGAGCTCACCCTAACCATGGCTTGTGTCCTCCAGCCTCTGCAACTTCTGCTGCAGGGAAAACAAAGTTAGCAATTGTTAATCTGGTCTAAGTCAGAAATTCAGTCTGAACTCACGAGAGCCATGGGCTCACCTGGCAGGTCTCCGCAGCCTCGACTGCTCCTCAGCCTGCACAGCATGGCAATCACTCGCTGACTCTGACCAGGCACTGGGACATCAGCCATCAGTAGAACACTTACATCTTCTCTAGACTGTATACTTTCAAGTAGGAATTATATTCCTCAACTACTCTCTGTAATTCAGGCTCTACTCTGCCTTACTCTGTACGTGTAAAATTCTGTTTAAAACTGTACCAGACACTCTATGCACTGGCAGGGTCCATGTCATACCTAGACAAAACCTCTGCACTTCTAGAGAGGAGTTGGTGGCAGCAGTCCCAGCTGAATCAAATGAGACACAATCTCCATCACATCCAGTCACAGAACCAGAATGGACCTCCCTTCCAAAACCCTTCCTTGATTCCTGCTACTCCCCACATCCTCCTGGGGCTTTGCCCACCTACCCCATAGGATCTGCACAGGAAAGCAACTCACAGCATCTTTTAGCTGGAATAAGGGATGTCTCAGCCCTCAACATCACCAGGAAGGGAGATTTCAGCGAGCCACAGCCCAAATTCTAGAACTAGAAAGGTACTTCCAGTTTCTAATCTCATTCAAAGTCACGCAGAGTCAGCCTCGTATTTAAAGGTCACTTCAAAAAGCCCTGATTATAACACATTCTAATTCAGAAAGTACTCAGGGCAAACCCCTTGCAGCACTGGAGATGTGAGGGCTCCTGTCCCTGGCTCCAGGCTGAGCAGCTGCAGCCTTGCTCATCAGCTCCTTCCTTGATTTCCTGGTCATCTGTGACAAAGGTGACCTCCTTCAAGACATCCTGACACAGCTGGTGGTGGATGTCCTGGGAACAATGAAGAAGGAAGGTGTCCTGTCAGAGGCTCAGGGTGACATGGGCTGGATGGGGATGGGACAGGAGCAGTGAGGCCAAGCCACACACTGCAGCCCTCACCAGCTCTCAGCTCCAAAGCCCCCATGGAGATGGTCCAGCAAAGCTCAGAGGTCCTGACCGCTCCCCTGCTCCTCCTGTTCCTGCACATGGTCTCACATTTTTCCATGTTGCTCTGAATCCTGCTCTGGCTTCCACCTCCTGTTCTCCCACAGCTGCACACTCAAACAGCCTGGAGGGATAAAGCCCCAACCTGGACCCAAACCATAACACCTGGCTCAAAACCTCCACAGGTGGGAAAGAAAAGACAACGAGGGGCAGGCAAAAGATTTGGGAACCCATGTCTCAACCTTCTACATCCAGTTGTGTAATCTGTACTGTCTCCTCCTGGACACAGTATTCCAGGGCACAGCCTATGTATCAGCTGAAAGCCTCTACCCATGACAACAATGAAGCTCTGGGAACAGTCTCCAGGCAGAAGCACAGTGGGAGTAGAGGGTCTCTGTGCCATGGGAGACAAGGCATTTGGGAAGCACTAAGCAGAGTGCTAATAATGCCATGTTTTGCAATTGAGATTCCATGGCCTTGAAATCATTCCTCCAGGTAACATGCCATGAAAGCCAAGGAACTAGTATGAATGAATGGAGTCAGAAATCCCACACAAATCACCTGGGAAGCCTCCCTGTGGAAACCCCATCAAGTCCCCTCCAGCCTGTGTGTGCCTCCCCCCTGTTCACCGGAGCTAAACTCCACCCCTGGCTTACAGCAATTCCCAAAATTTTTTCCATCACACTTCCAAACTGTTTTTCCAAAACCCCTGAATATCTCCCAGATCAACAAACAAACCATCAAAAAAAAGCTGAACTCACACCTTGGGAGGGTATGTGGGGTCCATACCCATTTTATCCAGGTATGGAGCCTTGGCACTGAGAAAGAGAACAGCTACACCCTATAGCCTGAAATTTGGAAGGCCACCTGTGGCATGATGTGCCTCCCCTCCTTGACAGCCATGTCTCTGCTCCAGTTTTCACAGAGGTTTCCTCACTCCTGATCTACACACTGGCACAAGGAGCCCCATTTGCCCCTTTACTGTCTATGTAGTAAGAAACCACACTCTCACCTGAACATCCACCAATCCAGCCTGAGCAGTTTCCCAACCAAAACCTGCTAATCAAATGAAATACAGTTAATGAGCGATTCCCATCTCCTGGCAGCTGCAGGTCACTTCTGGCTGCCTCCTCTCATGCCCCAGCCAGAGCTCAGCATAGGCAACAGGACTCTCTGCCCTCCTGGAGGCAGGAGCAACAGGACACCTCCGGATCGGTGGATCCAAGTCACAGAACCCACAGAGTCCCAAATTTCTTGAGAGAAATTGACCTCTCCGTATCTTCAGATCCACCCATCTGGATGGAGAGGGTCTGCCCAGGGCAAACCCCAGCAGTGTGGAGCCAGCACTCATTTCGGGAGGGTGCCCAGGCCACCCCACTCCACCAGGCTGAGGAGAAGTGACTTGGCAAACAGAAACACACTTTGCACTGGGAACACATCTGGGCAAGGAGGTTTGCAATACCCAGTTCAAATCCAAAGTCTAGAAAAGGTTTCTAGCCAACTGAGGAAAAAACATTCCAGCATCTCTGAGAAGAAGGGAGGAGATGGAGATGCATCAGCTGCGAGACAAACACTTGACAGAAGAGTGCAACCAGAAGATGTCAACACTGCTTTTGAGGAACAGCATCTGCTACAGACACACAAAGGACATGAGGACAATTAGCTGTACCCAACCTCACCGAGAAAGCGATCCAACAAACAGCATCCAGCTCTTTCAAACAGAAATGGTCACTACAGCTCAGAACCTCCCAAGAAAGCTTTGGCACAGGACACATCACCATCAATTTTGGCACTCGAACAACTATTATATCCAACCCAAAACACTTGCAAGCCCTCAGAACCAATAGCACCATTAACCAGCCCAGAATCCAACCCCTGCCAACAACTGCATCTCCCACAGAGATAAAGCATCACCTTCTTCCTGGACAGTGTTGACAGTCACTTGCACAAACATGAAACTTAACACGTCATGGACTAACACTGAAAGTTCTTCTGTGCTACACAGGAGCCACTGTGACTTCCAGTGAATCCAAGACAGAAATCTGCACAGATAAACACAGAAAAGTCAAATCCCTATAGATGGCTGATGGTGGGAACTCACTAGTTGAGACTAAGTCCTTTATTTAATGGACTAGGGATGTCAGAGAGAGGAAAGAGCCCCAGATCTGGTTTTGCAGAAAATCCTTACGAGGGTTTGATGATGTGATGAGACCCAAAAAGTAAATATCTAAATGTGAACTCTACAACCAGCAAAAATACTCTAGTTCAGAGAGGAAAAGAGAAGGAAAGAGGAGGACTTGCTGGAAAGGTCACTCAGGGTTTTAAAAAGAATCATCTAAAGTACTCTATAAAATTTCTCGATGTTGTAATTACCATCAATAACTCATCAGAAACATACTTTTAACTCAATAATGGCTTGCTTGAAAATCCCCAGCACAAAGAAGCTCCCAGGAACAGAGCCCAGTGGGTAAGTCCTGGGGAAGCAGAAGGCACTGAACTCCAGGAGAGAGGCAGCAACATGCAGAGCCAAGCAGGAGCAGCCTGTGACAGGGACACCTTGGAGAGCCCAGGCAGCAGAGAGGCTGCAGGTGCAGTTTCTGAGCCTTGACACTGACAAAACTCCTGAGACCTTAGAGAAGAAAAATGTGGGGCATCTTTCTGTGCCTGCTGCATCTGCCCCACGGAGCGGCTGCGGTGAGGCATCATCCAGCTGGGTTGGTGGATCTGAGGATACAAAGCTGATCTTTTCCATGCTGGTGTACACTGGTATGTACTAATGCCAGGAACAGCTCTGTGCCACTCTTGCACTCTGACTTTGGATAGGGATATCCTGGAGCTAAGCTGGCTAGAAAAGTCCCCGAGACCTCATCTCTGCGTAACTCCCAAACATATCCCTGTTGGTAAAATGATAATCCTCAACTTTTGTCTATTTTAGTGCTGCAAACAATTCTATCACAGTTATGGCTTTCACAAGTAACATAGAAACAAGAACTTCTAACAAAAAGTAATAAGCTGAATAAAGAGATAGGAAAATGACAGTGAATCAGTCTGGAAATTAATTACAGGCATATCTAGCATTATCAGCTACAATATCTCAATTCTGGAAGGCATTAGCTCCAGTGTAAAACAGGACAATCCCAATTTAATTTCTTTTTTTAATTCCGGAAAGAAAAATCTTCTACAGTGACTCAAACTGAGAGATTCAAACAACCTACAAATAACTGGAGTAATCAAACTGCATTTAACTAACACCAGGTGTTGGCTAAATAATTTCAAAGTTGTTCCACTAGTTGTGCCGTTGGCTTTATACTCACATGTGTGGATTTTGGAAAGGAACTCCAGAAGTATTTAGAGTAAATCTTGCTGTGGACTTGAAAGGTGGATTTGCAAAATTTAACTTCAGCGCTTTGCGTTTACCTGGGAGACAACGAACATAAAGTAAACTTTTTGTCAGCAACAAAATATTGAGAGCATCTGGAAATAAACAGGAAAAAATGACATATTGTAAGAAAAGGAAAATGCATTTCAGAACAACATTAGCAAATCACAGCTCATGTCAGGGACGTGGGGATGGAGACACAGAGTCGGCTCACACTCCAAGGTCTTCCCTGGCTCATTCCAAGGCAGTCACCAAAGAGAGGTGTCCAGAGCACCTCCTGGGACAGGTGGAGCACCTGCATCACCTTCCAGGGTTCCAGCAGCCACAGGGCACCTCCTCACCATGGCCCTGGCCATCCTCCATGCACACCCAAGGGGGCAAAGGGGCCTGACCTGCCCGGCACGGCCTGGGCACACCACCAGACCCAGGGGATGGCACTGCAGACGGAAAGGACACCTTCTATGTAACACACCAACCAAGGATGGCTGATGGGCGTCCTGACCTGGAGATGGCCAGGCTTGAGGGAGGCCTGTGAGCTCCTTCTGCAAAGTGGGCTGCCAAGCAGAGAGAAAAATTCAGCCCATCCGAAGGGTAACCAGGTGAGGGAAAGCTTTGCTCTGCAGCCAACTGAGGAAGTGTGGGGAAACAAAATAAACAAACAGGACTGTGGGAGGGGTCCTGGTCACTGCACCAGCCACTGGTTCTGTACTTGCCATTGAAGTTGAGATGACCTGCTCAAGCAATAGCAGGATCAGGGCCTACAAAGGCAGCTGTCCCCATGTTGTCCCTGTTTGCCCACAGGAAACCTGCATTCCTCCCCACCAAAACACCTAAGATGGGGCCTCTTCTAGCCCACCTTCCCGGGAGCCTGGAACTGAACCCCCCTGGCTTCCCACTGCCTGGGTGATGCCTTAACCAGTCACTGTTGCTCATCCCAGGAGGCACTGGCCACCCTAAGCTGGCACAACACCTGGATTCCTCCAACAATTTCTTTCACCTGCACCCTAGAGCAGGTGTCATATTCCTCAGCATCCCACAACCCCCCTGGGAAAAACCAAAAGGCACCATTCTGCTCTCCAGCATTCCTGTACCTTGCACAAAGAGGTGTTTTGGGTAACTCCAAGACCATAAAAAAAAGAAGAAAAAATAAGTCAAAGCACTTAGAGCAATTTCAGGGCACGAGATATTACAAGGATCGGAGAACCACAGAATCATCGAGGTTGAAAAGGACCAATCATTCCCCCAGCACTACCAAACCCACCACTAAGCTGTGTCCCCAAGTGCCACATCCACATATCTTTTAAATCACTCCAGGGATGGTGACTCCACTGCCCTGGGCAGCCTGTGCCAGGACCCAACAACCCTTTGGGTGAAGGAATCTTTCCTAATATTTAATCTATACCTCCCCTGGCACAACTTGAGGATGTTTCCTCTTGTCCTATTGCTTGTTACTTGGAAGGAGAGACCCGCCTTGCTAATAGAATCACAGAACCTTTGAGGATGGAAAGGACCTTAAAGATCACCATGGCAATATACATCTAAAACCAGCCTAATAAACCCAACACACCTCAGAATTAAGCACTCCCTCAAAAGAAATGCACCCACCCTGTAGCCTGGCAGGCCAGAAAAGCTTGTGGCCAGCACCCACCCATACCCAGTCAAGGCTTCTTAACACTTGCCACCCCACACCAGCTCAGCTGGGACCGAGTGACAGCTCAGCTTATTGGGGTGAAGTTCTGCCCTGAGGTGTCACTGCAGGAGCCAGGTGCTGCTGGCACTACCCGAGCTCAGCACATGAAGCCCATGGCACAGCTCCAGTCACTCCTCCTTTGATTTCCACAGAGAGATGACCCCTGTTTCCTCTATCAACCTTTTAAATCACTGGTAGATAACTTCAGTTTTAATCCTGCTGCAATACAATAATCCAGAAATACCTGCACACATGTTGCATTTGCTAAAAATCACCAAATTTGCTAGACATAAACGTCACACAAGGAACTTGCAAAAAATCCAACAGCGGGAAATGAATTATCCAATGCTTTGCATGAACCACTTAAAAAACACATCCCCATTTTCTGGTGATGATTCACCAGCAGATTTCCATAAGGTTTCATCAGTGATTCTGGGCCTCTCATCACTAAGGATGGTGGGGAAGAGCAAAGGCAAGGATGCCTGGCCCGGGTGAGGGGGGCTCAGCACAGAGCTCAACACTGCGATGGGCCCTTCCTGAGCGTGGTACCCAAAAAGAAACGGCACAGCATGGACTAGGCTGCAGCACTACAAGGAGAGGATAAAATACCAGTTGTTAAAAATCCTGAGCACACTGCAACAAGGTAACCATCATTGGCTTGCTCCTGTTAAAAGTACTGATCTCTGATTTGACACAGTTTCAGAATCACAGAATATTCCGAGTTGGAAGGGAGCCACAAGGATCATCAAGTCCAACTCTTAAGTGAACGGCCAGAATAAGGAAAAAGGCCCCTGTTGGTGCTGCAAGCTGGTCTACTTTGGGGTACTTCCCCTCCAGTAGCACCCTCGTATTTTGCTTTGTTGTGTGCAAAAAAAAATAATGAAAGAAATAATGTAGTTTAGCAAATGCAATAATGCCCAAAATACCCATTAACCATCTTGCTTGCCAAACTGACTTCCCAGCATGAGGCTCCACCTTTCAACAATGCATTTTCAAAGCTTTCTTTAATCTTTTCCAAATAAAGATGATTCTTTCCACATGTTTATTACGCATAACTTATTCTTCTGAAAAACACTTAAGTTGGGGCCGCAGGGTCCCTCTCCCCAGCTCAGAGAAAAGGCCTGGTATCACTAAGTTCTGCCTGACCTCCATCCCTGCCTCCACTGAGCCATGTAGCATGAGGAATATCTTATTTATGTTACTTACATGCACACAAAGCAAGTCCTCATTTTGTACCAGATGACTGCATCTATACACACAGCACTGTCAGGAGGATAAGCAAGTCTTCTCTCCTGTTTGGACTTGGTCACTCCAAAATCTCCTGGAGTAGGCAGTGCAATGTGGAAGCCAAGGACAGTGAGAGGCAGGCACTGATGGAGCAACAACATGCTGGTTCCAAGAGTGCCAGGTGACAGTAACACTTCACTCTCACTTCAAAGAATCACAGAATCATGGAGTGGTTTGGGTTGAAAAGGACCTTAAAGATCAACTCATTCCAACTTCTGCCATGGGCAGGGACACCTTCCATTTCAGGTTGATCAAAGCCCTGTCCAAGCTAACTCCGAATGACAGGGCATCCACACCTTCCCTGGGCAATCTGTGCCAATGTCTCACCACTGTCATTGTAAGGATCCCCTCCCAGCTGACCCTCAGTCCGTTGTCAGCCAGCAGCACACTCTGTGCCTCATGGCTGTCCCCTGAGCCAAATGCACAGCTGAGGGAAGGTCTGCAGCACTGAGGAACCAGAGGGCTCCTGGCAGGACCCTCTGAGAGTGCAAGACCTGTCACAACCCCCCACCATCGCCTGACCGACCTCCCACACCTCTTCTGACTACTTCCCTGAGGGCACCTCCCTTCCCACACACAGCAAAACCAGATGGAGTTCAGAGCGCCAAGGCTCTGGAGGATGCTGACGCTTATCCCGGCACCCTCCCCCTGCGCCCCCATCTGTGCAGGGACAGGGGTGGTGCTGGGCAGGGACCTGCAGGGAAGGGCCACACAGCCCCTCACTCACTGCTCCTGTTATGGCACCACAAACCTGCTCTCAGACTAGGTCCAGGGATTTCTTGCATCATTCTTTCAGTATGTTTCATTCACCCACCCAAACCCCAGGCCTCTGTCAAGGGCAACAATGTCATGTCATAAGATTTTCCCTTTCTCACACCAACGCTTATACAGTTCAGGAGAACGCTAGACTTCTAGCTAGCTAGAAGTGGCCCAACATCAAAATTGGCACAATTAACTACAAACTCTGATCAAAAAAATCTCTTCTCACAGCCTGTTCCTATTCTTGCTACTTGCAAACTTTATACACTAAGTTTCCTCCTGTTTTCACGTTGGGACAGAATGTTTTTTATCACAGTTAAGCACTGGTCTATTGATTTCTATCTTAGTAGGTTTCTAAGGATAGTTTCAGTTATGTCAATCCACCATCTGGAGCTGTATTTTCTACAAATCCAAAGAATACAGAAGCACAAGCTGCCCCTGGGAAGCAAACAGGATGATTTGCTTTTGCTCAGCTGATGAACATGGAACTTGACCAGGGAGAAATGAACATCCTGAGAAATGCCAGGAATTTCCATCTAGCACAGATCACATGGAAACACTTACTGGAAGTGAAACAACACACTCAAATGGACCAGAAGTCTGAGGAGAGTCAAAGCAAGCTGTGTTCCCCA
This sequence comes from Manacus vitellinus, assembly GCF_001715985.3. NCBI lineage: Eukaryota > Metazoa > Chordata > Aves > Passeriformes > Pipridae > Manacus > Manacus vitellinus. Next base: position 781,773 of record NW_021939798.1, on the reverse strand, counting down.
GCAGCCTTCCAAAACCCGAGTGCTTCAGCTATGGACGCAAGAGTCTCGAGTTTCACACTAAAAAAGACTTTTGACAACTCCATGTCCTTATTCCTTGCAGACACTCATTCTAACTGGAGGCAAAGGAGCCTCTTTAGACGCAAGAGTTTTGCTGTGATTTTGCTATGCGCAGATTCAATACAGTCCCACCCTGTCCAACTACAACAAAGAGGCCTGGGGCTAATGGTGCTCCTGGAATTCACTAATGCCCGTCATCACCAAGGCTGTGCGACCAAAACTGTCTGAAAATGTGCAGCAGAAATATTCACCTTACATAGATTAAATGTCTTTTAAAGGTTCTGCTAACTTTATACATAATTCTAACCATCAACCACTATGACACCTACTTCTCTGAAAACTTTTACTGTAAAGATTATGTGAGAAGCAATGATTTGAAGGAAACCAAAAATAACTTTAGAATAGATCACTTTTTCACAAATGAGGTTAATCCTCAACACCAGATGTGAAACCATGAAATTCCGTGACTTATGGTCTTCCCAAACTTCCTGGGTTTGGTCAGCTGCGTGTTAACAGTTATACCAAGTCCAGACATGAAAGCACGATGGTCTGGGCTGTGGTTGAGCTGAAGTGGCAAGGGAAGCACTGACTTTGAGTGAATCTAACCAGGTTTGCATCCTAAATTATGCTGCTGAGAAGAACAAAGACAGCCAAGAATAGCTTTCTGACTGTAAGTAAGTTAAATGTTCTATCCATAAGGACAACAATCCTTATTTCAAATCACCACAGCCTTAAAGCGGTGGTGGTAGTGCTGGTGTCCTCTAAACCATTTTTAAAAGGATGTTGTCATTCTAGCACGAGGCTTATGTGTGGAACAATGGTAAGGGACTGATGCCTTGTGTCCTGCTACTCCCCAAATGCACATCCCTTGGCATTCCATTAACCACAGACAAAACAGACACCAGGAAAAGCATCTGGGAGCACTGGAAACCCACCTACACAACAGCCCCAGAAGAACTCCAGCTCATAGCAGCACTTGTTCCTTGCTGCACTGGTGAATGGGTGCTACGCCAAGCACAGAATTATTTATGTGCTGCTACCCATCACCAGAACTAATCCAAGCACTTGGCTCTGCAGTTAAGTTCTCTTCACTCTTTCTGAGGCCCCTTCACCACCACCACAGCCAACCAGTCTTCACACAACCAGGAACAGCTGCCTAGCAGGTCACGTGCAGGCCAAAAGTATTCTTCCAGAGTTAGATTGGGTACTACTATTTTTACTTCACCTAGGACACCTATGATTTACAGAATCAGAAAATCATCAAGGTTAGAAAAGGCCTCTAAGATCACAAGTCCAATGATCACTGCAGCACCACCACTGAATTCACCACTAAACCATGTCCTCAAGTGCCACATCCACACGTTTCTTGAACACTTCAGGGATGGGGACTCCATCACCTCCCTGGGCAGCCCCTTCCAATGCCTGATAACCCCTTCCATAAAGAATTTTTTCCTAATATCCAATCTAAACCTCCCCTGGCACATTTCCTCTTGTCCTGTCCCTTGTTCCCTGGGAGCAGAGCCCAACCCCCCCCAGCTCCACCCTCCTGTCAGAGAGTGAGAAGGTTCCTCTGAGCCTCCTTTCCTCAAGGCTGAGCCTTCCCAGCTGCTCTTGGTGCTCCAGACCTTTCCTCAGCTCTGTTCCCTGGACACGCTCCAGCCCCTCAAATGTTTTTCTTGCCTGAGGGGCCCAGAACTGTCCCCAGGACTGGAGGTGCCTCAGCAGTGCCCAGCACAGGGGCACTGGGTCCTGCTGGATACTTACTGGAGAAAGTAATCTTAATTTCTTCCTAGAATTTCCTCACTCCTGCTCCTGCCTGCCATACCCTCAATAGCACTGCTGACTATGTTCATGTTACACAGAGCAAAATGCTCCCTTTCCAAGATTTTCGAAACAGTAGTAGTTCAATGGATTTTGTCCAAGGTTTCTGTCTTGCAGGGATACAAACCGATACCTGCCAAAACACCTTCCACCTAGTTCAACTCTGATGTATCAACCTCTTGCTGTCACAGCCTGAGTGCACCTGTCACAGGGCACAGGTGAATATTCTCTCTGGTCCAGATGCTGAAGTCACTCTCCCTTTGTGAAGTGATATTCCAAGAATCAAGTCTGCACTCTAACTTCCTTACTCTAGTATAACCAGGAAAAAACAGAGATACAGCCACAGGACCACAAGCTGTGACAGCAAACAGTAGGAAGGACAATCAGTAGATTTGCAATTAAGTGTGAAACCTTTTTATCTCTCCCTTGTAAAATTAAAACACATCAACAAAAAGACAGAGAAAATGGGGAGGAAGGGATGATTTGCTCGCATTTGGAAACAGAGCTGGATGCTTGAAGTTATTTTCTTGATTTCTTCCAGGGCAACTCCAAGAAAAGCAAGTGCCAACTCTCACCTGCAACAGAAAAAAAAACCCAGTGACACAGATCTCTGCTCTTCCAAGAGCTTTAAATAAATGTAGTACCTTGTCTGCTAACAAAATGCCTGCTTTGATGTAGAGACAGCAGAGAACATTCACCTGTGTTCAGAGCTGTAGCCCCACAGCTGCTGATGCCCTGAACGCTCCCAGGATTCCCAGCTGGTTCTCCCTACTCCTGCTAGCACAGCTCTGCCTGCCCACGGACCCTGCCCACCTACCATCCTGCAGTTATATTTCCTTCCTTTCCAGTCTTGCTCATGGATCTACTCCAATACCAGCACAACTAATTTGAGACTAAAGTAGGTTTCAAGCCTTACCCTCATGATAAATCATTTTTCAAGAAAAAACTAGTCAAATTTTTTAAAACAAAATCTGAAGAACTTCAGCATATCATGCAGTTCTATTTGAGGAGTCTGGATGAAAGAAGGGGTCTCGGGTTTGAGTTATTATTTTAAGAATTGCAGCTACAGAAATTTACTTTGAAGGCTACAAGTATTTTCAGTGTGTCTGTCTGTTACTGATATTTACTGTCCTTCAATTTATTATACTTCAATTTAGTATAATCCAAGAGTCAGTCTTCAAATCTGAGATGACAATTCTGCACTGCAGGAATGAGCTCATTTTTAGGAATCACCTCATTAGGAAGAGGATTTATCCATAATTCCCCTACAGCCCCAAGTGTGCTTCCACTTAGGGAGTACAAACACCAGAGTAGCCAGGACTCTGGAAGGGTTACTTGCCTTCAGGAAACTACTCCGCAGCAAAATATTTGTACTAGACAAGATTTTAGTAGACATCTGAGTGATGTAGTGCCAGGAGGTGGCTTACAGCTGCACCAGCAAACACACACCTCTGCAACTTGGAATGCAGGATTCGTGCTACATCCAACAGCACTTGCAGCAGATCTATAAATACCAACACCATGATGCCTGGCTAAAGCAGGTTAGGCTTAGAGTGCAAGAAATTGCAGTCTGATTAAGATTAGTTCCCTCAGACCGGAAACTCCCAGCAGCAAAACCTGAGAATGAAGTCTCTATGCCCTCCAAAATCCACAATTAACCTTCAGTATTTATTATCCCTGATGCCACCCTGCACAGAAACACCATTTGTAGAAATAGCATTAAAACTACCCAAGTCTTGGGAGCAGATCAACTGTGGTAAATGAGCTTCAATCTACGCCTGGGCAAGGGCTGCCTAGGAATGTCCCAGCCCATGCACACAGGGTAGAGCCACGCTTGTGCCAGGCTGTGGGGGCAGTTCCCTGCCCAGAGGGGAGCACAGCACTCAGGTCAGATAGCAGCTTCCACCCCAAACTGGAGTTCAGCTCATTTCTAGCTGGAGAGTAGCATTTAACACATCACTCCCAGTCGCAGCCCAAAGCCAAGAGTGGTGAAACACTGCTGGAGAGAACCTGGAGGGTCTGGCTGTCCAGGCAGGAGGTGACTGTATCTGGTCTCACAGTACCACTTCACTCACAAAATATTCCTCAGACCTGTGTTTGAGGCAGCCACGGCATAACTCTGTGGAGCCTGTCATAGAGCAGCTGCCAGAAAGAAAGGGTGACACCGCCCTGGAAAATTTATTGCAAGGCACCTGGAGCCCCTCCTGATGGACAACAATAATAAATTATGCAAAGGGCCGTGCCAGGTACTTTTTTCATTATGAAACAACACAGGAACAATTATAAAATATAATGTAGGGAGGAGGGCTGGGGAGGGGGTTGGTTGATTATATTTTTTTACTTTTTAATTTTTAGGAGCCTGTACTTGGTCTAAAAGCAAGAAAAAAAATCTGCCTGTGAGGCCTTTGCTTAAGGTCAATGGAAAGGATTTAGTTTCTTTGGATAAAGCAACAAGCATGTTTCCATCATCCCTCTAGATACCTTAGGCCAGATGTGTGGCAATGTCAATCACAGCCTGTATCCCACCAGCTCTCATAAACACCTTTTATCCAGCCACCAGGAGTCCTACAGTCACAGAATCATAGAATATCCTCAGTTGGAAGGGACCCATCAGGACCATCAAATCCAACCCCTGGCCCTGCACAGACACCGCAACAATCCCACCCTGTCCCTGCGAGCGTTGTCCAAACCCTCCTGGAGCTCTGGCAGCCTTGGGGCTGTGCCAGAGCCTGTTCAGTGCCCAACCACCCTCTGGGGGAAGAGCCTTTTTCTAAGATCCAACCTGACCCTGCCCTGACACAGCCTCATGGATTGGGAAGAACAGGAACTAGAGGAGCTGGGGGGTGGCTTTTTCCATTTTGAGACACAATTACTTTGGAGGAAGCAACCAATTCTCTTCACCTCAGCAGTAGTATATCAAGTTCTTTAATTCTGAAGACAAAAGAGGCTACAAGTAAACCCTCCTGTAAGCAAGAAACAGCACTGGGAGTTAGGAATTGCTGTCCAGATGTCCGTAGGGAAGGTCAAGGAAAGCCCTTTGCCACTAAGCCAGGAGGTATCTCCTGACACAGCAGTTTGGGATTTCCCAAGTGGACAGAAAAGGGGTCCACAGGGCAGGGACTCACTGATATCTCAGATGGGATTAGCAGAGCAAACCTGGAGTCATTTAAGCAAAATGTTCCTCAAAATGCCAACAGAAATGTGGGGAGCATCTGACTCCTCCTGCACACATCACAGGGGAGGTGTCCAGCCCTTGGCTCACCAGGTTGTCATTTGCTGCCCCTCAGGAAAAACAAGATGTGAAAGGGACTTCGATCTCTCTGTCCCTGCCTTCCCCCTCCCAGTCCTGCTGCTGCTTCCCATCATTGCAGAACATTTTGCTCCACATCCTCATGGCATGGGAAGTTTCGTTTTTGTCTCCCCCCATTAAGTTTGTTAAATCCAGTGGGCATTTTTGAAGCCTGCTATCACCTATGTGGAGGACACTGCCCACAAAGTGTTGCTTTTCTGTGAGTGATTTGGGCACAGGATCAGTTAGGCAACACCAGTCCTTAAAGAGCTTGGTCCAGGTGCACTCCCACATTCCCATCTCCCCTTAAAACAAGCCCTTGCAGCCTCTGTGTGACCTGTGCAGGTACCAAAGTGCCACCGGAGGGCAAAGACAGGTCAACTGTTTGGATGGAGCTCGGACAGCACTGCAGGCAGGACAGGACAGAACCTTGCTCATGAGCAGAGGCCCAGGAAACCCAAAATCAGAGAATTACAGAATTGTTTAGGTTGAAAAGGACCTCCAAGATCATGGAGTCCAATCCTTCCCCAGCACTGCCTAGCGCACCACTAACCCACGTCCCCAGGTGCCACATCCACCTGCACAGGACAAGCCAACAAGGCAACACCAGCACCACATGCCCAGCCAGGACTCAAGCCTCAGGATCATGTCAGGATGACACCACTGCAGTGCTTCCTCCTTGCTCCGCCTTGAAGCCACGAGAGCAGTGCATGGAGCACACACAGGTGCCACCGCCCCAATGTTGCCACCTCATTTTACTGTTAAGCCACATGCAGCACACATACATATTTAGGAAAAGGGATCAAATTATTTAAAAGCAACAACCAGTCCAAGTGGGCAGGGGAAGGCAGAGGGGTACATCTCAGAAACCCTTCAGAGTGAGGGGAATAACTAGAAAGGTTAAGCAGAGAAAGTGTGTGTGACAATGTCCAAGTTGCACAATGTCCAATTTTGGAATCAACTTGTGCTACAGTGAGGAGACTTGTACTTGAGCAAGCTTTTAACAGGTCCCAGACTCCTCTGGGCAGGGGTGACACTCCGACCCCAGCACTGGGCTGCTTCTCACCCAACCACTCTTCCCACAAGAAATAATCCTCTGCACAATGCACAGCAGATCTCCATGGTTGGACCCAAAACTTTGCACGATATGCTTTTTTTTCCAAATACTACCAACCTGACATCTATGTGTAGTTAAAAATACACCAAACCAATTTTTCAAGTTAGGATCTGCTTCACATAAGCTGGTTTGTTGCTTGTGAGCACCCAGGTGTGCTGTCCTCCCAAACATTTGATCACTACCTTCACCAACCTAGAGAGGAGCTAAGCCCTTCTAAAAATCTGGTCTCAGCTGCTAGGTTCTTTCTGCACTGTTACACTGGGAAAGATTTTGATTTGGATCTTAAGAACACCTAGAAACTTGTGGTCCCAACAAGTATTTTTGCTTAGTCCTGCTGAATTATAACGGAGGTGTATACAGTTGCTAAGCAAGACATCAAAACACAAGTCTACAGTGCATATAACCTTTCAGTTCTCTTTGAAAGTACTGTTATAACGCAGCTGTCTCCTTTGAGAACACAAGCAGGATCACCTTCGAAGAAAAAAGGCAATGCAGAAAGAACCGTGTATTGCAGAATACACCATCTAAGGAGTCTTTCTGCTGTGCCTTTTGCAATCGGATATGTCTGTCACGTATTGGCCTCATAAGCCACCAGTGTGCCAGTAGCAAATGTGGATAGAGCCTTCCCAAATCTTCGTTCGCGAAGCCCAGCCATGATGATGACTTTTTTAAGTCCTTCAGAGAACTTCTAGACACTAAATCCAAAGCAATTTTATGCTAAGTTTAAAAAGCGTTATCTCTAGAAAGGCAAGGATGTATTTTTGTACTTCTCCAACATGGATTTCAGAAAAAGATGTTCTAATTCCAAAAGTAACGGCTAGATCCAAAGACAAAGAGTGTAAGAACAGCTGCAGTGGTCCTTCTAGCAGTCTTGCACTCACCCACAGCACCGAGAAGATGCCAGTGAAGAGAGCGATAACCAACCCCACAACATCCTTCCTTCAGATATTCTTTTATCCTCTAACCACTCCTCTGCCAGCCCTGGTATCCCTGTATTTAGTAACTGTTGCTGGGTTTCACTTCCCTGACCATATCCCATTCTCTGGTCTCCTTGTGAGCTCCAGACTCCATCATGCCGGGCCAGCAGGAGCTCACACAACTCAACCCAGCACTTGGCTGGAGCCCCGGGGCTCGAAGGCAGGTCTGGCAACACAAACCCAACCCAGCAGCTCAGCCACAGGTGCAGGCTGTCAGAAGAGACAGGACCTGCCCCCCACGCCCAGTGCCATGTCACCACCCACCCTCTCCTCCTGTCACACGGGACCTGCCCTGGCACTTGCACTTGAGACACAACCTGAGTTTGTTGAACCTGCAGGACCCTGTCCAGCACAGCAGCAGCACGGACCCGGCCATGGCTGGGGCAGGGCGCTGCCATCGGATCCACACACGCTCCCTCCCTGTCTGCAGGACAGCAGATCCTTGATGCCGCAATGGACAGATGTGACCCAGCACCGGGGGTTGCCCCACATGCCTCCACCATGGCCACAAGTGCCCTGCTGCCACATCACAGCTTGTCTCCCAGTACTGGAATTACTCTGCTTTCCAAGGAATTGGAGAAGGAAAACCAAAGAAAAATTCACACTGCAAGGAATAAAAAAAGTTAAAAAATCTAAAAAAATTTAAACCAATTTTGGTTTATTTCCATTGTTTTGTTCAAACCTCCTCTTGTGCTGAAATCCAGCAGAAACAGCCAAAGGCATCTCTAAGTTCAGTTATTTCTCAGCACCAAAATAACACATTTAATAAGCACTCAGAGGCTTTGCTGAACATCACACCACAGCTCTGTGAACACCAGCTTTTGGACTGATGATTTTTTTACCAAAAAAAAAAAAAAGTCTTGTGCACTCATAAAAATTCTGGCTTTGCAGTGTCTTGTGAAGCATTCAATATGAATTATCAATATGCCGTAGCGGGATGAGCATCGGAAGGAGCTCATGATTCCCAATACCAAGACATGCCAGGTATTGTGTAATGACTGGTGTTTCCAACAGAATTTGCAGTTTTAATAGCCTGGCAGCATCAAACCCTCTTCAGAAAGACACATGGTGATGGCTGCTCTGCTGCTGTGCTGGAAAGACTGATGGCAGCAGGTACCACACCAGCTGAAGGGTAGAGTCAACCAGGGACTTGGGCACAGCACTGCTGCCATCAGGAGCTTGTCAGAGTGCTGAAACTGCCTCCAACAGCCAACAGCTGACTGACCTCATCATTGCTGTGGATATTTACCCACATGGTAGAAATCTTCAGGTTCTTGTTAGCAAAGATAATACAGATTGAAGTGTTACAACATCTACATTTCTTCCTGAAAGAAATGGATAGATGGACACACTGACTCCAAACCAACAGACAAGGGATCTGCAGCAATGACCAACAGATTGTGGCTTTGGTACATCAGCTGTTGCAACTCTAAACAAAAAATTTGTATCCTGTCAGTGCAGGGAGAATGGATCTAAGACAACATAAAAAAATTATATCTAAAGATCCTAATACAGCCATTCCTAATGCAAGCAAACACGGTGCAAAAAGTGAGAGTATAGAGAAATAAGCAGCTGCAATCATGTTACCTGCAGAGCAGGAAGCTGAGGGTTTTGTGGTTTTCCTTTTCTTTTTGGTTCCAGATAAGTAAAACCCCAGTGTTCCCAGCCAGGACAAACCCAAGCCTCTGCAGAGCTTGGCTCCAGCACATGGATCACAGTCAGGAGGTGAAACTTCTGTGGAGAGCTCTGGTCTCCTTCCACCACCCAGCTCAAAGCATTCTGCTCGCCCAAAGGACACACAAACTCATTCCTTCCCCAGTACAGGAACTCCAACGACAACACATTACCTTTTTATTGCTACACTTTTTATACTGAAAAAAGTGCTTTTTAATACATATTTATCCTGCAGCACTATTTGCAGGCCCTGACCTGAGGATTGGAGTCTCACTGTAATGTCACACTGAAGGGAGACCTGCCATCACAGAGACAAGCACAGCAGGATCTCCAGTCCCTTCACACCCAGGGTACCCCACAATCAGCAGCCCTGCCTTCCCACACAGATGCTCAACCCTACCTTTTTCCCCTGGTTAGTTTTAACCCAAACTGCTGCCCTGAGCACCCTCCTGCCAGCTGCTTTCACAAGAGTGAGCACAGGAAGGGTGTGAAAGGCACCGCTGTCTCCTCCAGCAGTGCTGCCATTTTTCCATCACCTGGAACCAGAGCATTGAACCCAGGCAGAAGGCTGTAACCCACCACACCACCTGTCTCTGCAAGATTTTGGAACACACCCTGAGTAGCTCACCGAAACCATCAAGTCACCTTCCTCCATAACCCCAACTGCTCAGAGGTGCAAGGCTTCAGCATCCCTGAAGAAACAAAATGGTTCTGGAGTTACAGCTCCCTCCAGCTGGTAGTTTCTGTGGCTTCCCTCTCTAGCAGAGCAAAACTTGCTAGGAATTTTATGAATCTCCAGTGGGCCAGTGGTGGTGCAAGCCATGGCCGCACGCTGTTTCTGAATTTGTATTTACTTACAAATCCCACGTGTGTGAATGACTCCATGCAGAATCAAACTGCCTGGGAGGAGGAGGAGTATAAAATCTGTCTGGAAATGCCAATCCATTCTAATTTTTATTCCTTTCTTTTGAACATCTCACAAGAAGCAGTCAGTGCCTGTCAGAAGTAACATTTACCTGTGCAAGTCACAGCCATTTCTAGGCATCCTCCCTCTACTGAAGTTGTTTGCTTCCAAGGCTTTTGGACAAGGAAACAGAGTCTGAACAAGAAGAGGTATAAATCACAGCAAATAATTCAAATTTCTAATTTGTGAACAAAAGCTGGTAAGAATCACATCAGCTTTATTCTGATGCTGCTTGAGAAACCCTGAGACACATCTGCAATGAAGTGTTTCTGCCTTTCAGGTGGTCCCTTTGCCCTGAGACATCCAGCAGAGACTGGTCAGCTTCAGGCCCTGTCACATCCACAAACAAGACATGTCATATTGAAAAATGCCATTTTTCCTAAAAAATATAGTCCTAGTTACTGTTGACACCTTCAAAGATTAAGAGAAAGAAGCTATTTAACTAAAAGATCCCAATACATGAATGAATGACAATAAAGAGTAAGTTTAATCTCAGTGTGGAATACAATAATTGCACCGAAGTTCCCTATTGAACCAAAGTCACAGACTTCATTACTTTGTGTTTAGGTTAAAAATTTTAAAATCATCTAAGAACTGAGCAAAAGTTTATGTTTGCTACCAGAAAGCAGAGTTTAGTATGTCATACAGTACTCCCAGTTTCCAGCGCCATCCTTTCACAGTCATTAGGAGCTGCCTAGAAGATCTAGTAGTCATTGAGGGACTCACCTCCACCCATCAACAGCACCCCAGCTCACAGGTGCCAGACAGGCACACACTCATCCCCATCAGGATTTAATCACACTCCTCACCTTAAGGTGGGAACACATTTGGGGTGTGCCCTGTCATTAGGCTCGATGCCAGGGGTGGGTGGCACATACCCAACTCTGGGGGTATGGCTGTCCCTTCCTCCCCCAAATGCCATGGGGCGTGGAGTGCTCTCCTCACTCTGTCATACCCTGCCAGAGCAAACGTCCCACCTCACTGATGAGTCTCCCACAGCCTACAGGAGGGTTTAGGGCACTGTACACCATCATGGAAAGAGCACCTTCCCTCTCTCCTGAGCACCCCCCTGGCCCTACACTCCCAACCCCCTCACCCAGAGGTGCTCCCTGCACATGGAACAGGTCTGTGCTCTTCTTCATCACCTCTCCATTTTTAAAACTCACACCACTGTGCACCACAGCTTCCACAGCTCAGCTACCCAGTGCACAAAGAACCACTTCCCTGTGGGTTGGTTGTTTTTTAACCCTCTTGCTACTTTAACCTACTGAGTATAAAATCTTACACCAGCAGACACAGAGAAGAATGCCATCCAACTGCTCCACATGTTCAAATATTCTTATATTAAAATGTTCCACATATTCAAATGCTCACTTTGAAACTTCACTATGTCTCAATTTTGCTGTTAAAGCAAACAGCTTACCCCTGAAGTATTAAATACCTGCCTAAAATTGAAATGACATTGGATTCATGTCAGTTTTAACACTGTTTAATGCACTTTAGGTAAGACTCCCCTTTGAGTTGTTCTTGATTCTATTTTATTTTCTTTTTACTTCCTCATATGATAATTGGACTGCTTCCAGTTCTTATTTTGGCCAAATTTATTCAATGAGAAAACTGTAAGACAGTAATTTAACCAGCAATTAAAAGCATAAAGCAGACTTTTTTTAGCTTTACATATTGGTTACAAAACAAGGAAAATCATGTGCACCTTACTATCTAGTGTCCTATATGTTAAGATTCACAGTGTAAGAAAAAATTACTGATATAAAAAAGCCAGGGTTGGTATCCTGAAAGATCTGTTCTGATAGACGCTACCGAAGAAAATACGCCTAAGGAATACCTTCTAGCACTACTCTATTAAAGCTGTAACTGCCTTCATTTATAGGTGCTATGAGAATCACCACTGAGATGATTAAATCCAAGCTCTGGTTTCTTGTCAGCAAATGGGGCAGAGATGTGAATCCTATCCTGCTCTGGGAGCTCAGAGCTGGGCCCCACCTGCAGCCAGAGCACAGCTCAAAGGGAGCCCTCAGGAAAACACACCTGACCAACCTGCTCACTGTTTCTGTGCCAGAGCCTTCTCCTGTCTCCTGCTCCATTTTCCTGGGAGCAGGCTACTCTCCTCTTATTCTGAATGCTCTGCACTGGTGTGGCCTCACCTACAGTATTGGGGCAGTTTGGGAGGACACAATGGAAGGAAGAGATTGAGCCATTAGAGAGTGTCCAAAGGAGGGAAGGAGGATGGGGAAGGGCCTTGATTTGAAGCCGTGTGAGGACACTGAGGGCACTTGGTGTGTTCAGCTGCAGTTCCACCTTCCTGGGCAGGGGCAGAGGAGGGGCAGGGACTGAGCTCTGCTCTGGGGGGACCAGGGACAGCAGCCAGGGAATGGCTGGAGCTGTGTCAGGGCAGGCTCAGGTTGGATCTCAGCCAAAGGTTCTTCCCCCAGAGGCTGGTTGGGCACTGCCCAGGCTCCCCAGGGCAGTGGGCACAGCCCCAAGGCTGCCAGAGCTCAAGAAGCATCTGGATGATCCTCTGGGGCACAGGGGATGGGCCTGTGCAGGGCCAGGAAGTGGATCCTTGTGGGTCTCTTCCAACTCAGCATATTCTGTGATTCTTGAATAATACACACTGAGCCCCCTAAACATGACCTGCCAAGCACAGGACAGCTGTAAGCTGTATTCCATGCTCACTTTTGTTGCCTTTACACAACGTTTTATTCCATGTTTAGGTCTCACATGTCCCGTGAAGGGCACTTTGTACCCACCCCATGGCTTGGTAAATACCAGATCAGAAAGATTAGCAAGTGGGTGCAGGAGACCACAAAAAGTGACACACAGTTGATTCATTATCAAAACAAAACAAGAGAAAGGAGCTGAAGGGAAGCCTAATAAAAGCCCAGCCCTTGCTGCCATGGAAATACAATGGATGTCACTCCAAAAAGTGTCACTGCACACATTCACAGTATTCTTTATTTTTAAAGTAGCCAAAGCACTAAAACAATCACCCTGTGGAAATGCACTTGTTCATGTGTTCATGGCGTTCCTCTAAAGCTACACAAATATTTAGGAGGAGAAATGAAATTACATTGGGAGGGGATCTTCACATCAAAGTCTTCACTTCAGTCTGGATGTTTGCAACCCTGACAGAAACAGCAAAAAAATACTGAAAAGACATTGACCCTTTCATTTTCACCATACAGACTTGCCAGCAAAAAAAAAAACGGGAAAGAAGTACCCCTGGGAACAACCCTGTCCCCACAGAGGGCAGAGCTGGGCGCAGGCAGGAGCCCAGCTTGGAAACGGAGAACAGCTTGGGTTGGTGCCTGGGCAAGAAATGCCATGGGACAGGGATGTGCTCAGCCATGGGACAGGGACCTCAGCCACAGGAGGTTTGGTGCCATGTCCCACTGCCTTGGGAGATGCATCCCAGCACAGGGCAGAAGCTGCGAGCCAAGTGCTGTTCTCTTCAGGACAGCAGGAAGTCAGTTGCATTGTAAATTTTCCCCCTCGTTTCACAGTTTCTTAATACACCGACCAGTTCGTGTCTGGGTCTCCCAAATCCAGGTTAACAGAACATGAACACATCTCATGTCTCAGTTGACAGCAGTTTTGCCCAATTATTCACTAAGGCAAAGCTGCCAACCTGAACTGAGACACTTGCTGCTGTTTTCCCCTGAAGGAGTTGTAGAGAGCTAGGGATGAAATCCTGCCACTTCTCAATGGCTTACAAGACAAATTCAGACATCTGTGCTACATTCCTTTCATTTACAACAAGCAGAGGATCTGCAAAGCATCCCTCTCCACTAAACACCTTTGATCTTCCAGTATGGAGAACAGCAACTGCCTTTTCCTTCTCAGAAAAGAAAAAACACCTTCAGATGAAAGATGTTCTGGAACAAAAAAAAAGTGGATGCACAGCCGAAACCACTCCTTAATGGGAGAGCACAACAGTTTCGTGCCAGCCTATGCCAAGTCCAGCCAGACTCTTCCTGCCCACTGCAAGCACCACCAGTTTCTCCACCAACAGTTACCGAGCACTGACTGACAACTTGAAAAAATAAATTCATTAAAACCCAGTAGCTCCTGTCATTCTCATTAATAGCTAATATACCTACAGAAATTGCCTATGAAACAAAAAGCTGTTAAATGGGTAAAAGACTACACAAAGGCATTCACGCTCCTATCATCCTTTCCTTCAAAATACATGTGACATTTGCATAGAACATGTAAAAAGTCAGCAATATACTCCCAGCAGTTTATCAAGTGGTTTAAAGAGAAAACTACAATTAAAATACACTCTGGGGAAATTGAAGCAAACACATTGTCACTATGTATCAGTCAACAGTACTTTTAATGGAAAATGCTCAACATCAAAATCTGTCTTTGCTGTAAATCACTTTTGCCAGGAGCAAATGGGGTTTGTTCTGTCAAAGAATCTTCTTGAGTGCTTTCCTAGTCGCTCACTTCTTACTTCACCTGGTTAAAGTCTACAGGGGAAAAAAGCCCCCGGCCCCTTTCAGCAGCTCTCCCGCCATGGCTCTACCAGCAGGAAGGTGCCAGATCCAGCCCCCACAGCTCATCACGGGTTCCCCCAATCCCACCCAACAGGCTGGACTAGGCCCCCTCCCAGCTGCTCACTCTCCCAGCACCTCATCTATCAGCTTAAACTTCCTGCCAAGGACATTTCATCTTTACCTTCAAGGGTTTTAAACTATCAGAGGGCAGGATTAGCCTGGACATGAGGAAGAAATGTTTAGCGATGAGGGTGGGGAGGCCCTGGCACAGGCTGCCCAGAGAAGCTGTGGCTGCCCCATCCCTGGAAGTGTCCAAGGCCAGGTTGGATGGGGCGTGGAGCAACTTGATCTAGTGGAAGGTGTCCCTGCCCTCGGCAGGGGATGGAATGAGAAGGTCCCTTCCAACCTGTACTTTTCTATGATTCAATGACCAACTGCGGGGAACAGCCAAATGTTCCATGTTTTACCCAGATTTCCAAAGCAGCAAAGGAACCAGGCCAACAACCCCACAGTGTGTGAACAGGCACTCGCTCTTCTCCCTTAGTGAAACCTTCCCTGGAATAAAACTCAGGCAACGAACAACTTTAGGTGTTCAAACCAGGATGACCTACGCTCAGATGCACAACAGCAGCTGTTCCTACAGAAACATATTTCATTTCTAGCACAACTCTTGGGGATGAAGATCTCCACTAGGCAACACTTCAGGAGTTCCCCAGCCTCAAAAGCATCGTGGGCACGAGCCGGTATTTTCAGCTGCTCTGGTGTACATTCTGCATTTTAAAGGCAAACTATGGTGCTCCAGTGGCAGCTTCTCTGTGGCAGAAGTGCTAAAGTGTTGGTTTAGAGGGTTTTTTTAATGCCTTTTAGCCTCCTGGGTCTGATCTACCTGCATTTCTGCCTCCAGGCATAGGAATCAAAATTATTTTAATGGAAGCACTTTACAGCCTTACCAGCCATGAACCTCTGGGCACGCTGTGCGGGGAGCTCACAGCACAGCAGGTGACAAACCACCAGCACACCGCTGCTTGTGGAACAAACTGCACTAAGGATTCCGGAGTTGGAAACATAAATTTTCACTCCAAAACTGCCAAGGTCAGAAAGTCACAGTGATGCTGGAGGGATTTTTGTCTCCTGTTCTCTGGAAGCCTCTCAGCAGCAGCCCAGCCCTGTGCTGCCAGCACCTGTGCTGTGAAGTCTTCTGCCACCAGCAAAGCAGTTCCCAGGTTTTCTTAAATTTTCAGACAGCCAATACAGTGAAATGAGCTGGTCAGAAAGGATTCACTGGTTATTGGGGCTCAGCTTGCAGCCACCTGAGAGCCCCTTCACTCCTGCAATGGGAAAATAACAAAAACCCTTCCCTAAGATCCCATTCATTTCCAGTTTGCTCCAGGGGCTACCTACCATTAGACCCAGCTGCCAAGCTCTGGAAAACCTCATTATTTTGCAAAACCTTCTGATGACAAAGCCTTTTTATTTCCTTTCTTTTCCCCCTGAAATATCATTTATTCAGAATTTTTTTGTTTTGTAGAAGACTTCAACCCCTCCAAAACACATGGACTGCCTATGCCTGACAGAAGATCCCAGCTTCAGCTGGAAAGTACTGCTGGGGAAGTAACTCATCTCCTCCAGAAGCATCTACAGTCTTCTTAACATGCCAGACAACTGGGAATTGGCAAAAAGACTGACACAAAAGCAAGCCATTGTCCTTATAAATATTAATCAATCTTCTTAGGCTGCCGTAGTTCATATGAACCATTGGGTGCCAGCTGTTCCCAGCAAGACCCATCTCTAATTCAGTCTCACCTGCAGAGCCATTAACACAGCTCCCTCACCCACATGCCTCCAGGCCACAGCTCCCTGGGGTAGACACTTCCCTTCCACCTCCTTTCACATCTCAGTCACTGTCCTCTCATATATTCACCAGAAAGGTCTATAAATCCAACTCTAATCCTGCCACACAGCTCCAGCCTGCAAAAGAGGTTTGAAATTCCTGCTTCAAACATCAAGTTTCCTAGATATGTGTACACCCTTAATAGCTTTCTTTTAGCTCAGAATAAATAGGTGCTTTCCAACCCTCTCCTAGGGGAGTAATTCTGACATGCAGGCTCACTCTGTGCTGGAACACTGAAGCAAAGATCTTTCTTAGCTTTTCCAAAACAGAAAAGCATCAGTCTGTGAAAAGTTATGGCAAACGAACCATTTTCTATATACAATACCTCAGAAGAAATGTCTCTGAACAGCAGTCACAAAACATACTGAGATAAAACCCACAGATACCAAATGTTTAAAAAACATTAACAATTATCTCTCCAGATATTAAAACTGCCGTAACAAATAAGCATATTGAGTACAAACAAAAAAACTTTATGTAATTTGAAAGAAATGCAGAGTCAAGATTTCTACAATTCAGATTTAAAAAACAAAACAAAACAAAAATAAGAAAAAAAAACACAAAACAAAACAAAACAAACAAAACCCCAAAACCAAACAAAAAACCAACAAAACCAAAAACAACCAACCAAACAAAAAAAACCTACAAAAAATCCATGCAGAGCCTTGGTTCATAATACAGTTTCTACCTTACTGCAGCAGGGGTTTGACTAGACATCTAAGGCAATGACAGAAACTAGATGAACCCTCCAGAGTTCTGCAAGTCCCAGGGGCCACACACAGCATGAGAGACTCTCACACCACCTCTGGGAACAAGGTCTCTGACCTCTTCACATGCTGTCATCCCTTACAAAGGGGCAGGACAAGAAGGGACCCACAAAAGTACGTGGTGCCCATACCACCCATGCTTGAGATTCGAGGTATTCACCTGTAAGCTGAGCATGGGTACCTTCACCCTCACCACCACGGAAAAGCACCTGGTCTTCACTCCACAGAAGTTTTAACAAGTGCAAGTCAAACCCCAGTGGCAGCAGCTGGTGTTGGTGGCAGTTCAGGAGGCAGCAATGCCCTGGGCTCCATCCGCTCCAGCCACGGGCAGTGCCTCTGTATAGTGACACAGTGCTGCTGTCGTGTCACAGGTAAAGCAGAAGGCACAAAGCCACCTCAACAATTGGTGACCTTTTCAGAAGTTTAAATTCAGCTTTTGGTGCACTAGCACTGTGAGAAATGGGGGCTTCCTCAGGAGCAGGAATAGTTGGTTAGTTGGAAGAAAAAGCAAATTCTCAGTACCAATATTTATAAAAAACGAAGAATTAAGCTAAAAAAATGGCATAGTTTTCTTTGTGCTTTTTCACAGAAGTTTCTCTAAAACTCTTAAGCAAAAGAGACCAGTTCTCAGGCATTGCTCAAAATCAAAGGAGAGCATCACTATTAAGAATATCCTTTTATGCTTCAATATTTACTCTAAAATCATAGATAAAATTGATCTTTTAGATCAAACTTTAGACTGTGCTGCTTTGAGTAGAGAGCAATCCCATCATGTCAGGATCCAACATTTTATAAACCAACCTTTAGGGGTGGCACAGCTCAACACACCAGCAAGGGGACCAGCACCAGCACCTGGAAGGAAAGGAGTGGACCAAGGTACCGTGTGGAGTAAAAGTAACAAACTTTAAGACTGTCCCCAGACAGACTGTTTTGTCCCCAGAAAACAGAAGGTTTGCAGTAAATCTGCCCATATTAAGCAGTATTTTCAAACAGATGGTCCAGCTGCTCATGCTCAGGCGATTTCCCACAAAAGCCCACCTCTCCACCTCTGCCACCGCAGCACAAGACCAGAGCTGGGAAAGCGCAGCATTCCACACTTCCATCAAGGACTCCTGCCCAGAGCAGGGGAAGACACAGGCAATGGCTTTTTGCAGTATTCCCCCACGGGTGCTGCTAACGACAGTTCCCCTGTGAAACAGCAACCTGGGCAAGCAGCACTGCCCGCTGCCCCTCTGCCCTCTGCACAGAGCTGCCAAACCCTCCTCGCCCCTGCCAGCAGCAAACTCAGGCTCACAGAACACCAGAACGGTTTGGGTGGGAAGGGACCTTAAAGCCCATCTCATTCCACCCCCTTGCCATGGGCAGGGACACCTTCCACCAGCCCAGGTTGCTCCAAGCCCTGTCCAACCTGGCCTCGGACACTTCCAGGGATGGGGCAGCCACAGCTTCCCTGGGCAACCCATGCTAGGGCCTCCCCACCCTCACAGGGAAAAAAATTCTTCCTAAGTAAAGAATTTATTCCTAATCACACAGGGATCACACCAAACAACCACACTGCAGACCTGGGTACAGATCCGTTGCTTGACATAAGGGGCAGGTCATGGCAAAGCTCCAGCTCCTTGAGCAGTGAGGACAACCCAGCACTTGGAAGAGGCAGATGTGATCCAGCAGGCTCTGGTGGTGCAGGCACTAAAGCCATGTGCATGGAGAATTTGGCATTGTCACACTCGCGGAAAGCAGCAAGCTTGCTGTTTTACTAGGGTAAATAACTAGAGGCAAACAAAATTTCTCTGCTAAAGAAACAAGCACCATAGAGTCTCTTAACAAAAAATCCCCAAGTGCACTGGATTTTAAAGTTCTTGGAAAAATGCTGTACTGCTGCTGCAGAGGGCAGGAGGGCCCTCAGTACAGAAGGAGCCTGTGAGTCTGCCCAGTTAATCCCCGTGGTCTCACGCTGGGTAACAGAAGACTGTTGCAAAAATATCAGCCAGTAGCCCCAACTTGGATCCAGCTATCTTCTTCCCTTGCCCTTGTCCCCATTAACTCCTTCTCCCCCTGAGTTTGCAGTAAAGGCAATGCACCAGTCCTGCACACAAAAGCATCAAGGGTCCTCCTGGTTTCTGCAAGGTGTCTGAGCACCACAAAGAGAAGTTTTCCCCCTTTGCAGCCACCCGTGCAGAGCCCACAGCCAGAGCCAGCACTGTTGCCCACCTGCCCCACAGCAAACTGACCTGTAATGCCTTGGGTTACGATGCTGCAATTTCTCCACAACAGCAGGGCTCCCAATTTTTTGCTGAGAAGGTGAGAGCTGCATGACCTTTTATCAATGATGCAACAATCATCTCTGCTCGTGGCACCAGCACAGCTTGGGTCTGCTCCTGGTGCTGCTGCCCTTGGCGGCATCTGGGGAACGGGGAAGCTGAGGTATCAGCCTGGCCCTGCTGGCCATGTTTTCTGCTCCACGCAACACCATCAGTAAACTCCAGAGACAACAAGAACTCCAAAGTTATTTGCAGTAACTTCCCATCAGCAGGAACGGAGCATCCATATGCTCCAAAGGGGAACAGAGGCTGGTTCTTTGCCTAGCCTAAGGCACACCACGGCAGGAATACCATCACACCCTGCAACACCTCTGAGGAACAGGCATTACAGAGGGAGCAGCACATGCTTATTGAAGATGCCACACTAACAGCTACACAGGTATCATGAAATCACCACAGTCCAGCAACAGAAAGAACATCCACAGCTAATGAAATTGTCTTCTGAAAGCCAAGAGTCCAAACTGGTTTTAAAGATGAGCTTGATATGCTTATGCATGATGTAGAAAGGGGTAACTAGTGGAGACAAAATAAGAAACTTATGGCAGGATTACCCCAGCACCCAGCTTGCCAGTTCCCCCTTCAGAGGGGAGTAAGAGCATTGGCTGGGCTCTAGCTGATCCCACAAGAGTGTGTGTGCACATGCAGTGCAGACACAATTCTTTCACTGCATTTCTATCTGTGATTATTTTTCTTTTATTTTCAGAGACTTGCAAGGGTCTTTGTATCTCTTTGAGTTGTTACACAGACCAGAGCACATCAAAGCCATAGTCATCTAAAACAACTGCCATACTTGGGACTAAGGAAACTCTTCTTTCACCATATACAGGTCACCATCGAATCATAGAATCATCAAGATTGGAAGAGACCTTTAAGATCATCAAGTCCAACCATCAACCCAGCACTGCCACTGTAACCCCTAAACCACTACACCACATCATCTAATGCCAGATCCAGACATCTCTTTAACACCTCCAGGTACCACTCCTGGAGGAGGTACAACTCCACCACCTCCTGGGCAACTATTCCAATGCCTGGCCACTCAAACAGTGAAAACATTTATTCTAATATCTAATCTGAATCTCCCCTGTCTCAGCTTGAGGCCATTTTCTCTGGTCCTCTCACTGCAGACATGGCAGAAGAGACCAGCCCCCATCTCACCACAACCTCTTTTCAGGAAGAGCCTCCTCTTCTCAAGACTAAACAAACCCAGCTCCCTCAGCCCTTCCTCATAAGACATGTTTTCTAAACCTTTCACAAGCCTTGTTGCCTTTGGCTGGAACGTTCCAGTATCTCCATGTCCTTTTTAAAGTGAGGGGCCTTGTTCATCTGAAGCACTGGGCAAAAGTACTTCACAGGATCACTCTGAAGTTCTGTTCACAATTACCATTTCTGCAACATCCAAAGCACTGGGAATAGCCTCTGCACTACAAGCTGGAATTTTATACTTTAGCTATAGGTAGAAACTTGGAAGAAAATAAAAATATTGCTGTGAGCCCGCTGCAAATGCAGAGGATGTCGGAACCCACAGGGAATGGAGACACCTGGGTTAGCCATGCTGGGGACCTCTCTGGGTCTCAAAGACTCAGGACATGCCAGCACAGGATTATTCTGAGAACATGAACACTGGGCAGTCTGAGCTCTGCTGCCACAGTAGCACTCAGATTTGAGAGGAAAACCCAACATAAACCAACATAAACCCAACAGAAAGCTTACATTTACTAAAAGGAAATCACACTGTGGACAAGCAGGTCCTGGACTGTATCCCACGTGCTGTGAGAGCAGCACAGTGCCCTGGTACAGTGCAGAGTGCAGCTCAGACCTTTGGCAGCTCAGTGATGAAGCAGGTTCCCTGCTGCCAGTTCAGTTCCAGGCTCCTGTTCAAGTCAGCCCTGACTAAGGCCTGTCTATATTAAAGCAAATGACCAGGACAGAAATGTTCCAGGGCTTCGCTGAAATAAATCCTGCATTCACTCATTCTTCATCTACCATATTTCTGTAGGACAGGAAAAAAGCAGCTGACCTGACAAATCAGACTTGGACTTTCTTCAAGTCACAGAAGATCCCAAATCATGTCCGTGATGGGGAAGCCAGGCAAGCCCTCCTACCCCATACAGACGTGGGCCACAGACCAACTCCCACCACTCCTGTCTCAACCTTTGCCACTTGCTGAGAAGAGCCTTCTCCCGTTTGCTCAGTTGCAATCCTCAGCAGCGGGATCAGCAGGGATAAACCCATGGGAACAGGCCAGAGAGTAAATTCTTGTCCCCAGCCCAGAGGATATCTAGCACTGATACACAGTGGCAATGCTTCCCAGGAAGAGTATCTGGCTACCACTCTGGTGAAACCAGCTGGGGGGGATAAGCTCCAGGATATTATTTCTTTTTGAGGAGAATTGGAGTAAATTAATTAGGAATACATTTTAAAATAGATTTTGGATTTTCAGGAGAATGCTGGCAGGCTTATTCAGATATTCTACAACATGTGGTCCCAGAGCAGAAAGAGCTCAACCGCCAAGCTGCTGCCTAAAGCAGCACATCTCCAAACCTTTACATCCAACCCTTTCTTCTTCCAACAGAAGTCCGAGCTCATTCACAATTCTTTTGTGTAAACTTGCATGCAAACTTACACCACAGTGCCACACTTTCAAGTGACAACAGCTGGGCTATATATTAGATCTGAAAGCAGAGAGCTGACCTCTACCTTTCCCCAAATCTCAAAGGAAATCAGCTTTAAAACACTGCAGTTTCCACGTGCTGACTGATCTCACTAACCCAAGGCAAAAAGGACTTCATAGAATGGACCAAACCTCCTCAGCTCTGGGCCACAGGTCTTGGTCAGCATTATATAGAGCCATCCTGATCATCCTCCCCCTTCCTACCCTGTGTCTGTCCAGGTTTCTGAGTGGGACAAGAGGAAAGAAGAGGATATCAAAGGTAGGATGAAGTTTCCAGTGTTTGACAGGAGCCCAGGTCCTGAATTGACACAATTCAGGAGGGGAACTGGTCTTACAGGAAAACTCAGACATGGTCCCATTGCTCCCTAGAAGGGATTTCCAAATGCAATGCTTTTATCTCAGTCCACAACCCCTCCCAGGTCAAACAATACAGCCATATGTTTTTAAGAGAAACTGTTTTATCTCTGTCCACAAACCTCTTCAAAGTACAAACACTTTGCTCTCTGGTCCAAAAGCAAAGTGATGGCTAATTCAGTTCAGAGAATTAGATCCAAAGCAAATCATATAACCCTTTTGGTCCACAGAAAAAAATAAACCTAGACAAAAACAGATAAAGGATAAACTCCCATTCAGCTCAGTTGTCTGCTCCCAACAGCTGTCCTCCTTACGCCACAGGGCATCTCCTGAAGCACCTCAGAAAGATCAAATAAATTATTCAAAACACAGACTAATTCCTGGCGCTTGGACTCTCTTTGCTCCAGGACCAGCAGAGCTGTCTGTTTCCTGGAGGGCTGGCCCCGCCTCCGGTAAAGGGCAAACACAGAGGCTTCCATTTGCACAAGAGGAAATCAATTTAGCAGCTAATAAATACACAACTTGTGCAACACATATACTCACTTCTCCCTTGATGCTCATGCAGAAGTTAATGGGCCATACCCTGCTAAGCACCACCGTCACTGCACTCTCCACAGCACAGCAGCTCAGCTCACCTGAGAGGAGAGCCGGGAGGGAGACAGGCAGCAGGATGCTCGGCAATACCATGCTGTACTTCCTCACTAACAGCAACTAGAAGAGATCCAGCCACAGAGGGCTACAGCCTGAGGAGTCAACACATTTTGGAAGATGCTCTGCAGCATCACATGATGCTCCTGATGCAAATCCAGGCCAACAATATCTCACAGGCTCCGTGTGGGATCTGTGCAGGTGTGGAGCAGGCACTCAGCAGGGTCACAGAGAGCTCCAGTGGGACCTGTGTTTGCCGAGTCCGATCTCTGAAATAGTCACAGACCATGCACAGGAACTTAAACAAACCTGTGCCATCTGATAAAAATTGCAGTGGCACCTTTCCACCTAATCATAAGGAGGCACAGACGTGTTGCACCTGCAGGACTAATTTTGAAGAAACATCCACCTAAGCAGACCAAAAAACACACATCATGGAGATCTTCAAGATCTAAAGCTTTCCCTGAAACAAAATAAAGCCCAGTAAGATTGCAGATGCCCATAAGAACCAGATGAACCTAACCTAAAATAAAGTGAAATGGAAAGTTTAGAACCAAAGTCAGTGCTACAGTCTGTTCAGAATGATGACTCCTGAATGCTAAGGTTGACACAAAGTTTTACTGCTGTGGCTGAGGCAGCTCAACTGCTGAGGCAGAGCAAGTTTTCAATTCTCCCTGCCTCCCTTATAATTTCTAAATGTATTTGGTTGCCAGAGTTTATCAGTCTTCTTTCACATCCTTTGGCTTATAACACTTCCCTGCTGTCCTCTGGGTGCTCTGGGTTTACCATATTAAATCACAGAAAGTTCAGGTCTCTCCCACTGCAAATCTCCCTTCGACTTCAGGAAGAGTCTTGGGAAAAAGACCAATTCACTAAGGGACAGTTCCCAAGAGGCAAAAACACTGGGATTAAAGGCAAAAAGGAAGCTAATGAGCCCCAATAGGGTGCTCTTCTACCTGTAAAGGTCAACGTACACCAGAGAGCTGCTTCTTGCACTCACAGCTTCTCAGCCCAATGCAACTGGGGAAATCTGCTTCATCCCTGACAGGTAAAAATACGCACAAAAAAACCCCAAAAACCAAATAAAAAACCAGAAGCCAGATGAACTACTCGAGCCCACCCCCACACAAAAGATTGAAAACAGCATCTGGGGAGGCTGCACAGATTATTTTGGCAGCGGCACAGCAGCTCCTCAGTGAGTCAGAAGCATCAGGTTGTCCCGGGCAGCACACACCTCTGCCCTGCCAGCAACGCCAGCTATGAGGGCTGGCTGACACAGTGTCAGCACCCAAGGGAGCCTGCAAGGGGACCAACTGACTCGGGCTTAGATCAGCTTAGCAGGCACAGGATTTCGGATAAGCATACACCCCTATGCCATACCAGCACGGTTTGAAAAGTGATAGAGCCAAGTCACCATGTTCTCCACCTGCCTCCAAGAAGGTGGGTTTCCTCCCTCCTGCCACCCCCAGTAGCATCATCCTGCCCCCTTCCCGCTCTGCAGCTCAGGGAGCTGTGCCCCTACAAGGGGAAGGCAGGTCCTGAGCTGGGACTGCTCACGGGGCCAGGGGACAAACATGGCCCCAAGAAGGGAGATGCCTTCAAGGTGAACAGAGGGGCTGCCTATATTAAAAATATATGTATGTAAAAGGTACATCTGTACCAGCACTTGCAGTCAGTTTAAATCTGGTAGCACAGGACCACCCATTCGAGAGACTGCCACACCACACATGGTGTCACCTGCAGTGGCAGTTTTCCAACCATCTTGTACACAGTTTATGTAAGTTCACCTAGCAAACCTCAGCAAGAGGCCTGTAACAGAGATAACTTGTCCAACAACTCAGCAGTAGTACAAGGAGGTGGGGTGGGGGTAGAAAACAGCGTGCAGAGTCACAGAAAAAATTACTTTGTCTTGTTCAGACAATCAGAAGAACCACAAGCGAAAACCAAAGAGGGCTCCAAGGCTGCATAAATCCTTCCTGCCATCCCAGAGTATGAGATGAAACCCACTCTCCCTGCAATTTCATGCTTTATGGACAATGACATAACCCCTTGGCACCTTCAGGATAACTCAGAGCACTTTCCTTCTCATTGATTTTGATAATCAAATATTTCAATATTTTAAAAGCCCCTGAACACCCAAGTGAGTGCCAGCTGCGAGGGGTGAGCCTCACACTCCTGTTCAGACATACTCCAAACACAAGAGCTGGTGTCACCAGAGGGGCATGTGCAGATGGAAGGATAAGAAACATGTAATAGCTATTCCACTCTTAGCCCAGCACAGGCACAGTATCCAAGTTATCTACGAGCTGAGCCAAAGAAACACAGGTGAAGTGTCTCTCACCAAGGATTTACCATGAGTAACTAGTACACAGTAACTAATCTAGCTATAGCAACACACCTTTTTGAAAGGAAGACCTTTTTCCCTGCTCAACGAGCACTGCACTATCATTTAACCACGGCTCACACATCCCTTCTGCAATCAAACAAGTCCTCAACATGAAAAGAAACCTGAGTACCCCAAAGACAGACAAAAGCCCTTTGCAGGGAATGCCAGCAGCCTGCAATAACATTGTGCAAGATTCACATTACTGAGGGCATTGGACAAGGGAGCAGCAGCAGAACTGTACAGGGAGAACCAAAAAACAGAAGTTGACCAAACCTATATAAAAACAGCTTAAGAAATTAATAACTACTGGCCCAATTGACTTAAAGACACAAATTCTTTTAAAGTGGTGTCCTTAGAGGGACTCAATTTCTCATTGCAGAAGAGATGTTACAGCCCAACAACCATAAATGACCAGAATCAACACAGGAATCCCCAAAACATTTTTGCATCTCTTCAAAGCCAGCAGACAGAATGTACAATAATAATAATCCATCCTGACTAGAATATCCATGAAAAAGCCATACCCCAAGGTGACGCCTCCTGAACAACAATGAAAAGGTTCAGCCCCAAAATCAGGCAGGTTCTCCTCTGCCTGCTGCTGCAGCACAGCAATCCCCATTTCCTTGAGTGGATGCTGCTGTCTCAGCACGTGCAACAAGGCAAGGTAAGGGCAACACTCACATCCACATCTAAGGAGGTATTTGAATACAATGCAGCCCATTTTAAATAAGGTACACGAGAACTGGGAACATCACCAGCACCTTTCCAAAGCTGGTCCAGATCAGTGTACTCCAGCCTTTGTGAGAGGATGCCAGAAGCATCACATCCATTCAGAGATTTTAATTTCTTTAAACATCACTTCAGTGAAGCCTAGATGGATATTTCCTGCAGGTTCCCACCCCATGGGGCAGAGCACGACACAAACCTCTTCCCCTCATACAGTTTTCCTTTCCAGTCTCCACAGGCTAGAACAGCTCTTCCTCCATTGGGAAGCAGACCCTCACTTTTAGTTTCACATAAAATCTTATTAAACCTAAATCCAACAGAAGACACCTGACTTCAAAACAGTGATCACGTACATTCCAGCTATACAACACTAACAAGGTGTTTATGTGTGTTTGATACATGCAGAGCTTGATGTGGTTACACGAGATTCCTGTAAGCAATGCTTCATTGCATACACATGAATTTAATTTGGGGGACTCCTCAACAACATCAATTTTAGAAAGTACACATTCTGACGGTTTTTTTGCTTCCTCTCAAAACTCATCTTTCTCTTGCAGGATGACCCTCACTTTGATGAGCAACAGTGTGACTTCCACAACTCTTGGCTTCCTCAAATCAGCATAAAATAACTGAAAAGGCCTCCCAGGTCTGAGGAGACTAACTAGTACTTTTGGGCTGCCCCTTTAGCAGGAAAACAGACAGATCAAGAATATCACTTGATTACAATTAAACCAAAATAGAAAGCCAAAATGCCAAACATATGCTCACATGCCGCCAAGATTCAAACACAAAGCAGACACAGTCACAGGATCCATAAAGGAATAAACTGGGGGCAAAAATGAACTGAAATACATTGGTTTGCTCACCACTCAACTATCTTTACCTTCCATAACAAATGCAAATGTGTCCAAGTAGACACACGCCCAACAATCTGCCAGTGTCAGCCTGCACCAGTGCTGTCTGCTAACACATACGGGTTTGATAATTCCACTGAGGGCAAGAGGAAGTGCAGGCACCCTCTGATTTTATTCAATCAGTTCCAATCTGCTGAAGACACAACTCACTTGGCCTATATTAGCATAAGAACAGGTAATTAATACACAGGGACAGATAACGCTTATTTTACTACCTACTGAGGACATGGGTTTAATTCTTTCCTCCAGTCCCCTCTTTTCTTATCTTGTTCTTTTCCATCTTCCTTGTTTTCATATCTACATCATACATTTCATTTTACCTGGCCATCCACACACTGCTTCATACCTAACCTGCTGCTCCTTCACAACTCCTGCACCTTCCCACTCACTCCTTGCTCCTCAAATTCCCCTCTGAGGTTCCCTAAGCAAACTGCCATGTTTACATTGCTGACTCCTCTCACTTTCTCCACCCATGGTGCCCCTCTGCTCAGAGAGGCAAGTCCCCCAGCCAACCTTTTGACAGTGCCCACTCTGTATTCCAGCAGATCCAATATCTCACTTCTCTCCTCCTGCCAGACCTGGGTCCACCTTCTGCAGTGGGGAGGGGAGCTGCTCCAGTCACTCAATGCACTCACCAAAGCAGCGCTACAGCAGAGGAGCACACAGGAATCATGGCATCTCTTAGTGAATTCCTGTACCAAGGATCACTCTAGTCATGATGCCCACAAATGGTTTCAAGAAATATTCTGCTTCCCCCAGCACTGCTGCAGGAGCCATAACCACCCCACTGGCACGGTTACACACCCACACCAAACCCACCTGACTGGGAGACTGACAAAGTCCATCGCAGTGCTCACCAGTTCCGTCACCTGCCAAACACGAACAACTCCCAAGCCTTAAAAAGCCTCCCAGCAGCTCTTTTCCATCAGGAAGAGAAAGGTAGAGGGCAGAGCTTCCTCATAAACAGGCAGAAACTGATCACCCAATTCCAGTAAGTCACTGATGTTCTGAATGGCACCCAAGGGTGAGACAGGGAATCTAGTTCATCTCCTCATGCACCTCTTGGTAACCTCCCTGCCCAGACTCCTTCCCTCATATCCACAGAGGACTCTCTCACCAGAGAAAGACCTTCTCTGATTTTTGCTAAAAACAGAAAGGTTATAGCTGAAGCCAGGTACAGAGGGTAAAGACATCAAGGAGGGAACAGAAAGGACCACAGACACATGTGAAGGGAACTTAGAATCCTGAATTCCAGTTGAACGGGTCAGGAATTCCCACCCAACACAACTGAGCCATCATGTACACTCTGAGAAGTACACATACAGTAGTTCTGCTCGGCTTTTGAGAGACACCAGAGCATGCAGCAAGGATCTGGAGAAGTCCCAGTTGCCTCTAGTCTTCCCCAACGCCCAACGTAGAAGTTGAGTCCATAACAACTCCTGTTTGGCACTGAAGTTAGGATGAGTGACTCCAAAGGTTGTAATTAGAATCAAAATTCTCCCTATGCCTTGAAATTAATTACATTTTTAGATTTCACACCATCATTCTTCAAATGATCATTTTTTTCATAATGTGAGCAGTAAAGACTATTACTAATTTTGGCAATGAGAGAAACACAAAATTGCTCCAATTACAGTTTGAGTGTTGTTTTTTCCTTAAATCACTGTCAAAGCATGGTATCCCATTTCCCACAGAATCTGTTTTCTCCCCAAAACATCCAAGACATTAAATATTCTGAACCGTTCCCAAGCTTCAACATTACGCAAGTAAGACGGACAACAACTCTTTGCACCAGCAGTCACCGGCATCCAGACAGACTCCAGTGTGCATGCAATAAACATTAAAAAATTATGGATTAGGGTCTATTTTAACACTTAGAATTCCAGCTCTCCTTTGTCTCTTAGCTGTGCCTTGAAGACAGCACCATGAACTGCACTGGCCGGCAGACCCTTTGGGAAGAAATAAAGCT
Organism: Manacus vitellinus; assembly: GCF_001715985.3. Lineage (NCBI taxonomy): Eukaryota > Metazoa > Chordata > Aves > Passeriformes > Pipridae > Manacus > Manacus vitellinus. Next base: position 752,707 of record NW_021939798.1, on the reverse strand, counting down.
CCAGGTCCTTTGGCACGGGCGGCAAATGCAGGCTGACAAGAGAAGACACGAGCATGAAGCCGGGGAACACAGAACAGTAAGGACAAGAAGACCTGAAGCAACCCCTTGCTTGATCATGAGGGCCTGAGGACCATGGCTGAACTGTGAGCCCAGGACGAGGACAGCACAGTGTCCCCTCATCTCCATATGGTCACCTCCGCATGGAGGACTTGAGTCTGTGTGCATCAAAAATGCTGTAGGATATCAAATTAAAAACAAAACAAGGTGGCCTGTAGAGACCTTCTGGATCTACTGCCCTAGCCCCAGATGTGATGGGCCTCAATTTCCATGAAGACTTCTCCCCTGTACCACCACCCTCCAACTATCCCCCAGCCCCAGCCCCTGCCAAACACCCTGATAGCAGATCCCCCTTATGAAACTGCCAGCCCTCACAGCAAAACAGAACTCCCTGTGAGGGTCTCTCATCTAAGTTCAGCTTGCCCAAGCACATGTCCTGTGGGCAGGCTCTCCAAATACAACAGATTGCTGTCCAGAGGAGCACTGCCACAGCCCCTTGGCGTGGGAGTTGTCCCACTCTCTCCCGCTCCCAACGTCCCTCGCAGCACCAGTTGCACAAGCCAGGTCGGAGGGTTTCTGGCTGAAAATTAACTGAGCAAAACTTTTTTTTAAAATATAATTACTTGTTTCCAGCTTAATGACTTCCCTGCTCAACCTTGCCATGCTGTTTAAGCCAATTAAATCAACACTGACGCAGTCCTACCTACTCTTCTCCCCACCCAGCAACGCATTCCTGCACCTCCCAGGCTCCCATGCCTGCCCAGCCCCACTACAAGCACACACTGGGCATCCCAACTGCGGAACACTCGACACTTTTGGGGGCTTCACTTTGTTCATGCCTGCTTGCCTTGGCATCAGCGGGGACATGTGCTGTGGGCAAGGCCACAGAGCACCTCAGAGGGCAGCCAGACCTGCCCCAGCAGCCTGCAGACCACCTGCAGGATGTCCAGTGCCTTCCTATCCCACCCACAGACCACAGATGGCATGGCAACAGAGGGATCTCTGTCCTCCTGGGACGGAGTTTCTTGCAGGTTCCAAGAACCATCACCATCACAGCAACCTGCTGCTCAAGAGCGCTCCCAGGATCCTACGCTCCAGTCCTCCTAGGCACCTAAACACTCAGCTGTTGCCTTAGGAAAAACCACCCCAACACTGGCTTTCACTTGGGTATCATCACGCTGGCCCGTTGTCCTGAGTCAATATTTAAACAGACACTTAAACCAGATACAACAGAACCAACTGCCCTTCCTCCACCTGGAGAGAGGGTGCAGATGATACACCACCACAAGCTCACGGGGCATCACAGGTTCTGAGATCACGGTGCAAATCCAACCCTCAGCCCTGGAGACACAGGGGATTCAAAGGAACAACTCAAATAAGAGAAATGGGTCAGGTGGAAACACAAGGGGCAACAAGGAGGGTTTTAACTACCCTGCAACAAGGCTAGTTCTTGTTTAGTCACAACGGCTTTGGTATATCATGGTCAAGTTTTTAACACGTGCATTTAATTCACAAGGTCTGGGATTCTGTTTTTTGAAAGGTGGATAGTACTACCTTGACAAGGCCCAGTGGGTACCCAATCCTTCGCACAGGGGAAGCTACAAACAGCCAAAATTCACCTTTTTATTCCACATATACCAAACTCTTCAGTTTAACCATCAGTTCTCTGCCCAAACAAGTCCCCATCAGTTTCAGCACAGACCATCCTAGAGAGAACAGAACGTGGACTATAGCAAACAACTGTGACAAACATTATTTGCTGACAGTACCTGCACCTCTGTCACAAAGAGAGCAACCTTTCCTTCTTCCTGCTCCCAAAACAGGTCAAACAGCTTTTCAGTATTACCATTACTGTATTTAATTTGAAAAAAAACAACAAACCAGCACTGTGCCACTTCAGCCTAACAAGGACTAAAATGCTGCTCAAGCAGAGAGTATTTTCCAGTGATCCAACTTTAAAGGAGAAACTCAAACGGTGTTTGCCGAGGCCTTTCTAAAAAATAAATATCCACCGTTTTTGCAAGGCTGCTCAACCATCAACAAGTGCCGGCGGGAACCAACATGACCCTGCTGCAGGACTGTAAATTTCCATCCGAAGGGAACAAAACTGAACCGCAAGTTCACGCTGAGCTGATTTTACTTAAACATCGGTCTCGAGGAGAGCACACTCCGGAGGCGAGGGCCGGGGCGCCCGCGATGGCCGGGCAGAGCCGTTCCCGCCGCAGCCGCGGCCCGCCGCTCGCGGGGTCGCGGGCACGGCCCGGGGACGCCGCTGCTGCGTGCCGCCGGCCCGCGCAGGGTCCCCGGAGCGGCCGCAGGACCGAAGCTCGGCCGGGAGAGGCCGGAGCCGCGTCCGCCCGGCCTTTTGTGCCGCGGCGGCGCCGAGCTCGGGGCAGGCCCCGGCGGCAGGGCCCAGGGCCGCGCTTCCTCCCGCCGAGCGCGGCCGGAGCGCGGCCGGGCCAGAGCGGGGCCGGGCCGGAGCGGGTGCCGCCGGGGCTGAGCCGGGGCTCCCTGCGGACAGCGACGACCGCCAGAAGCCGCGGCCCGGCGCGGGGCGCGGCGGGCCAGAGCCAGGGGTGGTCCCCGCGGCCCGGGCAGGGCGAGCCCCGCGGCGTCCCCGGCCCGGCCGGCCCGGCCCGGCCCAGGCCGCTGCCCGCGGCCGGCGGTGCTTACCCTGCATGCTGCTGCTGCTGCTGCCGCCAGCTGCCGGCGGCGCCCGGCCCGGGCCCGCTCCCGCTTCCCGCCGGAGGCCGCCGCGGGGGCTGGGAGTCGCCATTGTGCGCGAAGCGGGAGCGGCGCGGCGGCGCTGCGCAGACCTCCCCGGCGGGCAGGACAACACGCCCCGCCGCCCGTCCGCCCCCGGCTGGCGGCCGCCAAACCCCTTCCCCGCGGCTGGCCCCCGCGCTGCGGCCACCGCTTGCGGCGGGGCGGCGGCGGTGCTGGGGTTATCCCCGCGGGCCCGCTCGGGCGACCCCGCTTCCGCTCCCCGCTCGCTCGGCCCGGGCGGCACTGCTGCAGCCTCTGCGGGGACCCCGCACCGCCGGGCCCGCAGCCCCTGGGCCGGGGGTGCCCGGACATCTGCGCTTCTGGCCCCCGGCCCCGGACAGGCCCCTGGGGGGCCAGCGGTCGGCCCGAGCAGCTCTATCGTATTTCTCATCTTCCCTCCAGGGTTGGGGATTCTCCCACTTGCAAACTTCTCCTGACTCCCCCGAGACCGCAAGGCACGACTCCCTCCCGTGCTTTCCATGACACTCCGGGCATCATCCCCCTTCCTGCCACCATCAGCCTCCCCCTTCTTTTCTCTCCGCCTTTGGCCGCTGCTGTTCATTCCACCACATGGTTCCTGACCCGTCCTCTTAACTCCAGCAAACGTACAGTCCTAGTCGTGGGGACAGCACATGCTGGGAATTAAAGCAGTGGAATGGTTTCCCCAGAGCCGTGGGCTCCCTCCAGCTCTCTGCATGACATGGGCGAGTCCCTTCACCTACAGGAGTCCCTGTGTCTTCATTTTTGTTACAAAAATGATGCTGACCCCCTTTATGAATGGAGATCTGCTGAGGAAAGAGATGGATGTCCAAGTGTTGGACAGAAGCATGAGGCCTTTTCCCTGCTCCTCCACTGCCCAGGCCACCATGGAGGCGATAATACAGGAAACTCCTCAAGCCTTGAACACACACTGGAAGTGCCTCCAGGAGAGGCCAACCATCACCCTTTGTGCTAGTGCGATGGGGGAGGAGGAGCTGCCCCTCCCCCAGCCTTCGTTTTTCCTTCTTCCTCCCCCAGCACAGCTCATATTGATTTATCTCACCAAGATTTTTATTTCCTCATATTCTTTGAACTTGGGAAAACATCTTCTCCCATGCTAGACTCTTCTAGTTTCCCTGCTCAGCCATGTGTGGGGGCAGGGAGACAGGCTGGAGTAGTCTCTGGGGCACAGGAGGAGCTCAGCCTTCTGCCCAAACCCAGCTCACTTTCTGCTAAGCTCACCTTTGTCAGGAAGCAGAGGAGGTCAGAGCTGGCCCTGACCATCTCCCTGTTTCTGCTCCCAGCTCCTGCTAGTCCAGCAAAATCACCTCCCTCCCTGTCAGGGATGCAGCTTTCCTTTTCTTTTGGGGAACACCATCACCCTGCTCACACAGGCCAAGATCTGGGTTTGAACTTAGGCTGCGGCCCTACACTGTTCCACCCCAGCCTCTGCCCTCTCAAGGGACATTGCTAACTCTTCCAAAGCTGCTTCCAGTCTGTCCCCTCCACTGCTTTGGTTGGAGAGGAGCAGGGTACACTTATATCCAGAGCTTCCCACAGGAACAGCCCTTCCTGACTGTGGTTTTGTGTGGGCACCACAGGTGGTAATCATCAGTGCCACCACCTGGCAGGGCCTGTAACAAGATCCCATGGCACACAACACACACGTCCAGGTGAAGATGTGCCCTTATGCCCTCCTCCACATTCCTCTACGGGACATCTCCCTGCCTGGCACAAAGCAGGATCCCAACCCTACACCTTCACCTACACAACACTGGGGAGCACCATGGGTGGCTGCTCTGCATGGGAAGGGACACAGGAGAGGAGCATAATTTGGTGGATGGGCAGTGGTCTCCACAGCCAGAGGCCAGACCTGAGCCAGGGGAGCAGGGTAGTCCCATGGCAGCAGTGACCAGGCTCAGTCTGGACTCCAAACAAGTCTACTGCAGTGTGGCAGGGCTGAAGTTAAGTCCCCAGGTCAGGTCTGGCTCACAGCCCCAGGATACGGCAATACAGAGCAGCAACACAACTGTAACACAGCCTATGTGGGAACCAAAGTAAAAGCTTTGACTAAAAACAGCTCCCAGGGAAAAGAGTGAAGAGTGGTTTCTATATATGCATACAAGCCCTGCCCCCTCAGGCTTCTTCTATTTCTTTTTTTCCAAGTGCTCCAAAGCCACCTGATGCTGATTAATCTGCTTGTTCTTATCAGCAACCTGGCCTTACATGCTGAGATTTAAACCTCTGGGGAGGGGGGTGCAGTCCAGGTGCTGAGACAAAAGACATCTCCCCCCCCAGTTTTCACATCTTTTCTTTCTCTTCCATACGTTGCTTAAGCCTTCTCTTCTGTGTTAACCCTGAGTGCATGTCCAAGGTTGGCTTCTTGCGGGCTGTGATACAGAAACCCAGTGCTATCGATGGGGAGGCATGAACATAATGCTCACAGGCCATTATGGTCAGCAATATGTCAATTTATTATTTAAATCCGTTAACTTTTATACAGTTTAGTTTGTTTGGGACACATGCTTATAAGAAGGGGATTGGATAGCTCAGTCTGTGCACGCGTCTCATGTCCCCAGTTCATTGGACCTGATGTTCTGTCCACGTGATCTGAAATCATCCTTGGCATAGAAACCTCTTTCTAATTAATCTGCTTTTAGGGTTTTACTAAATTTGCAGGTGTTTCATTATCTTCAGTTTCTCAAGGTTTTCTTTCTATAAACATATTATGTTCTCAAACCTTACAATTAGACACACAGCTAACAAGTATAAGCATCACATATTTTCACACAGTCTATAAGTATAAACTATACACGCTTGTCACTTCCATGGCAAGCAAAGCCTACAGAGTGCAGGAAAAACTGTTCACAGAAATCTCTATGTCCCGGTGACAATTCCCCAGTTCTGCTTTGAACAGTTTTTTACTGCACTCCTGCAACATTCTTCATCATACCTATAACATATTAACAAACACAATTACATATAATAATACCACTACCATTAACAAACCTGTTGATCTCAAAGTTTGTGCTCTTAACTCTGTGCTTAAAGATGTTTCTAAATATAGGACTTATTCTTGAAAGCTTTTATTCAATCTAAAAACACTTCTGCAAATGGAACTCCACTCAACTTAGGGTTATGTGTCTTCTGTTTTTATTTTAGGTGTTTGTGTCAAAGTTTATTTTAGGTGTTTGTGTCAAAGAAACCATAATTAGTCTCTAGTACCTTATAATGTCAAAGTTTCTCAACCAAACAGATAAAATTAACCAGATAGATAAACTTTCTTTTACCAATACCTAGTGAGTAATCCAAAGGTCATACAATACATTATACTTAAATTCTTACTCTCTATAACTTATATACCTCTTAACTTCTTATATACCTCTTAACTTCTAAAATTATGTGCCTTAAAAGTATTGAAAAATTGTACTTCAATAATACTGAAGAGACTGTTAGCTACAACAACTTCTGGTGTCACAGTCACCTGCAGGAACAACATCAACCTTGTTCTAAAGAACCAGCTTCTTACCAAGGCTTCATCCATCATGCAGATAACCAGAGAACACCTGTGTGCAAAAAACTTCAACACATAAAACACTTTTGCAGGTCAATAGAGGAGAACTGATATCCTTCTTTCCCCCTTTTCGCTTTGCAAAAGTGTGTTAAGAATTACTTAATACCTTTGTGCTAATAACAAAAATCTATAACAGTTCTATTTCATAACAGAGTATGCTAATACTATCTACATCTTCTAACAATTCTGATAAAATTATAGGTTAACATGTTCAAAAATTCTACTTTCATGTTCTCATCTGGGTCAGGATGGGTATTGATTACATGATGCAACCGAGAAATGTCCCAGATGGTTCTGTGAGCTCCTGTCGTACTGTAGTAAAGGATGGAGCTGTCTTATCATCATGTGCTGCTTGTGTTGCTTTTATGATTACAACTCACAGCTGTGTTACAAAAGTCGTTTCAGCTGAAAAGTACAGATAGGTAATAAGTACAAAATAAGATTCATGGGTAAAAAGAAAGGAATTTCTATAGATCATTTAGACCTACAGTTAAATGCGATTTGCAAAAGAAAAGTAATGTATCAATATTTGCTGTGGGATGTATAATAAAACTCCAGAATTTCTTAACAATAAAACAATAGGTTTTGTTAAAGCTGAGGAACTATTCATTGAAAGAATGAAACTACAGGATTGAAGAACTGATAAAAATCATATTTGATTGCACTGTAAAAAAGAAAGTCTTTTCTACGGACTTAATTACTCTCAGCAACTTTAAAATTTCAATAAGTCTCATTCAAAAATGTGATACAACCTAAGGAACTCTTCTGGCTTCATCTTCTATAACTAGTAAGATTTTGGATTTTGTCTCATATAAGCAAACATCACAAATGTTTGCTCTATCATTTTATTTGAATTATCTGTTTTAAATTACCATAACAAATATTCTACTGTTGCCTATTTGACACAATTCATAGGTATTTACACTATCATTCTATTTTTGTTTGCTATATTTATCTTGACTGCAATATGCATGAGAAACTCTGTAGAATTCTCTCTCTTACATGTATTTTGTTTGGTTAAGGATGATTCCTTGTGGTATTAGACACAATCCATTATCATTTAACTTACAGAGAAAGTACTCTATGGAGATTGGATTATGTGCTGTGAGAAAAAAAAAAAAAGGGCATTACTAAATTAAGCATTAAAACCAAACTGCTAATCTGGTTTCATCTAGCTGTGCAGAATTACAATATTTTGGTACCTGCTTAAGAGTTTGTTTTGACTGACATTTAAAAATAAATAGTTTTTTCTCTATTTAATCTATAGGGTATTTTGTGATACAATACATTTTTCTATCACATTGCAAATTACACTTATCCATAATAGATTGCAAAGCCAATACTTGCTAATAATTCATCCTAGAGACATACAAATAGTAGGAATAGATAAAAGGGGGAGAGGAAAAAAAAAAGGCATTGTTTGCTATAAGAATGTTTAAGGAAAACTGCAGAACACTTTTAAAATGATTTTGATTGCACTGATCACAAAAAAGTTGGATTTCTTACAAAGGCTTGGCTTGCAAAGAAAGGCTAGAGAAGACAGGTGCAAATCTGTCTTAGCAAAAAGTAGCAGCAGTCAGAGAAATAACTTTTCTCTCTCCAGAGTGTTTAGATTTAGACAAGAGAGTCCTAATTACTCTTTTCAGCCTATAGTCTGAAATGCTAAGGGATGATACATGCCAAGCAAAGCAAAAGTCACTGGGAAAGGAGTGAAGAATCTTCAATACACATGCATTTGTGAATGTAAAATCAAAAAAAAAATACTGAGCATGCTCTGCTTAAAATCTCTAAAATGCAAATAAATCATACCAACTAATAAGTTAAAACTATAACAGAGAGAGAAATATTTTCTTTACAGATGAAGTGATCAAAGATTGCAAGAGTGAGAATTTTTCTCAGTATTTACCAATTCTGCATATGCAGATTGCAAGTAGATACTAACACCTGGCCAAGAAGGTAATTTCATGTTAGGGCACTGCAGAAGTATTCATGATACTGGAAATATGACAATGCAAGCTGTATTAAATGCTTCAGTTACAAAACTATAGCCTAGAGCAGCTTATAGAAAGATCAATGTACCCTATACACAGTTCTAAAAAAGAAGGTGGTATTGCACTGATATAATTAAACTGAAGCAATTTTGTACATAAGAATGATGCACTGATTTAAAATTGATTTATTTATTATTCTTACTTGACAACAGTGCCATATCTATGGGCAAAGTAGGCTTCGGTCTTAAGTAGATGTCTGAACTATCAGTCTCATAGGATTAGCAATTTTAAATTAAGAAAGAAGTTGCAAGAAAAAGGTAATTTCATGCTTCGAAAAGAACTTTCATTGATTTCCAAAGTTTGGATCCCAGAACCATCAGTTCAGAATCTTATCCAAATAATGATGTCATCAATGCATTTTAAAGCACCTTTCAATTAGGTTAAATAAAGAAAATAGAAGCTGATAAAGAAAGTTCAGTAAGAGTTTCTATTAGGATGTGATACACATGACTGAGTTAATTAGGCAATTAGTGAGAGTTTTGTGCTGCTTAGTATGTTACTGTGAAAAGTCAGCACAAAAATAATATTATAAAAGAGTTGGTCTATAACTTCTACTCCTTCTCATTGAAAAAGGACATATTTTGCATCAGTCGTACTCGGTAACATTTGCTCTGGGCTGCAACAGCATTTGCTTTTCTTATAAAATGTTTCATCTGCCTAAATTCAAAAAATCCTTTTCCAGATTTCTTAGCTCAAATGAGCATACAAACAAGGTAAGCATTCAGGGAACATTTTTTATGTTTAAACTCTCTCAATCAATAGTGCTGTAACGTAAGTCTCATCTAAGCCATAACAAGGTCCTAAGAAAGCTAAATTATATATGCAGCAAAAAGAGAAGAAACAAAAATTAGATCAGGTCTTTGATATTAAACTAGCAAATTGACAAGGAGCATAAAAACTAAGCTCTGATATTTCTTCTAAGGGTCCAAGAACTTCAAAGCTTTCTCAAATAGTTAAAGATCATTACAAACTAAAAAAAATCTAAAATACTGCAGTGCAAGGAACAGTACAGACTCTTACAGACTCCAGCGTTTCCAGTTTATACAAGCATTCTTGCTACTAGAATCTTAACGTTTAAAGAGCTAAGAGAAAAAAAAGAAAGGTCATTATTACTGAAGATAATACTTATTGTTAAAATGCTGTAACACAAATGTAGTATAACCTGATCTTAACTCATACTGAATAATTATAGATGTAGCTTCTTTTAGCATCTTCTAATTTAATGCATAATAACTTCTATTGTCTCCCGCATCTGTTATAACTGGGAATGTAGGTAACAACTAAAGTTTTTATTATAGCATCGCACAGAATCTCTTTCCATCTCTACTCCAGACTTTTCACTTTCACCAGCCCCTGATCTTTCAAACAGCAGACTTACAGATCTTACCAGCACGGTCCCACCCTCCTCCCCCCTCCCTGAAATAGAGCTTGAGGAGGTGGTGGAAGCGACAGAGAAGGGCTTGGGGGAACCTGCCTGCATGGGGGTACAGGGAGCTGGCAAGAGGGCTGTTCTCGCTTTAACTTCTGTTCTGCCACAGATGTCTGCAAAACTTTTCTTGCAGCTGCACTCGGGTCTTTGAGTCTCTCTGTCTGTTCTCGTAGTCCGATGTCGAATCGGGAACGGAGGGGGGCTGACGGCAGCAGCGATAGACAGGGCGGCACGGGAGTGAGCTGAGCTGGTTCGTGGTTCCTTCCCCCCTCCCTGTTCCTTCTCACCGAGACTGGCTCTTGCCGGGTTCGGGGGGGCGATGGCGGCTCTCGGCGGCTCGGGGTCGGTGTCGCGCGGTGATGATGTCATCAGGCTGCGGCGGTGGTCGCGGAGGCAGCGATCGTGTTCGGAGACGGGCGAGCGGCGTCGGCGGCGGGGTTCGCGCCAGTGCCGGCAGCGGCTGCAGGGGTTCGTGTGCAGGTGCCGGCAGCGGCTGGCAGGGGTTCGCGGTGGCCAGGCGGCAGCGGCTGGCAGAGGGTTCGCGGTGCCAGTGCCGGCAGCCGGGCGGCAGCGGCTCGTGGCCAAAGGTGCCGCGGAGGGGCTCCGTCGGTTCGGGACTCTCGGCCGGGGCTCGGCGCGGGCGGGGCAGCGGCGGGGGCAGCGGCTCCACGCAGCAGCAGGACGGCGCCGGCACGGCTTTTAGGCGCGGAGCGGCAGCAACCCCAGAACAGCGGCAGGAAAGCGGCGGCGGGCGGGGTGTGGAGAGCTCGCCGCGAGGGAAGGCGCAGCTGGCAGTGGCCTCCTTGATGTCCTGCACTTTGGAATTCTCCGGGGCCAAGGATGAACTGCTGCTGGGGCCGCTGGCTGACAGTCGGGCAAAAGCCTGCACTTTGAAACTCGCCGGCAGCACGGTTGTTGACATAATGAATAAAAGTTGATAAAATGACTCGCTTTCTTTGCTTTCAGTTTCGCTGCTTGCTAAGGCAGCATAGGCTGGAGCTGTAACTTGCCTCTCAGTCCTTAGAAATTGCTCTGTTTCAGTCAGCAGCTGCCACAGTGTAAAATAACGAGCTGCTTCGTCAAATCTTTTTATGATTTTTTCCCCTAACAGTTCCTTAATAGCATCCCAAATAGATACCTCAAAGGCAGCTTTAACTGTGGGGATTAGTAACTCTTTAAGAGCTTTTTCATCATAATTATAATCTCTCTCAGAGAGAATAAAATACAGGAGCGTTTGCACTGCCTCTTTCTGCGGAGCCCGATTCTCCTTTCTTCAGCCGACTCACCTGATCAGGGTAAGATTTCTTTTTCCCCACGCGCATGGCTTTGTTCCGTAGCGCCGGGGGTCACGCTACCTGTAAACGGCTGCTTCTCCCACGTCCTTCTATTCGCCTTACGTCCCTCAGAACTCAACGAAGAGGATGTCCCGTCCCTGTTTCGGGCACCAGTTATCGATGGGGAGGCATGAACATAATGCTCACAGGCCATTATGGTCGGCAATATGTCAATTTATTATTTAAATCCGTTAACTTTTATACAGTTTAGTTTGTTTGGGACACATGCTTATAAGAAGGGGATTGGATAGCTCAGTCTGTGCACGCGTCTCATGTCCCCAGTTCATTGGACCTGATGTTCTGTCCACGCGATCTGAAATCATCCTTGGCATAGAAACCTCTTTCTAATTAATCTGCTTTTAGGGTTTTACTAAATTTGCAGGTGTTTCATTATCTTCAGTTTCTCAAGGTTTTCTTTCTATAAACATATTATGTTCTCAAACCTTATAATTAGACACACAGCTAACAAGTATAAGCATCACATATTTTCACACAGTCTATAAGTATAAACTATACACGCTTGTCACTTCCATGGCAAGCAAAGCCTACAGAGTGCAGGAAAAACTGTTCACAGAAATCTCTGTGTCCGGTGACACAGTGCCTGCTGGCAAACACTGGCACAAGCTGACAGCTGGCTTCCACCTCTTCTTTGCGCCACCTGCATGTGGATTGCTTACAAAATCTTACTTTCCCCCCACTGTAATACCTGGAGGATCTGGGAGGATCAACAATACCTGTTCTGATATGTTTGTGAAACCTTTCCTTAAAAACTTCCAGTGGTGGAGATTGTGCCATTCCCCAACAATCTGTTCTGGCACACTTCTGTCCTAACATTATCTGAAAGTCTAACTTCAGGGGTTTTTGTTTGATCTGAAATACTGTATATCCTGCCCTGTGTGCTGTGGCCATGGCCTTCTTCAAAGTCATCCCTTAGGCATTTGATGATGTGCAATGAACTGCAATGTTTCCCTTCACCTCCTTGCCTCTGCTTTCTCTCCTACACACTACATCTACTTATTTCTTTCAGTCTTTTTTCACGTTTTCTCTGCCTCCCAGCATCTTCCCTCACCTCTTTTGATGTTTTTTTTCTGTCCATCTGCATTTTTTGAAGTACAGCATCCCTAGCTAGGCATATTACTCCAGCTTGCCTTGGAGGCTACAGCTCACATGCTCCAGGTGGTCTTTGCCTTTTTTTCCATTGCTGGTGTTCAGTTTGCCCTCTCTTACACCTTGTACTCTTTTGTTTGTTTGTTTGTTTGGAAAACTGCATCCACCCAGTTCCCTCACTTGAACCTGCTCATAAAAGTAATGATTGAAGTTGTACCTGTTGACTGTCACCCTGTAGGTTGTAGCCTGTTTCTCCATCTAGTGCTGAATCCTGTTGTCTTTGCTGTCCTCCACAGCCTGAAGTAATTAGCATGTTTAATAAAGCACTCATGGATTAATCATCCAGGTTGTTAACTGAAGTAACTAAAAAGACATGGCATCAGAATGGACCCCTGCAAAAATCCCTTCACTATGTCCTTCCACTTTGACAAACACTGATAAATACCATTTGAGGTACAATGATCTCACCAGTTTTGCACTCACTGTGCCCTTATATCTTCTTAAGAAGGGATCAGAACAGCCAGTGTTAAAAGCCTTCCTAAAGTCAACATATTATGTTTCACTTTATGCCTAAAAAATTTTGCCACATCAGAACATGAGAATGGTTTGTCAGCATTTGTTCCTGATGAGTTCACAAAGGCTGGTGTCCATCCCCTTGCGTTCTAGGTGCATAAAAGTGCCCTGTATAATGAGTTGTACCAGAACTTTTCTGGGAATTGAGAAGGACTTTAAATTAGGACTAAAGAAAGAAGCTGGCAAAGCATAACCAATCATAAACCATGAGTTTAGGTGAAGTCTATAAAACTAATGAGGTAGTAAGAAGGTTGTTAATATGGGATTTTAATAAGGACAAGAAGAAGGTCAATCAATTGAACACTTCAGACATGTCCCCTGAAGATGGTCAATCAGGAAACATGGGGCTGCTCCCTTTCTCAGTAAGGTGGGCTCCATCCTTTCCTGCTCCTGGCACCTGACCCACCAGTTAGGGCAACTAAATCCAGAGCTCTTTTGACACTATCACCTATGACCATGTATTTATTCCCAGATGTCCATATTGGAATTGTAGTCTGGGTTTGGGGGTCAGGAACACACCAGAGCTCCCAAACCCTTCACCTGCTCACCCAGAGTCTTTTCAGCAGTTTTGAGCTAATCTAAACCAATCTATCATTTGTGGCACAAGGATGAGGGCCCTTATGGAATGGGTCACTAGGATAGATGACCATGGCAGTGTTTCAGTAACATCTGTGGTACAGGATCTTGGGAAATGGCCTGGGTCTGGATATCACAGCTTGGCTGCTGGGTCCACCCCTGCAGCCTTTACAGGTGGAGTTGCTGGAGATAAGCTTAGACTACTGTGGGGTAAGTAGCAGATCCAGAGAGGCATAAGGAGGGGAATGTTTTACATAATATTGAGGAACAAGTAGCTCAAGTTCTACTCAGGGGTATTAAAGGTGCTTGGCCTCCCTCTCATGGGAGAAGGCAGTATTGCTGGGGACACTGCCGGCAGTCTCTGTCCCTGGAGCAGGGTGGTTATACGAAGTGGTCGGGATAGTTGGTAAAGCTTTAAAGTGAACAGCCTCGACCTTTTCTTTGCAGTAAGCACACTAAACACTGAAAGACCTTTTTATTTCTAAGGCACGCTACAGCTCGATTGCTTTTGAGCAGCAAAGACCGAGGCAGATTCAGATGCCACAGTTAGTAAAGCAAGCCCCTCCTTCCCACCCTACCCTCAGGAGCGACAGAGAGGCCTTTTGCCCTTTCTTGCTCTTGTGTCACTGAACTTTACTCACTCACAGGGTTGCCAAACCCTCCACACCATCCCTCCCAAGTGCCCACGGAAGCTGCTTTCTGCCAGCCCAACCCCCTGATCCCCTCGGCAGAGCCTTGTCCCACTCCACACAGAGCCCTGCATGTATCTCTGGCTGTTTCTCTGCTTCCCTCTCAGTCTCCGCCGGTTTCTCCCAACCGGTCTCTCCTCTCCTGACATTCAGCCCATAAGGTGGCAAGCAGCAGTCCAGCTGTGACAGAAACCAGGTGGGCTGTGCAGCTTTGCACAATAGCTTGTGACCAGACAAATTCAAGAGTCAGAGTTCATCATAGGTCAGTTTTCTTTTTGAAGATCAGCTGGTATGGTTGGAAAAAATTTTGTTTCTCGCATGCAGAAGAGCTGTTGTGCCTGAAAAGCTTGTCCGCTTTTATTTTCCTGTCATATAAATTACCCTAGTGAAAGACATGCTGTCTCTTACATTCTTCTTACTCTTTTTAACACCACTGTTGCTTTTTAACCCTTGACATTTCCATTTTCTAGCCAAAAATAACCTCTCCTCCCTTAGAAAATAATACAATCAAGAGCCTATCCCAGACCAGAAAACAAGGCATGAAGGTGATTCATTACTAGAGCTCTACTCCTTCTGAGGTGAGGGGAAGGGACTGGAGACAGGGGTTGCATCAGAAAGACAAATATTGCTGCGTGCTCTCCAGTGAGGTCCTCCTCCTTAAAAAACCCAAACCAGGGGAATGGCGTATGTAGTTCATGGTGCCTCAGTTGGGGAGTGCAGCCCCACAGGGACCTACTCTGAAATTGCAGGGATATTTGGACTGTTGCTGTTGCTAATCAAAGTTTCAAACTGGGTTTGGGAAGAGAACACTGTGGAGTGCAGTTCTCCAGCTTTCCTTTAATCATCTGTAGTCCCTTCCTGGAGTGCTTGTGAATAGGAGGAAAGTTGTACTCCTAAGTGTGCCTGTACAATCACAGAATCACAGAATATTCTGAGTTGGAAAGGACCCACAAGGATCATCAAGTCCAACTCTAAAGTGAATGGCCCATAGAGTGGTTTAATTTTTCTGGGCTTCAGGAAGGGAATGTCAATCAATGTAAATGTAGGGAGGAATTTAGTTATAGTGAACATGGCCTACTGTTCTGCCTGCAGCTGCCGGACATTGTTTAACGTACAGAATAACACAATTATTATGAATATACAGCCTGCTCAGTGGAGCTGTAACAGTGGCAATCATTTACAAAGACAGCTCTTACTTCTCTGTGGCTTTCTCAGCAGTAAATCTCATAACCTGCTCAAGGAAAGACTCAGTTAAAAATCTTATAAGACAAGCACTAATCCTCTCCACAAATGTGGAGAGTTACATGTCCTCCACATAACAATTTATCAAGACCTGATTCTGTTGGGGGCTGAGGGAAATGTGTGATGCTGTTACCGAAATCAGTGGGAGAAATGATCTGACAGAGGCTCAGTTTTGGCAGATGGATATGGT
Organism: Manacus vitellinus; assembly: GCF_001715985.3. NCBI lineage: Eukaryota > Metazoa > Chordata > Aves > Passeriformes > Pipridae > Manacus > Manacus vitellinus. Next base: position 737,140 of record NW_021939798.1, on the reverse strand, counting down.
AGATATAACATTTCTAAAGCACCTACTTTCAATACATCACATATTGCACTTTTGGTCATAAATGATCTGCGAATAAGGAGGCAGCAATATCCTTTTTTGTTCTCCAGATGACACAAAATGACTGAATCTTTTAAATACAAAACTAATTCTAGACCATTACAAAAATTTCCATTTATATCCCACTCTCTTAGCAAGGAAAAGAAAGAATTCTCCTCTTATTTCCAACTCACTATTCCTTCCCTATACTCATGGTTCTTCAACATCACCAAATTTCCAAGCCCATCCCACCACCCTGGCACGGGGCAAGCAGGGCAGACCCAACTGGATCCAACTGAGATTCCAGATCACCAGCACAATTCATAGTGACTAGGCAAACCTGTGGTCAAGCTGGAAAGTCAACCTATGGGTCAGGATCAGCCCTGGTGGGTGTAACCAGCATCAGACACAGCCCAGTGATGGCTGGTGAGATCCATGGTGGTGAGGTCAAGTTGGTAAGTCACCTCATGGGTCAAGGGCTCGATCAACAGCTCCATGGGCAAACTCAGGTAAGGCTGTGGCTGAGCTGGAGCTGGATGCTCAAACAGCAGCTCAGGAAGGCCCCTCTCCAGGGGTTTATACTTTTGCATAACAATTTGCCAGTTTTACTGCACAAATTTGTCCACGTGAATTCACCAAGACAAAGATCTAATTCTCTTTCAGGTACATAAGCAGTCACATTATCTGGACTCCTGACCATCCTGGAAGCTGTCTGCAGGACCCCAATCTGGGTCTCCCACGCACTTGTCCACCGGTGACCCACAACAGAAACAAAAGTTGCAGGTACATCAGAAACCAAAAACAGTGCAAATAGTAACTCCCTGCAATGCGTTGGTCACACTTCTCCTTACGGACTCCAGGGCATTCTTGGACATATTCAGAGGACAGGTGAGGGATTCCCTCTTGTCCTGTCACTCCATACTCTCATCCAAAATCCATCTCCAGCTCTCTTGGAGCCTCTTTTAGGTACTGAAAGGGGCCACAGATCAACCCCCTAGCACCCGCAAAATGCTTCACTTGTTCCCAAATTACAGAAAAGAGCCCCTTAGTTTGCTACAGGGGGCCTCAAAAATTTCCTCCCTGGTACCTCAAACTACCACAACGGGCCTTCAGTTGTAGCTGCAGAGCCCCACGTTTCCTTGGTGGACTCCAAATTCCATCTCCGGTACCCCAACACGCCCCACTGAGCCCTGCATTGCAGCTGTGCGGCCTCAAAGGGTCTCCGGTGGACCCCCTAGGCATAGAAGGATGGAATCATGAAGGAACGCTCAGCCCTGAGTGGGCTGCAGAGGATCCCAGAGCTCCTGGGAATTGCTGGGGCTCCAGAGCTTGAAGCTGGAAATGAGTGAAGAGCTCTGTTTTACGCTTGTGGCATGGAAAGCCCTGGCAGGGTGGTTTCTGCTGGGGGGCCTGGGGTGCACTGAAGGCCTCAGGAGGCTTTGTGTGTGATCATGAGGAAGCTTTTCTTGATGGAAATGGTTGTCAGGCATTGGAAGGGGC